>NC_134831.1:104752152-104855759 GCF_004210375.1 Tachypleus tridentatus
ATTTAAAATTTTCGATGCCTTGTTAAATAAACTTTCAAGCCTGTGGGAAAACGTTTCTATTGATCACAATTTGCTGTTCGTTTCATAGTGGTAAATCTTTCTTCTATAAGTTTATATGGTTATATATAAGTTTATATATATTTGGTTACGTTTCAAGTTATATGTGTATATTGGTTACTTGTTTACGTTTCAAGTTATATGTGTGTATTGGTTACGTTTCAAGTTATGTGTGTTGTATTGGTTACGTTTTCAAGTTATATGTGTGTATTGGTTACGTTTCAAGTTATGTAGTGTATTGGTTACGTTTCAAGTTATATGTATGTATGGGTTACGTTTCAAGTTATGTGTTATTATTGGTTTACGTTTCAAGTTATAATGTGTATGTATTGGTTACGTTTTCCAAGTTATGTGTGTGTATTGGTTTACGTTTCAAGTTATATGTTTGTATTGGTTACGTTTCAAGTTATATGTATGTTGGTAGTTTACGTTTCAAGTTATATGTGTGTGTTTGGTTATGTTTCAAGTTATATGTGTGTGTTTTAGTTACGTTTCAAGTTATATGTATTGTGTGTGTGTTGGTTACGTTTCAGGTTTATATATGTATTGTGGTAGTTTGTTTCAGGTTATATGTGTAATGTTGGTTACGTTTCAAGTTATATGTGTGTGTTGTTTACGTTTCAGGTTATATGTGTGTGTATTGGTTACGTTTCAAGTTATATATGTGTGTGTGTTGGTTACATTTCAAGTTATATGTGTGTGTGTTGGTTTACATTTCAAGTTATATGTGTGTTTTTTGGTTACGTTTTAAGTTATATGTGTGTATTGGTTTCACTTCAAGTTATGTGTGTGTGTTGGTTACGTTTCCAGTATATGTGTTATTGGTTACGTTTCAGTTATATATATTGTATTGGTTACGTTTCAGGTTATGTGTGTGTGTTGGTTTTATTTCAAGTTATATGTGTGTTTTGGTTGCGTTTTAAGTTATATGTGTGTGGTTACTTTTTCAAGTTATAATGTGTGTGTTGGTTACGTTTCCAGTATATATGTGTGTATTGGTTACGTTTCAAGTTATATGTGTGTATTGCACTTTCAAGTTATGTGTGTGTGTGGTTTACGTTTCCAGTATATGTATTATTGTGGTTACGTTTCAAGTTATATGTGTGTTTTGGTTACGTTTCAAGTTATATGTGTGTGTATTGGTTACGTTTCAAGTTATATATGTGTATTGGTTACGTTTCAAGTTATATGTGTGTTGGGTTTACACGTTTCAAGTTATATGTGTATGTATTGGTTACGTTTCAAGTTATGTGTGTGTTTGGTTACGTTTCAAGTTATATGTGTGTATTGGTTACGTTTCAAGTTATATGTGTATTGGTTACGTTTCAAGTTGGTAGAAGTTAACTCATCTGAGAAACAGGTGTCCTGGTCTTTTTTATTCTCGCCACACCATGAGAGTTCGTTGTTGATGTGAGGACTTTGACCGCACCAATAACTTCCTTTGCTAATCACGAAGAACTAACGTAATGATCTGCCTAACTGAGAACGAGCATTTCAAAGCACGTGTTGTACTGTATGCACGTGCTTAGTACACGTGTCTAGAATTTCCTATTATTCTTCCTCCTTCAGCTCGTGAACAAAAAGAATTGTTGGCAAAGAAAAACTGCCATGCAGGTTTCTAGAAATTCAACATGTATTTTTAGTGTATAATCAGTTTAAGAGACTAGAAATCCATAATATATTTATTTCTATACTATCTATTTAAGATACAACAACTGCATAATACATTTGTATCTCAAAACGGCTGGTATGGATATTAACACCTTTATTAATAAACAGAGAACAACATTTTGACTTTCCTAGGTCATCTCCAGATCACGTTATCTTTGTTAACCAGAACATGACCTAGGAAGGTCGAAACGTTGTTCCCTGCTTGTCAATAAAGTTAATATCCATACCAGCCGTTCTGAGATACATTTCTATTTTATGTGGGTTTTTTGTCATCAAAAATCCATTTTATATTTCTTCCTGTATTATCTATTTAAGATACTGGAAATCCATCATATATTGCTTCCTATAGTAACTAATTAAGAGACTAAAAATCTATTATATATTTCTTCCTGTAGTATATAATTAAGAGACTAGAAATCCATAATACCTTTCTCCCTGTCGTATGTATTTAGATACTAGAAATCCATAATACCTTTCTCCCTGTCGTATCTATTTAGATACTAGAAATCTATAATATATTTTTCCTTTAATATTTATTTAAGATGCTAGAAAACCGTAATCTATTTTTCCTATAGTATCTATTCAATAGACTAGAAATCCGTAATATATTTATTTCTGTATGCTTTGTTTAACAGACTAACAATCCGTTATGTATTTCTTCGTGTAGGATATTTTTATGAGACTCAAATTCCATGAATACTCTGTGTTAATTGCATTAGCCACAGAGGAAGAACAAACCTCCACAGGTGTTTATAGAAATGATGATCTAAAACGTTTAGTGATGAGTTTCTTTTTTCTGTTTTATTACTGTGTGTGGTACTATACAGCTATTAAAGTAGCTTATAATATTATAATTATCTAATGAATTTCAGTTGAGTTGTGGATGTTTCGTTCAACACGATTAAGTAAGTGGATTCAGAACAGTAATATATTAAAAGTACTCTATTATTGTTGGAATTATGGCGTAATTTGTTTCTAAAGTGTTTGTTTTTTATATTTGTTGTATATATATTTTTTTATATAAAACAGTACACCACTTGATCCTGGAAATCGACTGCAGTGTAGTTTGTATGTAAAAAACAAGCTACATCATTAGATATCCATGAGGTATTACAATGCACAAAACTGATTCATTGGATATCATAAACTATAACAGTGCACAAAGCCACGCCATTGGTTACTCATAAACTATTACAATGCACAAAACTGATTCATTGGATATCATAAACTATAACAGTGCACAAAGCCACGCCATTGGTTACTCATAAACTATTACAATGCACAAAACTGATTCATTGGATATCATAAACTATAACAGTGCACAAAGCCACGCCATTGGTTACTCATAAACTATTACAATGCACAAAACTGATTCATTGGATATCATAAACTATAACAGTGCACAAAGCCACGCCATTGGTTACTCATAAACTATTACAATGCACAAAACTATGTCACTGGATATTCATAATAAAATATAAAACATCATTAATTTGCATCTCACAACGTAGTTGGGTCATACAATAAGCAACTCGTTCTTACAGTTAATACAGCCTAGTTTAAATTTCCCTTACCATATTTAATAAGCACATCTCGTTGGTTTCAACAGCAGCTTTAAAATAGATTTTTCTTCTTAGTTACCAGCTTTCTTAACATACTACCTTAAAATTACACCTTTTATCAGGTGGAAACAATAACGAATTTTCAGAAAACGTATTTGGTCTTGTCAGCTTTTTGTAAAAATTAACAATTTATCTCAACAAAATTGGGTGATTATTTGTAACGTAACATAATATTACGGTTTAGAGCTTCTAATTTCACCAAAAATTTATTTATAACACATTTCGAAATAAAAATAATGATTAAACTACCTTGTTGTTTATCACGTATCCCTGTCGGAACTGTAGATGTCGCCACGTGTTTCTAATATTCTTGAAGCTTCTACCATCTAAATTCCATTTGTTTTCTTATTCCCCCCCCCCTTGTGTTTGGTCTTCGTCTGTTTGTGCTTTATTCAACTCTTACTACCACTATATGTTTATCCACTGAGCCCCTCGTGATGTCTTTAAATAGTCTTCTCTTGCACCCTGTTGTTTCTAACACCTAGTTATTCATCTCTTCTATTGACTCTCGGTATCCTCATTGATGTTCTATAATCTAAAGGTTCAAAGTTTTCATATCTTTTTTTTTTCTCACCAGTCAACCAGTGGTTAGTTTACGATCTTACAATACTACAACCCGAGGATCGATTTCCAGCGGTGAACACATCAGATAATCCAAATCGGTTTTGTTCTAAAAAACAAACCATAACGTACGACTTTCATGTGTGTAAGTAGCTGGTCAGTGAGAGGATAGTTAATCTCAGTATGTAAGTAGCAAGAAACTTTAACAACCTTGTAAAGTCAAATATTTACACAGTCATCATCTTAACCACTGTTAACAGTCATCGTCTTGGCCATTGTAAAGTCATTATTTTGACTGTTGTTGGTTAGCAGTAATCATCATGATCATTGTTAACAGTCATCATCTTGACCATTGTCAAAGTCATTATCTTGACTGTTGTTGGTTAGCAGTAATCATCATGATCGTTGTTAACAGTCATCATCTTGACCATTGTAAAGTCATTATCTTGACTATTGTTGGTTAATCATCTTGGCTATTGTTGGTTAACAGTTATTATCTTAACCACCGTTGGTTAACAGCCATCATCTTAATCAGTATAACAGTCACTACCTCGGCAGAACAAACTCATTTTTCAGTAATGATGGCTTCTAAATAAATTATTATTCTACGTTCACCTCTGTGTTTTCTGTTTTCATTAACATAGCCTATGTTTATTTACATCCAACACTTTCATTAGTCAGAAGTTTACTTTTCTCAAAAGTCAGAATTATGTCATTCATTCACGTAATGCATCATTATACCTTCTACATTAAATTTATGTTATCACAAGTCAAATTATGTCATCCACGTGCATTATGATATCTTCTACATTCATGTGAAAACTTAACACCTTATCTCAGTCCCCATTTCACACCAATTATCTATCCCAGTTTTACAGCTATCTCCTGCTTCCTCCCGCACAACTTGCTAGTAGCATATTTCATATTACATCAACTGGTGTTATACACAGCCAAACTCTTTGGTATAATCTATGGTACAGCCATATTTTATATTCTCTACACTTTTCTACAGCCAGACAGTAAACAGTACGTTCACTCTTCTTAACTTGAAAACATCTTGATATTTCATTAAATCTTCCTTCATTTCATTTATTCCATCTTTTCATCTTTAATTTCATTTTCCTTCTTTTTTTCATATTTAATCTCATTAGTCTTTCTTTTCATCTTTAATCTCATTAGTCTTTCTGTTCATCTTTAATCTCATTAGTCCTTCTTTCCATCTTTAATCTCATTAGTCCTTCTTTTCATACTTAATCTCATTAGTCCTTCTTTTCATCTTTAAACTCATTAGTCCTTCTCTCCATCTTTAATCTCATTAGTCCTTCTTTTCATTAGTCTTTTTTTTTAATGTCATTAGTCCTTCTTTTTCATATTTAATCTCATCAGTCCTTCTTTTATCTTTAATCTCATCAGTCCTTCTTTTTTATCTTTAATCTCATTAGTCCTCCTTTTTTTATCTTTAATCTAATTAGTCCTTTTCATCTTTAACTTCATTAGTCCTTCTTTTTCATATTTAATATCATTAGTCCTTCTTTTCATCTTTAATGTCATTAGTCCTTTTTTCCATCTTTAATCTCATTAGTCCTTCTTTTCATCTTTAATGTCATTAGTCCTTCTTTCCATCTTTAATCTCATAAGTCCTTCTTTTCATTTTTTTGTGTCATTAGTCCTTCTTTTCATATTTAATCTCATTAGTCCTTCTTTTCATATTTAATCTCATCAGTCCTTCTTTTTATCTTTAAGCTCATTAGTCCTCCTTTTATCTTTAATCTCATTAGTCCTTTTTCATCTTTAACTTCATTAGTCCTTCTTTTCATTTTTAATTTTAATAAGATTTTACTTGCCTGAAAAATGAAGCTACAATCATCAAGCCTTGGCATGGCGACGTGGTTAAGGCGTGCGACTCTCGTAATCTGAGGGTCGCGGGTTCGCATCCCCGTCGCACCGAACATGCTTGCCTTTTCAGCCGTGGGGGCGTTATATGTTACGATCAATCCCGCTATTCGTTGGTAAAAGAGTAGTCCAAGAGTTGGCGGTGGGTGGTGATGACTAGCTGCCTTCCCTCTAGTCTTACACTGCTAAATTAGGGACGGCTATCGCAGATAGTCCTCGAGTAACTTTGCGCAAAATTCAAAAAAACAAAACAAACAAAAAACACTCATCATATAATTAATTATTCTGGATTTTTAAATATTCCTTTTTAATGCCTTCTGCTTCCAGTTTTCAGGCCATCCGTTTGCTTCTCTTATTGTGTTTATAACTTATATCAATCTTTATTTATCTTTAAATTACTCACCTGGTATCTCGTTAACTTTCCAGTTGTTCAGTTTTTTCACTTGTCTTTTCCACTTTTTGCAGTAGTGACGTTGGCTCTGTCTACACCCAGATGTCGCTGTAATTCATTCTGTTCATTAACTCTTCTGTTTCTGTGCCTGAGGATTTATTTGAAAACCCTCACGGTATTCTTTCCATCTCCTACTTAATTCATCCATCCTCTATCATTATACTCTCATATATATTTTTATGATGTTCAATCCTGTATTAAAATATTATTGGGTTATTATTTAGCAATTGACGACAATGTATTTGAACTTAGCTTTGGAGATTCCGAATTTGGAGGAAATTGGATAAAACGTTAAATATATTGTTCTGTTTCATTAGTTGGCTTATTACGTTTCTGGAAGTTCCCGATTTTACAGAAAACTTTTAACACATGAGACCAATCATTTGAAATTTGGGAAAAACACAGTTAATTGTAAATATTCTGTTATACTTCTGAAATATGTACTCAGAGTTTTATTAGTACCACGTAAAATATGTATAAATTCACATAACAGTTTGGTACTCTCAAATATAAAACCTTGAAACCCCTAAATGATCTTTTATTGGTCAATAACTGAACCGACACAGAAGAACCATTACAAGACTTGAACCATTACAACATTTGAACCATTACAACACTTGAACCACTGCAACACTTGAACCATTACAGTACTTGAACCATTACAACACTTGAACCATTACAATGCTTGAACCACTGCAACACTTGAACCATTACAATACTTGAACCATTACAATACTTGAACCACTGCAACACTTGAACCATTACAACACTTGAACCATTACAATGCTTGAACCACTGCAACCATTGGACCATTACAACACTTGAACCACTGCAACACTTGGACCATTACAACAGTCGAAACATTACAATACTTGACCATTAGAACATTTTAACCACTGCAACACCTGACCACACCTGCAAAGATAACAACCAATCCTCAAACACCTGAACCATTACAATACTTCAAAAGATGCCAATCTTCAATCCTCAAACACCTGACCCATTACAACACTTCCAAAATACCAATCTTCATCCTCAAACACCTGACCCATTACAACTCTTACAAAAGATACCAATCTTCAATCCTCAAACACCTGACCCATTACAACACTTCCAAAAAATACCAATCTTCAATCCTCAAACACCTGACCCATTATAACACTTCCAAAAGATACCAATCTTCAATCCTCAAACGTACAGGTTGAACGTGGAAGTTCTACTTTTTTTGCTATTTTTTCATGACTTCCTTGCTTGCCAGAATTCCGAGATTTAGAACTCTAACCCTGACGATAATTGTAAAATCCGTCGTTTAGAATCATCGGTTTGTTACTAGTACTATTTATAAATGCTCTATCGTACTGAAAAATGACTATTTACAGCTGTTGTAATGCTTCAAAGTTTGTTCTAATATACAGCAGTAAACGTTTAGTCTAAGGATGTAAAATATGGATTCTACAACAAATACAGTCTTTGTCAATTTACAATAAAATTTCGAGACAGAAATATAAATACATTTTAGAAAATCTACAAATGACATCGAAGATATATCTGAGCAACCAGTTCAGAGATCCGTAATGTGCGGACGTAATATTCCGTAATTTCAAACTATTAATTAAAATGAAGAAAACCTGTGAACACCACTTGCCAAAGGTTAAATGTCATTTTTACGACGTCCTTACAACTAAAAGTGCATAGCATGCTCGCATCTCAATCTTGGGACCTTCTGATCCACAGCCCAGAACTTAAACCACCAACGTGAAACTTAAACAATCAGCCATTAAAACCTTGCTTTATATTGATTCACGTTGTAGACACACCCGCCCCAGAACAAGGTATTTCTTCATGTGGCACATCTATTGGAAACTGTAAACGAAGTCTTCATGGTCACTGGAAGACTTAGATGGAATAAAACCTCAGTTTTAAGAGAGTAGTTAGACATATTTATTGACATTTTGTAGATACACCAAGCAAAATATGTCATTTAACATATGTGAATGACAATAACCTGCAGACACAATGTTTGATAGTTTTGTAGATTTAATTTTCTTTTCCTTAACAATTTGAACAAGTAGTTAATTCTTGAATAATTATGACTATTATTAAGTCGCTAGTAATTATAACAGAAATAATAGTTAATAATATGAGTAATTATAGTGTACCTCGGGCCCCCCGCTAGTACAGCGGTATGTCTCCGGATTTACAACGCTAAAATCAGGGGTTCGATTCCCCTCGGTGGGCTGAGCAGATAGCCCACTGTGGCTTTGCTATAAGAAAACACAAAACAGTGTAGTGTACCTCAATAACCACATCAGATCGTCCAATGTTGTTTCGTTCTAAAGTGAACGTAGTATGAAACTGTTAACAATGCTAGCAGAATTAATAAATATAACTTGAATATAATAATCCACCTCATGAATATCGTTAATACGGTCATTGAAAAATCAATAACATGTTTAGGTTAAAGAAAATCATTAACGTATGAAATATTATTTACTAAATCTGATCCCTTTCTATGGTGGATTCCGTGACAAGTTGCTCCGGGGCTAATCTGTACTGCAGCTTCCCAACTTTCAAGTGACAGACTAGAAGAAAGGCGACCAGTTAACATCATCTACCGTCTTTTCTAGTGGGCTAATCTGGTCAGATCGAATAATGAAATTTGATCGTCTTTTGTTGTAGTGTTTTACCCACAGTCCCCAAACGTAACGGTCAAATTCCACTTTTCTATTAGAGCAGCTCAAACACATTGGCGGGCGCTCTTTACTGGGTGCTTTCGGGTGGGCGCTCTTTACTGGGTGCTTTCGCCCTGGTCGATTAGCTTCCTTTACAGGCGATCAGCACAGACAGACCATATTTAAATAGTCGAAACAAACTGACTAACCATCTCAATGAATTTGCGTTAGGCTTAGCTCATGTAAGACATTATTAGAACTTGCATAAATAATCTGAAATCTGTATTTAACTTGTAAACTACAGGTGTAGATACAACTAAAGACAGAATAACACTGTTCAACCTATTACAAGAGATATAACTAAGAGACAGGATAACACTGTTCAACCTATTACAAGAGATATAACTAAGAGACAGGATAACACTGTTCAACCTATTACAAAGAGATATAACTAAGAGACAGAATAACACTGTTCAACCTATTACAACAGATATAACTAAGAGACAGGATAACACTGTTCAACCTTACAACAGATATAACTAAGAGACAGGATAACATTGTTCAACCTATTACAAGAGATATAACTAAGAGACAGGATAACACTGTTCTACCTATTACAAGAGATATAACTAAGAGACAGAATAACACTGTTCAACCTATTACAAGAGATATAACTAAGAGACAGGATAACACTGTTCAACCTATTACAAGAGATATAACTAAGAGACAGAATAACACTGTTCAACCTATTACAAGAGATATAACTAAGAGACAGGATAACACTGTTCAACCTAGTACAAGAGATATAACTAAGAGACAGAATAACACTGTTCAACCTATTACAAGAGATATAACTAAGAGACAGAATAACACTGTTCAACCTTTTACAAGAGATATAACTAAGAGACAGGATAACACTGTTCAACCTATTACAAGAGATATAACTAAGAGACAGGATAACACTGTTCAACCTATTACAAGAGATATAACAAAGAGACAGAATAACACTGTTCAACCTATTACAAGAGATATAACTAAGAGACAGGATAACACTGTTGAAACGGTTGCAAAAGATTTAAGAGAGAGACAGGATATTATTCTTGATGACAAGAAACTCACTTGAAGTAAAAAATGTATCTCAGAACGCTGGTATTAACACTTTTATTGATTTAATAGAAACCGATGCTTCGACCTTCCTAAATCATCTTCAGGTTAAGAAAGAGAGAGTTTGAATGTGACCGGTGCCGGACACATGTCTTAGGGACGAGAGTATAAACGGTTAAGGAATTGTAGGGGGTGTTGCAGTTAGACGCCACGTTATTAATTAGTATAGGTATAAAGGTGTTCTTTTATATTAGGTATAAAGGTGTTCTTTTATATTGGTTTAATTTTGGTTTTAGTTGCTGTATAAGTTGGGCTACTTTGATTTTGCGTTTGTTTATATTTCCCTACTTAATATCTGGGTGTTTTCTATGGTTATGTTGTGTTTATTTGATATCCAGTGTTCAAAACATGTGAAGGTGTTTATTGTGTTCTTTGAATCTTGTTTCTCCAATATAGAAGTAGTGACAGTTATCACATTGTATTTTATAAATAATGTTGGTGTTGTGTTTGTCAATGTAGTTTTTACAAGGTATAGACCTCAGTTTTGTACATGGTTTTGTCACAGAAAAGAAATATAAAAACCTCACACAAAAATATATTAATTTTATAAATAACTTAAAACAAGACAACAACATCAAAATTCTAAGAGCAGATAAAGGCAATGCTATAGTTATAATGAACATAAATGAATAATTCAAAAAATAATTAACATTCTATCAGATACAAACAAATTTAAACAAGTACAGACAAGTCCAACAAAACCACATGAAAACCAATTAAACAAAACAATACTACAAATATAATCTGAGAAAACATTTATTCTTATCTAAGAAAGACCAACTTGCACATACCACAATTATACGACACCTCCAAACCTCACAAACTTAACTGTCCTCAATGTCGACCTATGAATCGTTTAACTACAACCTCAGTAAATACATAGTGTGGACATTTTCTAAATATGTAACATCAGCTGTCTCCTTTTTCAAAGACTATTTTAACTTTAAATATATTCTTAATCAATTAAATCATAAAGCTTTAATGGCCAGCTTGATGTAATCTTCCTCTTCACAGAAGTCCCAACAACTAAAACCCACAAGACAGCTTTAGAACTTTACATCCAAGACCCCAACCCATCGATACACATTCCCAGCAACCAATCTGACACCCTCATAGAATTCACTACTTCATAAACTACAAACAAATAAATCACTTAAGTGTGAGCAATCCCATGTCATCAGTTCTAGCCAACATTTTTATACACCCACCACTATACTAGTACAGGTATGTTGATGACACAGTTTCTGGATTCACGTCTACAGAACACACACTTAGGTTTTTCAATCACGTTAACTCTATACATCCCAACATTAAGTTCACCTGTAAACAGGAAAATGTAACTAAACAGTATTTCTCAACCTCAAGATCACTAGAACTGATACACAATTCAAAACAGGAATCTATAGAAAAATCACCCATACTGGACTATACATTCCCTGGGACTCAGCACATGAAACAAAACAAAGACTCAACATATTAAAAAACAAACACAGTCACAAAACTATGTTCACCAGATAAAATAAACATAAAATGAATGATGAAATAAACAAAATAAAACAACACTTCATCAACATAAACAGATTTCCCCAAAAAACGGTGGAAAAAATTATATACACATCTAGATCAACAACAAACAAAATCCCAAGATACAACAAACTACAAAACCTAACACTGCTGCATACCATATGTTCCTGATATCAGCAAATAAATAACCAACATTTGGAAAAAAAAAACTTAACAAAACACAACATTCCAGCAAACACCAAATTTATTCAAAAACCAGGTACAAAACTAAAGTCCATACTATGTAAAAACTACACTGACAAACACAACACCAACATTATTTATAAAATACAATACAACAACAGCCATGACTTTTGTATTGGAGAAATAAGCAGAAAAACGGAAATCAGATTCAAAGAACACAATAAACACTTTCACACGTTTCTAAACACTGCAAATCAAATAAAAACAACATAACCATAGAAAACACCCAGATATTAAGTAGGGAAATATAAACAAACGCAAAATCAAAGAAGCCCAACTTATACAGCAACTAAAACCAAAATTAAACTAATACAAAGGAACATCTTTATACCTATATTAATTAACAACCTAACATCCACCTGCAATGCCCCCTACAATCCCGTAACCGTTTATACTCTCGTCCCTAAGACGTATCCGTCAACGGTCACATTCAAACTCTCTTTCTTAACCAGAAGATGACATAGGAAGGTCGAAATGTTGTTCTCTCCTTATCAATAAAAGTGTTAATACCCATACCAGCCGTTCTAAGATATAGTATATCATTGTTTAAACAATACTTATCTTTCCCTGTGTTTATTCTTTACCTTGGTCAATACTGTACGGTGTTAAGTGTGGGTTATCTGTGTATATCTTTTACTTTGGTCAGTTATATATGTTGTTGTCTGGATTATCTGTGTTTATCTTTTACTTCTGGCCACTACTATATGGTGTTGATTGTAGATTATCTGTGTTTATCTTTTACTTTGGTCAGTACTGTATGGTGTTGTCTAGATTATCTGTGTTTATCTTTTACTAATAGCCACTACTGTATGGTGTTGACTGTAGATTATCTATGTTTATCTTTTATTTCTGGCTACTACTGTATGGTGTTGAGTGTAAATTATCTATGTTTATCTTTTACATTGGTCAGTACTGTATGATCTAGATTATCTATGTTTATCTTTTATCACTATGTTGTCTAGATTTTCTGTGTTTATCTTTGCTCACTACAGTATGGTGTTGACTGTAGATTATCTGTGTTTATCTTTTACTTTGGTCAGTACTGTATGGTGTTGACTGTAGATTATCTATGTTTATCTTTTACAATGGTCAGTACTGTATGGTGTTATCTAGATTATCTATGTTTATCTTTTACTTTGCTCAGTACAGTATGGTGTTGTCTAGATTATCTGTGTTTACCTTTTACTAATAGCCACTACTGTATGGTGTTGACTGTAGATTATCTGTGTTTATCTTTTACTTTGGTCAGTACTGTATAGTGTTGACTGTAGATTATCTGTGTTTATCTTTTACTTTGGTCAGTACTGTATGGTGTTGACTGTAGATTATCTATGTTTATCTTTTACTTTGGTCAGTATTGTATGGTGTTGACTGTAGATTATCTGTGTTTATCTTTTACTTTGGTCAGTACTGTATGGTGTTGACTGTAGATTATCTGTGTTTATCTTTTACTTTGGTCAGTATTGTATGGTGTTGACTGTAGATTATCTGTGTTTATCTTTTACTTTGGTCAGTACTGTATGGTGTTGTCTAGATTTTCTGTGTTTATCTTTTACTAATAGCCACTACTGTGTGATGGTGAGGTTATCTCATGTGACCTACTCGTCTATCCATATAAGTTTGAAATGCTTTGGAAGTTTATACTTTTATACATGGTCAATATTCACGTGAACCTTTTTAACCAGCTGGTTACAATAAACCATGTTTTCTGCTCCAACATGTCGTACTTCTACAAACCTAAATATTACCATAAACTTCACTGGATCTGAAAGATATAAATATCAACATATTGTTTTAATAATCGGGAGTAACCGTATGACGTAGTAAAGGTGTTTTAAGTGTGTTATTTTTTTTTTGTATTTGACAGATACAGGGACTTGTCCATATATCAGATAATTCAATTTGTAGGATGAGTTCTTTCGTCTTCGATCTGTTCTAACAAATAAAAAGACTATATTCTGATGTTTATAATCTCCGTCGGGAAGCTGCAGCCGTGACACATACCTGATCAATAATATAGTTCACACTTCATTCACTTCTCTTTCAAACTGGACACGTGCTTGTCATAAGTTTGGAAGTTCGGACGGCTGACAGAACTTGTCTAAGACCAGGTGTTTTATTCTGCCAAGCGTAGAACTAAAATTACACAATACACGAACTTATCAGTTCAGTTAATCTCTGAGAAGACTTCGTATGCAGACAGTTAAGCCTTCTCTCGAAACTTTACATTGATCTCAATGACTCCTGCTTGTGAAGTAAATATTGATCGTCAGACTGCGGGTAATGCACGCGCAAAGGTTGGAACGTAGGACTAACAACCGACTCTCGACAGGCACAGCCTGTGTGGCAGAAACCCGAGAGGAAATATCCTTTCGCTTCATGCAACCGTTGATCAACCCTTCCTCATGTTTTTTGTAAGCCTAACAAAATGGAGACGATTTTCTGTAACTCTTGTTGTGTCAACTTTCCCTACGTTCGAGTCTTGGTTTTTCTGTTCTGGTTTAACGATATTTTAATATTACTGATAGGTTTCGCCTTTTGCCTTCTAGTAAAGGGTCGTTTCTGGTCGTAACGACGAGTTGTAATTACAAGGCGCATGCTCAGCTGGTTTCTTTTAGTCTCGGCAGCCATAGGGTTCTTTACTTTTTAGAATGACGTCTGTCAGCTAAGTTTAAGTAACTTCAAACTGATACCGCTTTGACCTGCAAAATAAGTAGTTACTTTATTTGACGCTATGTTCACAATTTTCTCTCAAAGCTTCGACTTTGTTTATTTCATACTAAAATAAAGATTGTGTGACGAACTTTCCAGAATAAGCTCTGAATAACCAATATGCATTTCACCTTACTCAGAAGTGTAAATAAAACAGTACTGTTGTTGGTCCTAAGTGTTCCACTCATTTGGTGTTGTTATAAATTTCCTAAAGATATGAAGGACCCTTGCGAAGATAAAGAATGCAAGTTCGGGGCCGAATGCCGTCCATCCATGGACGGTCGGACAGCCGAATGTATCTGTCCAACAAAATGTGCTACGTACGGCGATAGCCGAGGTTCCAGACCCGTTTGTGGTAGCGACGGCAAAGATTACCCGACAGTTTGTGAGCTCAGACGAACTGCCTGTCAAGAAAAGAAAAATATTAAAGTCAAATTCCAAGGTCGATGTGGTGAGTAGCGTTAAAGTGTTATGTTGTAACACAAGAATATATACTTAGATCTTAGGGTAATAGTTGTGGTAAAGTGTCATGTTGTAACACAAGAATATATACTTAGATCTTAGGGTAATAGTTGTGGTAAAGTGTCATGTTGTAACACAAGAATATATACTTAGATCTTAGGGTAATAGTTGTGGTAAAGTGCCATCTTGTAACACAAGAATATATACTTAGATCTCAGGATAATAGTTGTGGTAAAGTGTCATGTTGTAACACAAGAATATATACTTAGATCTCAGGATAATAGTTATGGTAAAACCATCTTGTAACACAAGAATATATACTTAGATCTCAGGATAATAGTTATGGTAAAGTGTCATGTTGTAACACAAGAATATATACTTAGATCTCAGGATAATAGTTATGGTAAAGTGTCATGTTGTAACACAAGAATATATACTTAGATCTCAGGATAATAGTTGTGGTAAAGTGTCATGTTGTAACACAAGAATATATACTTAGATCTCAGGATAATAGTTGTGGTAAAGTGTCATGTTGTAACACAAGAATATATACTTAGATCTCTGGATAATAGTTGTGGTAAAGTGTCATGTTGTAACACAAGAATATTACTTAGATCTCAGTAATAGTTACTTAAAGTGTCATCTGTAACACAAGATTATATACTGTAGATATCTCAGGTAATAGTTGTGGTTACTGTGTTTATCTCTAGTAATATATACTTAGATGTCAGGATCTATAGTGGTATTCATGTTTACTGTACTTATCTCAGGTATAGTTGTGGTAAACTGTCATGTTATCTCTAGTAACTCAGGATTACTTGTCATGTTGTAACACAAGAATATCTCTAGTAACATTACTTACTGTATTATCTCTGGTATTATTTCTCTTACTGTGTTATCTCTAGTAATATATATTACTTGATAATAGTGTGGTAAGTGTCATCTCTGATATATTATTATCTACTTACTTGTGTATATCTCTAGTAATATTACTTACTGTTTTATCTCTAGTATATACTTACTGTGTTATCTCTAGTAATATTGCTTACTGTGTTATCTCTAGTAATATTACTTACTGTGTTATCTCTAGTAATATTACTTACTGTATTATCTCTAGTATTATTACTTACTGTGTTATCTCTAGTAATATTACTTACTGTATTATCTCTAGTAATATTATTTACTGTATTATCTCTAGTATTATTATTTACTGTGTTATCTCTAGTTATATTACTTAATGTATTATCTCTAGTAATATTACTTACTGTGTTATCTCTAGTAATATTACTTATTGTTTTATCTCTAGTAATATTGCTTACTGTGTTATCTCTAGTAATATTACTTACTGTATTATCTCTAGTAATATTACTTATTGTTTTATCTCTAGTAATATTACTTACTGTGTTATCTCTAGTAATATTACTTATTGTTTTATCTCTAGTAATATTGCTTACTGTGTTATCTCTAGTATTATTACTTACTGTGTTATCTCTAGTTATATTATTTACTGTGTTATCTCTAGTAATATTACTTATTGTATTATCTCTAGTAATATTGCTTACTGTATTATCTCTAGTAATATTACTTACTGTGTTATCTCTAGTAATATTATTTACTGTGTTATCTCTAGTAATATTACTTACTGTTTTATCTCTAGTAATATTACTTACTGTGTTATCTTGTAGTAATATTACTTACTGTTTTATCTCTGTAGTAATATTGCTTACTGTGTTATCTCTAGTAATAATACTTATTGTTTTATCTCTAGTTATATTGCTTACTGTGTTATCTCTAGTAATATTGCTTACTGTGTTATCTCTAGTAATATTGCTTACTGTGTTATCTCTAGTAATATTATTTACTGTATTATCTCTAGTAATATTACTTATTGTTTTATCTCTAGTAATATTACTTACTGTGTTATCTTTAGTAATATTGCTTACTGTGTTATCTCTAGTAATATTACTTACTGTGTCATCTATAGTAATATTACTTACTGTATTATCTCTAGTATTATTACTTACTGTGTTATCTCTAGTACTATTACTTACTGTGTGTTATCTCTAGTAATATTACTTACTGTGTTATCTCTAGTATTATTACTTACTGTGTTATCTCTAGTAACATTACTTACTGTATTATCTCTAGTATTATTACTTACTGTGTTATCTCTAGTAATATTACTTATTATTTTATCTCTAGTAATATTGCTTACTGTGTTATCTGTAGTAATATTACTTACTGTATTATCTTCTAGTATTATTGCTTACTGTGTTATCTCTAGTAATATTACTTGCTGTATCTCTAGTAATATTACTTTATCTCTAGTAATATTACTTACTGTATTATCTCTAGTAATATTACTTACTGTATTATCTCTAGTATTATTACTTACTGTGTTATCTCTAGTAATATTACTTACTGTGTTATTTCTAGTAATATTACTTACTGTGTTATTTCTAGTAATATTACTTGTATTACTGTGTTATCTCTGGTTATATTATTTACTGTGTTTTATCCCTAGTTATATTACTCACTGTATTATCTCTAGTAATATTACTTACTGTATTATCTCTAGTAATATTACTTATTGTTTTATCTCTAGTAATATTGCTTACTGTGTTATCTTTAGTAATATTGCTTACTGTGTTATCTCTAGTATTATTACTTACTGTGTTATCTATAGTAATATTACTTACAGTATTATCTCTAGTAATATTACTTACTGTATTATCTCTAGTAATATTACATACTGTATTATCTTTAGTAATATTACTATTACTAATACTGTGTTATCTCTAGTAATATTACTTACTGTGTTACCTCTAGTAATATTACTTACTGTGTTATCTCTAGTATTATTACTTGCTGTGTTATCTCTAGTAACATTACTTACTGTATTATCTCTAGTATTATTACTTGCTGTGTTATCTCTAGTAATATTGCTTGCTTACTGTGTTATCTCTAGTATTATTACTTGCTGTGTTATCTCTAGTAATATTACTTATTATTTTATCTCTAGTAATATTGCTTACTGTGTTATCTCTGGTGTTATCTCTAGTAATATTACTTACTGTATTATCTCTAGTAATATTACTTAGCTGTGTTATCTTTTAGTAATATTACTATTACTAATACTGTTTTATCAGTAATATTACTTGCTGTGTTATCTCTAGTAATATTACTTAGCTGTGTTATCTCTAGTAATACTTACTTACTTTTGTTATCTCTAGTTATCTCTAGTAATATTGCTTACTGTGTTATCTCTAGTATTATTACTTACTGTGTTATCTCTAGTAAATACTTATTGCTTGCTTACTGTGTTATCTCTAGTCTATCTATAGTAATATTGCTTACTGTGTTATCTCTAGTAATATTACTTGCTGTGTTATCTCTAGTATTATTACTTACTTGTGATTTATCTCTGGTAATATTGCTTATGCTGTTTTATCTCTAGTAATATTGCTTGCTGTGTTATCTCTAGTAATATTACTTGCTGTGTTATCTCTAGTAAATTACTTACTTGCTGTACTGTGTTATCTCTAGTATTATTACTTACTGTGTTATCTCTAGTAATATTACTTGCTGTGTTATCTCTGGTATTATTACTTACTGTAGTTATCTCTGGTAGTATTACTTGTTGTTTTATCTCTAGTAATATTGCTTGCTGTGTTATCTCTAGTAATATTACTTGCTGTATTATCTCTAGTAATATTACTTACTGTGTTATCTCTAGTAATATTACTTACTGTATTATCTCTAGTAATATTACTTACTGTGTTATCTCTAGTAATATTCCTTACTGTGTTATCTGTAGTAATATTACTTACTGTGTTATCTCTAGTAATATTACTTACAGTATTATCTCTAGTAATATTACTTACTGTATTATCTATAGTAATATTACATATTGTTTTATCTCTAGTAATATTACTTACTGTGTTATCTCTAGTAATATTACTTATTGTGTTAGCTGTAGTAATATTACTTACTGTATTATCTCTAGTAATATTACTTACTGTGTTTTCTCTAGTAATATTACTTACTGTGTTATCTCTAGTAATATTACTTATTGTGTTATCTGTAGTAATATTACTTACAGTATTATCTCTAGTAATATTACTTACTCTGTTTAGGAAAACAAGATGTATTTGACGTTGCATTTTAGTTTTATTATATTTATTCCTTATATGGGTATGGTTGTTTTGACGGGTAATTTATTTGTCTGAAGTTCTCTTTGTGTTGGAACAGTTTGTATATCCCTCATCTGAACCATGAATTCTCTTTCACCTGCACCAAAAATCGCCTTCAAAATAGCTTTTCTGCTGTACACGAACCAGAATATCCAAAGGTAGTCAGAGAACCTTATAAACCAGCGGTTTTTCAACCTTCCTGTGATATTGTAGACTATTTTAATAAAACTACTTTGAATCGATAGTTGATTCAGTGAGTTGTTACTCCACTAAAACATTAAATATTTAGTTGATTCAATGGGTTGTTACTCCATTAAAACGTTAAGTATTTAGTTGATTCAGTGAGTTGTTACTCCACTAAAACATTAAGTATTTAGTTGATTCAGTGAGTTGTTACTCCACTAAAACATTAAGTAGTTAGTTGATTCAGTGAGTTGTTACTCCACTAAAACATTAGGTATTTAGTTGATTCAGTGAGTTGTTACTCCATTAAAACATTAAGTATTTAGTTGATTCAGTGAGTTGTTACTCCACTAAAACATTAGGTATTTAGTTGATTCAGTGAGTTGTTACTTTACTAAAACATTAGGTATTTAGTTGATTCAGTGAGTTGTTACTCCACTAAAACATTAAATATTTAGTTGATTCAGTGAGTTGTTACTCCACTAAAACATTAGGTATTTAGTTGATTCAGTGAGTTGTTACTCCACTAAAACATTAAATATTTAGTTGATTCAGTGAGTTGTTACTCCACTAAAACATTAAGTATTTAGTTGATTCAGTGAGTTGTTACTCCACTAAAACATTAAATATTTAGTTGATTCAGAGAGTTGTTACTCCACTAAAACATTAGGTATTTAGTTGATTCAGTGAGTTGTTACTCCACTAAAACATTAAATATTTAGTTGATTCAGTGAGTTGTTACTCCACTAAAACATTAAATATTTAGTTGATTCAGTGAGTTGTTACTCCACTAAAACATTAAATATTTAGTTGATTCAGTGAGTTGTTACTCCACTAAAATATTAAGTATTTAGTTGATTCAGTGAGTTGTTACTCCACTAAAACATTAAGTATTTAGTTGATTGAGTGAGTTGTTAATCCACTAAAATATTAAGTATTTAGTTGATTGAGTGAGTTGTTACTCCACTAAAACATTAAGTATTTAGTTGATTCAGTGAGTTGTTACTCCACTAAAACATTAAGTATTTAGTTGATTCAGTGATTTGTTACTCCACTAAAACATTAAGTATTTAGTTGATTCAGTGAGTTGTTACTCCACTAAAACATTAGGTATTTAGTTGATTCAGTGAGTTGTTACTCCACTAAAACATTAAGTATGTAGTTGATTCAGTGAGTTGTTACTCCAATAAAACATTAGGTATTTAGTTGATTCAGTGAGTTGTTACTCCACTAAAACATTATATATTTAGTTGATTCAGTGAGTTGTTACTCCACTAAAACATTAGGTATTTAGTTGATTCAGTGAGTTGTTACTCCACTAAAACATTAAGTATTTAGTTGATTCAGTGAGTTGTTACTCCACTAAAACATTAAGTATTTAGTTGATTTAGTGAGTTGTTACTCCACTAAAACATTAAGTATTTAGTTGATTCAGTGAGTTGTTACTCCACTAAAATATTAAATCTGTAGTAGGTTCGGTATTATCCCACCAACACACAAAAGGAACGGTGAATTTATGGATGATTTTCAACAACAGAATGTGCACGTTATTCGTAACTGTACTCTGAAAACAATAACAAAAATATGATTGTCATTACTGTGTACTATATTTATGAACATTGAAACTTATTCAAATATGTAGTTTTTAAACTTTCGGACTGAAGCTACAGGCAACACGAGTCAGTTCAGTTAATAATCAGTGACGCCGAGAAAACCCACTTGTAGAAAAATATATATGTAGAAACGGCTCGTTTGGGATGAGAAAATATTTTACGTATAGAAGCGAACAAAGATTCCACCTTCTTCGGTCATCGTCAGGTTCACAAGGAAAGAAAGAGGTAACTGACCGGTAGCTGACCACATGTTTAAAGAGGGTTGTGTTACTGAGTGTCGGAATGTAGAGGGCGTGCTTATATATTTGAATGTATAATTTTATATTATTTAGAAAACATTTTACGCACACACCTAGACATAAAGCAAAATCAACCAACAAAATAAATATATCTCACGAATCAAAATCACGAAACCATATACTGCTGCATACCATATATTCCCGACATCAAAAGAAAAATAACCAACATTTGGCAAAAACTAGTAACAAAATATGACATTCCAGTTAATACCAAATTTATTCAAAAACAAGGCACAAAACTGAGGTCTATACTATGTAAAAACTACACTGACAAACACCACACCAACATTATTTATAAAATACAATGTGATAACTGTCACGACTTCTATATTGGAGAAATAAGTAGAAGAATGGAAACCAGATTTAAAGAACATAAAAAGTCACCTTCACACGTTTTCGAACACTGCAAGTCAAATAAACACAACACAACCATGGAAAACACTCAAATACCAAATAAAAAAACAAACATAAACAAACGCAAAATTAAAGAAGCCTTACTTATACAACAACAAACCCAAAATAAACCAATATAAAGGAACACCTTTATACCGATATTAAAAATAATATAATAATGCAATAAATAATATAAAATTATATATTCAAACATCTAAGCACGCCCTATACATTCCGACACTCATTACACAACCCCTTTCAAACATGTGGTCAGCCACCGGTCAGTTACCTTTTTCTTTATTTGTGAACCTGACGATGACCGAAGAAGGTCGAATCGATGTTCGCTCCTCTACGTAAAATATTTTTCAACCCAAACGAGCCGTTTCTACATATATAGTTCAGTTAACAATTCACCTTTTCTCAATAGTTTTATAAGACGACGGTGATAGAGTAGTTAGCATCTGTGCATGCTACGTGGTTGATCTGGGCTCGATTCCAGACGTGGCAAGTGTGAGGAAACGTTTAAAATGAATCAAGTTATGTCTACGGATTTACAACGCTAAAATCATAGTTCGATTTCTCGGGGGACTCATCAGATGTGGCTTTGTGATAAGAAAAGAGAGAGAGTCTGTTTATTGTATTAACAATTGACCATAAACAGAAAAACAGATACAACTGGTTTGAGTTTTTCAAAGTATTTGAAAAATTGGTTTCATATGACAACCACAAATCAAGCATTAAAAACATCCTCTATTGTTAATTGTTCGCAGTTCATTGTGTGTGGCACCTGTAATAATAAAATATTATTATTTTTACACGTGTAGCTTTAAGTAATGTATGCCGCCCTCTATCATGCAACATTTTTATCTCGCATGAACATGTCATTAGGTATGCTAATGCATGTAAATACTATTAATTATCTTAAACTCATTGGTAAAAAATGATAAAATTTTGTGAGAAACAGAATTGTATCTCTTGTAATGTTTAAAATTGCTACAGAGGCTTAATAAGGATATAACATACTGGAGAACGTGCTCAACTATTGAACAACAGCTAGTGACTGGAGTATGGTGTGGAAAATAGTCACTTACTGGAGTATGATGTGGAAAGTAATCACTTACTGGAGTATGATGTGGAAAGTAATCACTTACTGGAGTATGATGTGGAAAATAATCACTTACTGGAGTATGATGTGGAAAATAGTCACTTACTGGAGTATGATGTGGAAAATAATCACTTACTGAAGTATGATGCAGAAAGTAATCACTTACTGGAGTATGATGTGGAAAATAATCACTTACTGAAGTATGATGTGGAAAGTAATCAGTTACTGGAGTATGATGTAGAAAATAATCAATTACTGAAGTATGATGTGGAAAATAATCAATTACTGGAGTATGATGTGGAAAATAATCACTTACTGAAGTATGATGTGGAAAATAATCACTTACTGAAGAATGATGTGGAAAATAATCAGTTACTGGAGTATGATGTAGAAAATAATCAATTACTGAAGTATGATGTGGAAAATAATCAATTACTGGAGTATGATGTGGAAAATAATCACTTACTGAAGTATGATGTGGAAAATAATCACTTACTGAAGTATGATGTGGAAAATAATCAGTTACTGGAGTATGATGTAGAAAATAATCAGTTACTGGGTATGATGTGGAAAATAATCAGTTACTGGAGTATGATGTGGGAAATAATCAGTGACTGGAGTATGATGTGGAAAATAATCAATTACTGGAGTATGATGTGGAAAATAATCACTAACTGGAGTATGATGTGGAAAATAATCACTTACTGGAGTATGATGTGGAAAATAATCACTTACTGGAGTATGATGTGGAAAATAATCAGTTACTGGAGTATGATGTGGAAAATAATCAATTACTCAAGTATGATGTGGAAAATAATCAATTACTGGAGTATGATGTGGAAAATAATCAATTACTGGAGTATGATGTGGAAAATAATCACTTACTGGAGCATGATGTGGAAAATAATCACTTACTGGAGTATGATGTGGAAAATAATCAGTTACTGGAGTATGATGTGGAAAAAAATCAGTTACTGGAGTATGATGTGGAAAATAATCAATTACTGGAGTATGATGTGGAAAATAATCAATTACTGGAGTATGATGTGGAAAATAATCACTTACTGGAGTATGATGTGGAAAATAATCACTTACTGGAGTATGATGTGGAGAATAATCAGTTACTGGGTATGATGTGGAAAATAATCAGTTACTGGGTATGATGTGGAAAATAATCAATTACTGGGTATGATGTGGAAAATAATCAGTTACTGGGTATCATGTGGTAAGTAATCAGTTACTGGGTATCATGTGGAAAGTAATCAGTTACTGGAGTATCATGTGGAAAGTAATCACTTACTGGAGTATGATGTGGAAAATAATCAGTTACTGGAGTATGATGTGGAAAATAATCAATTACTGGAGTATGATGTGGAAAATAATCAGTTACTGGAGTATGATGTGGAAAATAATCAGTTACTGGAGTATGATGTGGAAAATAATCACTTACTGGAGTATGATGTAGAAAATAATCACTTACTGGAGTATGATGTGGAAAATAATCACTTACTGGGTATGATGTGGAAAATAATCACTTACTGGAGTATGATGTGGAAAATAATCACTTACTGCAGTATGATGTGGAAAATAATCACTTACTGGAGTATGATGTGGAAAATAATCACTTACTGGAGTATGATGTGGAAAATAATCAATTACTGGAGTATAATGTGGAAAATAATCAGTTACTGGAGTATGATGTGGAAAGTAATCACTTATTGGAGTATGATGTGGAAAATAATCAGGTACTGGAGTATGATGTGGAAAATAATCAGTTACTGGAGTATGATGTGGAAAATAATCACTTACTGGAGTATGATGTAGAAAATAATCACTTACTGAAGTATGATGTGGAAAATAATCACTTACTGGAGTATGATGTAGAAAATAATCACTTACTGGAGTATGATGTGGAAAGTAATCACTTACTGGAGTATGATGTGGAAAATAATCAATTACTGGAGTATGATGTAGAAAATAATCACTTACTGAAGTATGATGTGGAAAATAATCAGTTACTGGAGTATGATGTGGAAAATAATCAGTTACTGGAGTATGATGTGGAAAATAATCAGTTACTGGTGTATGATGTGGAAAATAATCAGTTACTGGAGTATGATGTGGAAAATAATCACTTACTGAAGTATGATGTGGAAAATAATCACTTACTGAAGTATGATGTGGAAAATAATCAGTTACTGGAGTATGATGTAGAAAATAATCAATTACTGAAGTATGATGTGGAAAATAATCAGTTACTGGAGTATGATGTGGAAAATAATCAGTTACTGGAGTATGATGTGGAAAGTAATCACTTACTGAAGTATGATGTGGAAAATAATCAGTTACTGGAGTATGATGTGGAAAATAATCACTTACTGGAGTATGATGTGGAAAATAATCACTTACTGGAGTATGATGTGGAAAATAATCAATTACTCGAGTATGATATGGAAAATAGTCAGTTACTGGGTATGATGTGGAAAATAGTCACTTACTGGAGTATGATGTGGAAAATAATCAGTTACTGGAGTATGATGTGGAAAATAATCAATTACTGGAGTATGATATGGAAAATAATCAGTTACTGGAGTATGATGTGGAAAATAATCAATTACTCGAGTATGATATGGAAAATAGTCAGTTATTGGAGTATGATGTGGAAAATAATCAGTCACTAGAGTATGACATGCAAAAGAATAAGTGACTGGAGTATAATGTGTGTAATAATCAAGGAATGGAAGATGATGTAGAAAGTAATCAGTGACTGGAGTATGACGTGGATATTATCAGTGACTGGAGTATAATGTGGAAAATAATCAGTGACTGGAGTATGATGTGGGAAATAATCAGTGACTGAGGTATGATGTGGGAAATGATCAGTGACTGGAGTATGATGTGGAAATAATCAGTCACTAGAGTATGACGTGGAAATAATCAATGATTGTATTATGACGTGGGAAATAATCAGTGACAGGAGTATAAAGTGGAAAATATTCAGTTACTGGAGTATGATGTGGAAAATAATCAATTACTGGAGTATGATGTGGAAAATAATCAGTTACTGGGTATGATGTGGAAAATAATCACTTACTGGAGTATGATGTGGAAAATAATCACTTACTGAAGTATGATGTGGAAAATATTCAGTTACTGGGTATGATGTGGAAAATAATCACTTACTGGAGTATGATGTGGAAAATAATCAGTTACTGGAGTATTATGTGGAAAATAATCAATTACTGGAGTATGATATGGAAAATAATCAGTTACTGGAGTATGATGTGGAAAATAATCACTTACTGGGTATGATGTGGAAAATAATCACTTACTGAAGTATGATGTGGAAAATATTCAGTTACTGGAGTATGATGTGGAAAATAATCACTTACTGGGTATGATGTGGAAAATAATCAGTTACTGGGTATGATGTGGAAAATAATCAATTACTGGAGTATGATATGGAAAATAGTCAGTTACTGGGTATGATGTGGAAAATAATCACTTACTGGAGTATGATGTGGAAAATAATCAGTTACTGGGTATGATGTGGAAAATAATCAGTTACTGGAGTATGATGTGGAAAATAATCACTTACTGGGTATGATGTGGAAAATAATCACTTACTGGGGTATGATGTGGAAAATAATCAATTACTGGAGTATGATGTGGAAAATAATCAGTTACTGGAGTATGATGTGGAAAATAATCAATTACTGAAGTATGATGTGGAAAATAATCAATTACTGGAGTATGATGTGGAAAATAATCAATTACTGGAGTATGATGTGGAAAATAATCACTTACTGGAGCATGATGTGGAAAATAATCACTTACTGGAGTATGATGTGGAAAATAATCAGTTACTGGGTATGATGTGGAAAAAAATCAGTTACTGGGTATGATGTGGAAAATAATCAATTACTGGGTATGATGTGGAAAATAATCAATTACTGGGTATGATGTGGAAAATAATCACTTACTGGAGTATGATGTGGAAAATAATCACTTACTGGAATATGATGTGTGAGATAATCAGTTACTGGAGTATGATGTGGAAAATAATCAGTTACTGGAGTATGATGTGGAAAATAATCAATTACTGGAGTATGATGTGGAAAATAATCAGTTACTGGAGTATGATGTGGAAAATAATCAGTTACTGGAGTATGATGTGGAAAATAATCAGTTACTGGAGTATCATGTGGAAAATAATCACTTACTGGAGTATGATGTGGAAAATAATCAGTTACTGGAGTATGATGTGGAAAATAATCAATTACTGGGTATGATGTGGAAAATAATCAGTTACTGGGTATGATGTGGAAAATAATCAGTTACTGGAGTATGATGTGGAAAATAATCACTTACAGGAGTATGATGTAGAAAATAATCACTTACTGGGTATGATGTGGAAAATAATCACTTACTGGAGTATGATGTGGAAAATAATCACTTACTGGAGTATGATGTGGAAAATAATCACTTACTGCAGTATGATGTGGAAAATAATCACTTACTGGGTATGATGTGGAAAATAATCACTTACTGGGTATGATGTGGAAAATAATCAATTACTGGAGTATAATGTGGAAAATAATCAGTTACTGGAGTATGATGTGGAAAGTAATCACTTATTGGAGTATGATGTGGAAAATAATCAGGTACTGGAGTATGATGTGGAAAATAATCAGTTACTGGAGTATGATGTGGAAAATAATCACTTACTGGAGTATGATGTAGAAAATAATCACTTACTGAAGTATGATGTGGAAAATAATCACTTACTGGAGTATGATGTAGAAAATAATCACTTACTGGAGTATGATGTGGAAAGTAATCACTTACTGGAGTATGATGTGGAAAATAATCAATTACTGGAGTATGATGTAGAAAATAATCACTTACTGAAGTATGATGTGGAAAATAATCAGTTACTGGAGTATGATGTGGAAAATAATCAGTTACTGGAGTATGATGTGGAAAATAATCAGTTACTGGTGTATGATGTGGAAAATAATCAGTTACTGGAGTATGATGTGGAAAATAATCACTTACTGAAGTATGATGTGGAAAATAATCACTTACTGAAGTATGATGTGGAAAATAATCAGTTACTGGAGTATGATGTAGAAAATAATCAATTACTGAAGTATGATGTGGAAAATAATCAATTACTGGAGTATGATGTGGAAAATAATCAATTACTGGAGTATGATGTGGAAAATAATCACTTACTGAAGTATGATGTGGAAAATATTCAGTTACTGGAGTATGATGTGGAAAATAATCAGTTACTGGGTATGATGTGGAAAATAATCACTTACTGAAGTATGATGTGGAAAATATTCAGTTACTGGAGTATGATGTGGAAAATAATCACTTACTGGAGTATGATGTGGAAAATAATCACTTACTGGAGTATGATGTGGAAAATAATCAGTTACTGGAGTATGATGTGGAAAATAATCAATTACTGAAGTATGATGTGGAAAATAATCAATTACTGGAGTATGATGTGGAAAATAATCAATTACTGGAGTATGATGTGGAAAATAATCACTTACTGGAGCATGATGTGGAAAATAATCACTTACTGGGTATGATGTGGAAAATAATCAGTTACTGGGTATGATGTGGAAAAAAATCAGTTACTGGGTATGATGTGGAAAATAATCAATTACTGGAGTATGATGTGGAAAATAATCAATTACTGGAGTATGATGTGGAAAATAATCACTTACTGGAGTATGATGTGGAAAATAATCACTTACTGGAGTATGATGTGTGAGATAATCAGTTACTGTAGTATGATGTGGAAAATAATCAGTTACTGGAGTATGATGTGGAAAATAATCAATTACTGGAGTATGATGTGGAAAATAATCAGTTACTGGAGTATCATGTGGAAAGTAATCAGTTACTGGAGTATCATGTGGAAAGTAATCAGTTACTGGAGTATCATGTGGAAAGTAATCACTTACTGGAGTATGATGTGGAAAATAATCAGTTACTGGAGTATGATGTGGAAAATAATCAATTACTGGAGTATGATGTGGAAAATAATCAGTTACTGGAGTATGATGTGGAAAATAATCAGTTACTGGAGTATGATGTGGAAAATAATCACTTACAGGAGTATGATGTAGAAAATAATCACTTACTGGAGTATGATGTGGAAAATAATCACTTACTGGAGTATGATGTGGAAAATAATCAATTACTGGGTATAATGTGGAAAATAATCAGTTACTGGGTATGATGTGGAAAGTAATCACTTACTGGAGTATGATGTGGAAAATAATCAGGTACTGGAGTATGATGTGGAAAATAATCAGTTACTGGAGTATGATGTGGAAAATAATCACTTACTGGAGTATGATGTAGAAAATAATCACTTACTGAAGTATGATGTGGAAAATAATCACTTACTGGAGTATGATGTAGAAAATAATCACTTACTGGAGTATGATGTGGAAAATAATCACTTACTGGAGTATGATGTGGAAAATAATCAATTACTGGAGTATGATGTAGAAAATAATCACTTACTGAAGTATGATGTGGAAAATAATCAGTTACTGGAGTATGATGTGGAAAATAATCAGTTACTGGAGTATGATGTGGAAAATAATCAGTTACTGGTGTATGATGTGGAAAATAATCAGTTACTGGAGTATGATGTGGAAAATAATCACTTACTGAAGTATGATGTGGAAAATAATCACTTACTGAAGTATGATGTGGAAAATAATCAGTTACTGGAGTATGATGTAGAAAATAATCAATTACTGAAGTATGATGTGGAAAATAATCAATTACTGGAGTATGATGTGGAAAATAATCAATTACTGGAGTATCATGTGGAAAATAATCACTTACTGAAGTATGATGTGGAAAATATTCAGTTACTGGAGTATGATGTGGAAAATAATCAGTTACTGGAGTATGATGTGGAAAGTAATCACTTACTGAAGTATGATGTGGAAAATATTCAGTTACTGGAGTATGATGTGGAAAATAATCACTTACTGGAGTATGATGTGGAAAATAATCACTTACTGGAGTATGATGTGGAAAATAATCAGTTACTGGAGTATGATGTGGAAAATAATCAATTACTGAAGTATGATGTGGAAAATAATCAATTACTGGAGTATGATGTGGAAAATAATCAATTACTGGAGTATGATGTGGAAAATAATCACTTACTGGAGCATGATGTGGAAAATAATCACTTACTGGAGTATGATGTGGAAAATAATCAGTTACTGGAGTATGATGTGGAAAAAAATCAGTTACTGGAGTATGATGTGGAAAATAATCAATTACTGGAGTATGATGTGGAAAATAATCAATTACTGGAGTATGATGTGGAAAATAATCACTTACTGGAGTATGATGTGGAAAATAATCACTTACTGGAGTATGATGTGTGAGATAATCAGTTACTGTAGTATGATGTGGAAAATAATCAGTTACTGGAGTATGATGTGGAAAATAATCAATTACTGGAGTATGATGTGGAAAATAATCAGTTACTGGAGTATCATGTGGAAAGTAATCAGTTACTGGAGTATCATGTGGAAAGTAATCAGTTACTGGAGTATCATGTGGAAAGTAATCACTTACTGGAGTATGATGTGGAAAATAATCAGTTACTGGAGTATGATGTGGAAAATAATCAATTACTGGAGTATGATGTGGAAAATAATCAGTTACTGGAGTATGATGTGGAAAATAATCAGTTACTGGAGTATGATGTGGAAAATAATCACTTACAGGAGTATGATGTAGAAAATAATCACTTACTGGAGTATGATGTGGAAAATAATCACTTACTGGAGTATGATGTGGAAAATAATCACTTACTGGAGTATGATGTGGAAAGTAATCACTTACTGCAGTATGATGTGGAAAATAATCACTTACTGGAGTATGATGTAGAAAATAATCACTTACTGGAGTATGATGTGGAAAATAATCAATTACTGGAGTATAATGTGGAAAATAATCAGTTACTGGAGTATGATGTGGAAAGTAATCACTTATTGGAGTATGATGTGGAAAATAATCAGGTACTGGAGTATGATGTGGAAAATAATCAGTTACTGGAGTATGATGTGGAAAATAATCACTTACTGGAGTATGATGTAGAAAATAATCACTTACTGAAGTATGATGTGGAAAATAATCACTTACTGGAGTATGATGTAGAAAATAATCACTTACTGGAGTATGATGTGGAAAGTAATCACTTACTGGAGTATGATGTGGAAAATAATCAATTACTGGAGTATGATGTAGAAAATAATCACTTACTGAAGTATGATGTGGAAAATAATCAGTTACTGGAGTATGATGTGGAAAATAATCAGTTACTGGAGTATGATGTGGAAAATAATCAGTTACTGGAGTATGATGTGGAAAATAATCACTTACTGAAGTATGATGTGGAAAATAATCAGTTACTGGTGTATGATGTGGAAAATAATCACTTACTGGAGTATGATGTGGAAAATAATCACTTACTGAAGTATGATGTGGAAAATAATCAGTTACTGGAGTATGATGTAGAAAATAATCAATTACTGAAGTATGATGTGGAAAATAATCAATTACTGGAGTATGATGTGGAAAATAATCAATTACTGGAGTATCATGTGGAAAATAATCACTTACTGAAGTATGATGTGGAAAATATTCAGTTACTGGAGTATGATGTGGAAAATAATCAGTTACTGGAGTATGATGTGGAAAATAATCAGGTACTGGAGTATGATGTGGAAAATAATCAGTTACTGGAGTATGATGTGGAAAATAATCACTTACTGGAGTATGATGTAGAAAATAATCACTTACTGAAGTATGATGTGGAAAATAATCACTTACTGGGTATGATGTAGAAAATAATCACTTACTGGAGTATGATGTGGAAAATAATCACTTACTGGAGTATGATGTGGAAAATAATCAATTACTGGAGTATGATGTAGAAAATAATCACTTACTGAAGTATGATGTGGAAAATAATCAGTTACTGGAGTATGATGTGGAAAATAATCAGTTACTGGAGTATGATGTGGAAAATAATCAGTTACTGGAGTATGATGTGGAAAATAATCAGTTACTGGTGTATGATGTGGAAAATAATCAGTTACTGGAGTATGATGTGGAAAATAATCACTTACTGAAGTATGATGTGGAAAATAATCACTTACTGAAGTATGATGTGGAAAATAATCAGTTACTGGAGTATGATGTAGAAAATAATCAATTACTGAAGTATGATGTGGAAAATAATCAATTACTGGAGTATGATGTGGAAAATAATCAATTACTGGAGTATCATGTGGAAAATAATCACTTACTGAAGTATGATGTGGAAAATATTCAGTTACTGGAGTATGATGTGGAAAATAATCAGTTACTGGAGTATGATGTGGAAAGTAATCACTTACTGAAGTATGATGTGGAAAATATTCAGTTACTGGAGTATGATGTGGAAAATAATCACTTACTGGAGTATGATGTGGAAAGTAATCACTTACTGGAGTATGATGTGGAAAATAATCAATTACTCGAGTATGATATGGAAAATAGTCAGTTACTGGAGTATGATGTGGAAAATAATCACTTACTGGGTATGATGTGGAAAATAATCAGTTACTGGAGTATGATGTGGAAAATAATCAATTACTGGAGTATGATGTGGAAAATAATCAGTTACTGGGTATGATGTGGAAAATAATCAATTACTGAGTATGATGTGGAAAATAATCAGTTACTGGAGTATGATGTGGAAAATAATCAGTCACTAGAGTATGACATGCAAAAGAATAAGTGACTGGAGTATAATGTGTGTAATAATCAAGGAATGGAAGATGATGTAGAAAGTAATCAGTGACTGGAGTATGACGTGGGATATTATCAGTGACTGGAGTATAATGTAGAAAATAATCAGTGACTGGGTATGATGTGGAAATAATCAGTGACTGGGGTATGATGTGGGAAATGATCAGTGACTGGGTATGATGTGGAAATAATGAGTCACTAGAGTATGACGTGGAAATAATCAGTGATTGTATTATGACGTGGGAAATAATCAGTGACAGGAGTATAAAGTGGAAAATATTCAGTTACTGGAGTATGATGTGGAAAATAATCAATTACTGGGTATGATGTGGAAAATAATCAGTTACTGGAGTATGATGTGGAAAATAGTCACTTACTGGAGTATGATGTGGAAAATAATCACTTACTGAAGTATGATGTGGAAAATATTCAGTTACTGGAGTATGATGTGGAAAATAATCACTTACTGGAGTATGATGTGGAAAATAATCAGTTACTGGGTATGATGTGGAAAATAATCAATTACTGGAGTATGATATGGAAAATAGTCAGTTACTGGAGTATGATGTGGAAAATAATCACTTACTGGGTATGATGTGGAAAATAATCACTTACTGAAGTATGATGTGGAAAATATTCAGTTACTGGGTATGATGTGGAAAATAATCACTTACTGGAGTATGATGTGGAAAATAATCAGTTACTGGAGTATGATGTGGAAAATAATCAATTACTCGAGTATGATATGGAAAATAGTCAGTTACTGGGTATGATGTGGAAAATAGTCACTTACTGGGTATGATGTGGAAAATAATCAGTTACTGGGTATGATGTGGAAAATAATCAGTTACTGGGTATGATGTGGAAAATAATCACTTACTGGAGTATGATGTGGAAAATAATCACTTACTGGAGTATGATGTGGAAAATAATCAATTACTGGAGTATGATGTGGAAAATATTCGGTTACTGGAGTATGATGTGGAAAATAATCAATTACTGAAGTATGATGTGGAAAATAATCAATTACTGGAGTATGATGTGGAAAATAATCAATTACTGGGTATGATGTGGAAAATAATCACTTACTGGAGCATGATGTGGAAAATAATCACTTACTGGAGTATGATGTGGAAAATAATCAGTTACTGGAGTATGATGTGGAAAAAAATCAGTTACTGGAGTATGATGTGGAAAATAATCAATTACTGGAGTATGATGTGGAAAATAATCAATTACTGGAGTATGATGTGGAAAATAATCACTTACTGGAGTATGATGTGGAAAATAATCACTTACTGGGTATGATGTGGAGAGATAATCAGTTACTGGAGTATGATGTGGAAAATAATCAGTTACTGGGTATGATGTGGAAAATAATCAATTACTGGAGTATGATGTGGAAAATAATCAGTTACTGGAGTATCATGTGGAAAGTAATCAGTTACTGGAGTATCATGTGGAAAGTAATCAGTTACTGGAGTATCATGTGGAAAGTAATCACTTACTGGGTATGATGTGGAAAATAATCAGTTACTGGGTATGATGTGGAAAATAATCAATTACTGGAGTATGATGTGGAAAATAATCAGTTACTGGAGTATGATGTGGAAAATAATCAGTTACTGGAGTATGATGTGGAAAATAATCACTTACAGGAGTATGATGTAGAAAATAATCACTTACTGGAGTATGATGTGGAAAATAATCACTTACTGGGTATGATGTGGAAAATAATCACTTACTGGGTATGATGTGGAAAGTAATCACTTACTGCAGTATGATGTGGAAAATAATCACTTACTGGGTATGATGTAGAAAATAATCACTTACTGGGTATGATGTGGAAAATAATCAATTACTGGAGTATAATGTGGAAAATAATCAGTTACTGGGTATGATGTGGAAAGTAATCACTTACTGGGTATGATGTGGAAAATAATCAGGTACTGGGTATGATGTGGAAAATAATCAGTTACTGGAGTATGATGTGGAAAATAATCACTTACTGGGTATGATGTAGAAAATAATCACTTACTGAAGTATGATGTGGAAAATAATCACTTACTGGAGTATGATGTAGAAAATAATCACTTACTGGAGTATGATGTGGAAAGTAATCACTTACTGGAGTATGATGTGGAAAATAATCAATTACTGGAGTATGATGTAGAAAATAATCACTTACTGAAGTATGATGTGGAAAATAATCAGTTACTGGAGTATGATGTGGAAAATAATCAGTTACTGGAGTATGATGTGGAAAATAATCAGTTACTGGTGTATGATGTGGAAAATAATCAGTTACTGGAGTATGATGTGGAAAATAATCACTTACTGAAGTATGATGTGGAAAATAATCACTTACTGAAGTATGATGTGGAAAATAATCAGTTACTGGAGTATGATGTAGAAAATAATCAATTACTGAAGTATGATGTGGAAAATAATCAATTACTGGAGTATGATGTGGAAAATAATCAATTACTGGAGTATCATGTGGAAAATAATCACTTACTGAAGTATGATGTGGAAAATATTCAGTTACTGGAGTATGATGTGGAAAATAATCAGTTACTGGAGTATGATGTGGAAAGTAATCACTTACTGAAGTATGATGTGGAAAATATTCAGTTACTGGAGTATGATGTGGAAAATAATCACTTACTGGAGTATGATGTGGAAAATAATCACTTACTGGAGTATGATGTGGAAAATAATCAGTTACTGGAGTATGATGTGGAAAATAATCAATTACTGAAGTATGATGTGGAAAATAATCAATTACTGGAGTATGATGTGGAAAATAATCAATTACTGGAGTATGATGTGGAAAATAATCACTTACTGGAGCATGTTGTGGAAAATAATCACTTACTGGAGTATGATGTGGAAAATAATCAGTTACTGGAGTATGATGTGGAAAATAATCAATTACTGAAGTATGATGTGGAAAATAATCAATTACTGGGTATGATGTGGAAAATAATCAATTACTGGGTATGATGTGGAAAATAATCACTTACTGGAGCATGATGTGGAAAATAATCACTTACTGGAGTATGATGTGGAAAATAATCAGTTACTGGAGTATGATGTGGAAAAAAATCAGTTACTGGAGTATGATGTGGAAAATAATCAATTACTGGAGTATGATGTGGAAAATAATCAATTACTGGAGTATGATGTGGAAAATAATCACTTACTGTAGTATGATGTGGAAAATAATCACTTACTGGAGTATGATGTGTGAGATAATCAGTTACTGTAGTATGATGTGGAAAATAATCAGTTACTGGAGTATGATGTGGAAAATAATCAATTACTGGAGTATGATGTGGAAAATAATCAGTTACTGGGTATCATGTGGAAAGTAATCAGTTACTGGAGTATCATGTGGAAAGTAATCAGTTACTGGGTATCATGTGGAAAGTAATCACTTACTGGGTATGATGTGGAAAATAATCAGTTACTGGGTATGATGTGGAAAATAATCAATTACTGGAGTATGATGTGGAAAATAATCAGTTACTGGAGTATGATGTGGAAAATAATCAGTTACTGGAGTATGATGTGGAAAATAATCACTTACAGGAGTATGATGTAGAAAATAATCACTTACTGGAGTATGATGTGGAAAATAATCACTTACTGGAGTATGATGTGGAAAATAATCACTTACTGGAGTATGATGTGGAAAGTAATCACTTACTGCACTATGATGTGGAAAATAATCACTTACTGGAGTATGATGTAGAAAATAATCACTTACTGGAGTATGATGTGGAAAATAATCAATTACTGGAGTATAATGTGGAAAATAATCAGTTACTGGAGTATGATGTGGAAAGTAATCACTTACTGGAGTATGATGTGGAAAATAATCAGGTACTGGGTATGATGTGGAAAATAATCAGTTACTGGGTATGATGTGGAAAATAATCACTTACTGGGTATGATGTAGAAAATAATCACTTACTGAAGTATGATGTGGAAAATAATCACTTACTGGAGTATGATGTAGAAAATAATCACTTACTGGAGTATGATGTGGAAAGTAATCACTTACTGGAGTATGATGTGGAAAATAATCAATTACTGGAGTATGATGTAGAAAATAATCACTTACTGAAGTATGATGTGGAAAATAATCAGTTACTGGTGTATGATGTGGAAAATAATCAGTTACTGGAGTATGATGTGGAAAATAATCAGTTACTGGTGTATGATGTGGAAAATAATCAGTTACTGGAGTATGATGTGGAAAATAATCACTTACTGAAGTATGATGTGGAAAATAATCACTTACTGAAGTATGATGTGGAAAATAATCAGTTACTGGAGTATGATGTAGAAAATAATCAATTACTGAAGTATGATGTGGAAAATAATCAATTACTGGAGTATGATGTGGAAAATAATCAATTACTGGAGTATCATGTGGAAAATAATCACTTACTGAAGTATGATGTGGAAAATATTCAGTTACTGGAGTATGATGTGGAAAATAATCAGTTACTGGAGTATGATGTGGAAAGTAATCACTTACTGAAGTATGATGTGGAAAATATTCAGTTACTGGAGTATGATGTGGAAAATAATCACTTACTGGAGTATGATGTGGAAAATAATCACTTACTGGAGTATGATGTGGAAAATAATCAATTACTCGAGTATGATATGGAAAATAGTCAGTTACTGGAGTATGATGTGGAAAATAGTCACTTACTGGAGTATGATGTGGAAAATAATCAGTTACTGGAGTATGATGTGGAAAATAATCAATTACTGGAGTATGATATGGAAAATAATCAGTTACTGGAGTATGATGTGGAAAATAATCAATTACTCGAGTATGATATGGAAAATAGTCAGTTATTGGAGTATGATGTGGAAAATAATCAGTCACTAGAGTATGACATGCAAAAGAATAAGTGACTGGAGTATAATGTGTGTAATAATCAAGGAATGGAAGATGATGTAGAAAGTAATCAGTGACTGGAGTATGACGTGGGATATTATCAGTGACTGGAGTATAATGTAGAAAATAATCAGTGACTGGAGTATGATGTGGGAAATAATCAGTGACTGGAGTATGATGTGGGAAATGATCAGTGACTGGAGTATGATGTGGGAAATAATGAGTCACTAGAGTATGACGTGGGAAATAATCAGTGATTGTATTATGACGTGGGAAATAATCAGTGACAGGAGTATAAAGTGGAAAATATTCAGTTACTGGAGTATGATGTGGAAAATAATCAATTACTGGAGTATGATGTGGAAAATAATCAGTTACTGGAGTATGATGTGGAAAATAGTCACTTACTGGAGTATGATGTGGAAAATAATCACTTACTGAAGTATGATGTGGAAAATATTCAGTTACTGGAGTATGATGTGGAAAATAATCACTTACTGGGGTATGATGTGGAAAATAATCAGTTACTGGAGTATGATGTGGAAAATAATCAATTACTGGAGTATGATATGGAAAATAGTCAGTTACTGGAGTATGATGTGGAAAATAGTCACTTACTGGAGTATGATGTGGAAAATAATCACTTACTGAAGTATGATGTGGAAAATATTCAGTTACTGGAGTATGATGTGGAAAATAATCACTTACTGGAGTATGATGTGGAAAATAATCAGTTACTGGAGTATGATGTGGAAAATAATCAATTACTCGAGTATGATATGGAAAATAGTCAGTTACTGGAGTATGATGTGGAAAATAGTCACTTACTGGAGTATGATGTGGAAAATAATCAGTTACTGGAGTATGATGTGGAAAATAATCAGTTACTGGAGTATGATGTGGAAAATAGTCACTTACTGGAGTATGATGTGGAAAATAATCACTTACTGGAGTATGATGTGGAAAATAATCAATTACTGGAGTATGATGTGGAAAATATTCGGTTACTGGAGTATGATGTGGAAAATAATCAATTACAGGAGTATGATGTGGAAAATAATCAGTGACTGCAGTATGATATGGAAAATAATCACTTACTGAAGTATGATCTGGAAAGTAATCACTTACTGGAGTATGATGTGGAAAATAATCACGTACTGAGTATGATGTGGAAAATAATCAGTCACTAGAGTATGACATGCAAAAGAATAAGTGACTGGAGTATAATGTGTGTAATAATCAAGGACTGGAAGATGATGTAGAAAGTAATCAGTGACTGGAGTATGACGTGGGATATTATCAGTGACTGGAGTATAATGTAGAAAATAATCAGTGACTGGAGTATGATGTGGAAATAATCAGTGACTGGAGTATGATGTGGAAATGATCAGTGACTGGAGTATGATGTGGAAATAATGAGTCACTAGAGTATGACGTAGAAATAATCAGTGATTGTATTATGACGTAGAAATAATCAGTGACAGGAGTATGATGTGAGAAAATAATCAGTGACTGGAGTATGATGTGTAGAAAATAATCAGTTACTGGAGTATGATGTGGAAATAATCAGTTACTGGAAGTATGATGTAGGGAAATAATCAGTGACTGGAGTATGATGTGGGAAATAATCAGTGACTGGAGTATGATGTGGGAAATAATCAGTGACTGGAGTATGATGTGGGAAATAATCAGTGACTGGAGTATGATGTGGGAAATAATCAGTTACTGGAGTATGATGTAGAGAAATGATCAGTAACTGGAGTATAATGTAGAAAATAATCAGTGACTGGAGTATGATGTAGGAAATAATCAGTGACTGGAGTATGATGTAGAAATGATCAGTGACTGGAGTATGATGTGGGAAATAATGAGTCACTAGAGTATGACGTGGGAAATAATCAGTGATTGTATTATGACGTGGGAAATAATCAGTGACAGGAGTATAAAGTGGAAAATATTCAGTTACTGGAGTATGATGTGGAAAATAATCAATTACTGGGTATGATGTGGAAAATAATCAGTTACTGGAGTATGATGTGGAAAATAGTCACTTACTGGAGTATGATGTGGAAAATAATCACTTACTGAAGTATGATGTGGAAAATATTCAGTTACTGGAGTATGATGTGGAAAATAATCACTTACTGGAGTATGATGTGGAAAATAATCAGTTACTGGAGTATGATGTGGAAAATAATCAATTACTGGAGTATGATATGGAAAATAGTCAGTTACTGGAGTATGATGTGGAAAATAGTCACTTACTGGAGTATGATGTGGAAAATAATCACTTACTGAAGTATGATGTGGAAAATATTCAGTTACTGGAGTATGATGTGGAAAATAATCACTTACTGGAGTATGATGTGGAAAATAATCAGTTACTGGAGTATGATGTGGAAAATATTCAATTACTCGAGTATGATATGGAAAATAGTCAGTTACTGGAGTATGATGTGGAAAATAGTCACTTACTGGAGTATGATGTGGAAAATAATCAGTTACTGGAGTATGATGTGGAAAATAATCAGTTACTGGGTATGATGTGGAAAATAGTCACTTACTGGGTATGATGTGGAAAATAATCACTTACTGGAGTATGATGTGGAAAATAATCAATTACTGGAGTATGATGTGGAAAATATTCGGTTACTGGAGTATGATGTGGAAAATAATCAATTACAGGAGTATGATGTGGAAAATAATCAGTGACTGCAGTATGATATGGAAAATAATCACTTACTGAAGTATGATCTGGAAAGTAATCACTTACTGGAGTATGATGTGGAAAATAATCACGTACTGAGTATGATGTGGAAAATAATCAGTCACTAGAGTATGACATGCAAAAGAATAAGTGACTGGAGTATAATGTGTGTAATAATCAAGGACTGGAAGATGATGTAGAAAGTAATCAGTGACTGGAGTATGACGTGGGATATTATCAGTGACTGGAGTATAATGTAGAAAATAATCAGTGACTGGAGTATGATGTGGGAAATAATCAGTGACTGGAGTATGATGTGGGAAATGATCAGTGACTGGAGTATGATGTGGGAAATAATCAGGGACTTGAGTATGATGTGGGAAATGATCAGTGACTGGAGTATGATGTGTGAATAATCAGTGACTGGAGTATGATGTAGGAAATAATCAGTGACTGGAGTATGATGTGTGAATAATCAGTGACTGGAGTATGATGTGTAGAATAATCAGTGACTGGAGTATGATGTAGGAAATAATCAGTGACTGGGGTATGATGTAGGAAATGATCAGTGACTGGAATATGATGTAGAAAATAATTAGTAGTAGGGTATTATATAAAAGTAATCAGTGACTGCATTATGATGTGTGAAATAACCAGGGATTGGAGGATGATGTAGAAAATAATTCGTGACTGAAATATGCTGTGTGAGATAATCAGTGACTAGTTGCTAATGTAAATAACTATAAAGAGTATTAGAAGTAAGACGTGAACACAATATCCTGAAGAGCTGGGACTTATGAAAGTCTTGTAAGTTCAATTCAAAGAACCGTACAGAAGATCAAACATTATATCCATGTGCACACTTGATATCTAAGTGCAGGCAAAGTATCTATGTGAGTAAAGAACGCCCGGTATGGTCAGGTGGTTAAGAGAGTCCATTCGTAATTCGAGAGTCGCGGGTTCTAATCACCATTACATCGAACATGCTCACCCTTTCAGCCGTGTGTGCGTTATAATGTTATTGTCAATCCAACTCTTCGTTAGTAAAAGAGTAATTCAAGATTTGGCGGTGGGTGGTGATGACTAGCCGCCTTCCTTGTAGTCTTACACTGCTAAATTAGGGGTATCTAGCGCAGACATCCCTCGTGTAGCTTTGCGTGAAATTCAAAAATACAAATACAAAGTACAGTAAAGAAGATTTATTTCGAGATATTATATTTAACTAAAATATTAATGTGCACACCAAATATCTGTGCCCGTACTGAATAGAAGACAGTAGCTCTGCATGTGCTGAACCTAAGTTTTCAGTGCAGTCATTTTCATCAGACACACAGAAAAGGAAATCGCAAACTCAGTCGTGACATCATTGAGTTCTGACTCACTGAGTTTGATATTGTAATCAGAAATCAATAGCTTTAAGGCAGTGTGTCTGGCATGAAGAAAGTTTTATTAGACATTTGATGAACGTTTAATGTGTTAGAGTTTGTTTATTTAATAGTAGTGTTTGTAAAATTATACAAGTGAATAGAATTCCCTCTGTCTCTCTCTATTTATGTATATACACAGTCATGTGAAAAGTTAGGACACCCTATGAAAAACTGAATATTTTTGTAACATTTTTGGATATATAGATATTTAATCTCAATTTCAACAATACTCAGAGATTATAGGAATATAACTAAAAAAAAAATAAAACTGAAGAAAAGACTTTTCAAGATCTTCTGAAAATGTAATTCTACAAAAATGCATATTCTAACTGAGGAAAACGTTAGGACACCCTACCTCCTAATAGCTAGTGTTACCCCCTTTGGCTGAAATAACTGCAGTGAGACTCTTCTTGTAGCCATCTACCAGTCTCTGACATCGGTCTGAAGAAAGTTTGCCCCACTCCTCAATGCAGAATTTTTTCAGCTGTGAGATGTTTGAGGGGTTTCTTGCATGTACAGCCCGTTTCAAGTCACCCACAGTATCTCAATGGGATTAAGATCTGGGCTTTGACTCGGCCATTCCAGGACTCTCCATTTCTTAGTTTTCAGCCAGTCCTTGGTGGATTTACTGGTGTATGTTTTGGGTCATTGTCGTGTTGCAAGGTGCGGTTCCGCTTCAGCTTTAATTTTCTTACAGATGGTCTCATATGATCTTCAAGCACCCTCTGATACACAGTAGAATTCATGGTGGATTCTATGATTGTGAGCTGTCCAGGTCCTGCTGCAGCAAAGCAGCCACAAACCATGACAATTCCACCTCCACGCTTCACAGTTGGTATGAGGTTTTTTTCCTGGAATGCTGTATTTGGTTTACGCCAAACATGTCCTCTGTTCTGGTGTCCAAATAATTCAATTTTGGACTCATCTGTCCAAAGAACATTATTCCAGAAGTCCTGATCTTTGTCTACATTCTCTTTGGCAAACTTCAGTATGGCCTTGATGTTTCTTTATAGAGCAAAGGTTTCCTCCTTGCACACCTCCCATGCAAGTTAAACTTGTGCAGTCTCTTTCTGATTGTAGAGACATGCACTTTCACATCAACAGTAGCCAGAGCCCGCTGTAGGTCCCGTGATGACATGTTAGGGTGTTTGGAGACCTCTTTTAGCATCTTGCGGTCTGCTCTCGGGGTGAACTTGCTTGGATGACCAGGCCCAGGCATGTTGGCAGTTGTTTTGAAAGTCCTCCACTTGTTGACTATTTTCCGGACAGTGGAATGGTTGATTTTAAAATATTTTGGGATCTTTTTAAATCCCTTACCAGACTCATAAGCTCCTACAATTTTCTTTCTGAAGGCCTTTTGCTCTCACCATGGTGCTCACTCTCACTTCAACAGTCAGGAGCACACCAAACTAAATGTCTGAGGTTTAAATAGGGCAATCCCCATTCAAAATGCTGAGTAACGATCTTCTAATTATGAGCACTTGGTGTGATACACCTTGTGTGAGTTGAGCCATTTTAAGTGGGAATAAATGTGGGAGTGTCCTAACTTTTTCCTTAGTTAGAATATGCATTTTTGTAGAATTAGCTTCAAAGAAGATCTTGAAAAGTCTTTTCTTCAGTTTTAATTGTTTAGTTATATTCCTATAATCTCTCAGTATTGTTAAAATTGAGATTAAATATCTATATATTCAAAAATGTTACAAAAATACACAGGCTTTCATAGGGTGTCCTAACTTTTTCACATGACTGTATATATATATAAGAAATGAAATGTTTAATATTATTAATAATCAATTAGAAGACTGTGACACCAACTGCCGTATTTTCTAGAATAAGGAAGTTGTCCTATAAGGTACGAACAAAATCACTGACAAGGGGTCACTCATAGTTTCGCGGAACAATCTTTGAAATGTATGTTGACAGTGAACTACAGGAAATCATAGAATATGTCGAAAATATGATATTTTTATGTCTGATTAAAACTAGAATATAATTTACCTGTTCGATAAATATGTTCATTTACATCTTACTAAAAGTAAGAAATTCTTTTGTATATAGAAAACTCCAAGAAGATCAGTTTGATTTATAAAACTGTTAATAAACAATCATTTCAACATGAAACAGCTCCTATTATGCTGAGCAATCAATCCTCCAAAAATAATAACACAAACAACAGTATTTAATAAAATTAAAATCAAACAAAAGTCCTTAATTATATATTTAAAAACGGTTGGTATGGGCAGAGAAAGCACTAGTGGAGTTCTTAATTTGGTAGTTTCTAGTGAGTATTACCTAAACACCTTCAGTTTGTTATTACCTCTCCCTCATTGTCGTGTTTTTCCTATCCATCATGGAAACCTGATTGCCAGAATGCGTGCTGAAAGGCATAGAAAAGCCAGTAATATGTGTTAGATATACAAGACTGTTTAGTATAAACGTTATTTAGCATATTTTGTGATTTAATAATTATTTAGTTTTAAGACAGGAGTGTTGAAAATGGTTTCTTTTAAAAGTTGTAGTTATGACCCGTTTCGTTACATAACTCTGTACGAGTCGTACGTTGTGTATGCAATTATATTGTTGTCTAGGCTTTAATAATATTGTTTGACGTCACGTTACTCGAGTCTTCGGTTTTTCTCGTTACCTTGACTGAGTATTGTTAAATCATGGCGTCACGTAATGTAACGAAGTTCGAGGACTCTGTAAACAAAATATAAATATAGATGTTCAAGCGAGGGCAATTCAAGCGCAGTTTAGTCAGAAAATCGGTTCGCGAAAGAAAACGTGAAGCTTGCCAGCGCGTGAATGATGATATTTTAAAGTGAGTTTCACAGTTTAATAGAGACAAGGAAAATAATTTCCCTTGTCAAATATTGTTCTAAAGTAATTAAACCGATATGAACTTTGACAAAAAGGAGACAGTTATTTGAACTTCAGAATACAACTGGGGTATCCCAAGGGGATAGCGTAAGTTAATTATTCACTGATTTATATTTTGCTAAAAAAACGATAAAGAAAATGATTTCGTCTTATCAGTTGGATACTACAGTAACTAAATAAACTTAATCCACCTTTTGACAAGAAAATAAAACTTTAAATTTTTAGATACAACTGTGATATTCCACAGTGTAAATAATTTTCTACATACTTTTGACTAGCTTTTAATATATTATTTAAAAACAAGTGGTGTATGTGCTATCCGTTTATTATTAAATGTATCGCCAACAAGTCACAGACACTTACCGTAGAAGAATCCTTAGCCCACTTGTGTACATATTTAAAATTCTAGAAATATGATTTATAGACATCCACCTCTAACCAATCATATTGCAGTTAAAAACGTTTCTGCTTATGTCTGGTAAATCAGATATAAAAACTAAAAATTAGTCGTGTATGAATTTCTTCATTTTTTTCCCACCACAAGTTACAAAGTTGTCAGCTGGAGACGGAAGTTATGAAAGTTCATGATTGATGAAAGGTTATCTTAGGACTAGAACAATTGCTTCTCTTACATGTAATTGCAGAAGACGTAGAAACGCGCATAAAAGCTACAAAACATCAAATGTTGCACTCGACAAACCTTCATACCAAATTTAGTGAGGATTCGTTAAGAGGGGTGGGAGAAAGGGTATTAAAATACTTCCACAAAAAAGCAAAATGCATAACAGAAAATTCCTATGTAACATGAGACATCCCAATACCCACTTTGGTGAACATCCATCCACACCCTGCGAAATAGTTATGTATGTAACCCCCCATGAGACATCCCAATACCCACTTTGGTGAACATCCATCCACACCCTGCGAAATAGTTATGAATGTAACCACGCATGAGACATCCCAATACCCACTTTGGTGAACATCCATCCACACCCTGCGAAATAGTTATGAATGTAACCACGCATGAGACATCCCAATACCCACTTTGGTAAACATCCATCCACACCCTGCGAAATAGTTATGTATGTAACCCCCCATGAGACATCCCAATACCTACTTTGGTGAACATCCATCCACACCCTGCGAAATAGTTATTATGTAACCCCCATGAGAGACATCCCAATACCCACTTTGGTAAAGATCCATCCACACTCTGCGAAATAGTTATGTATGTAACCCCCCATGAGACATCCCAATACCCACTTTGGTGAACATCCATCCACACCCTGCGAAATAGTTATGTATGTAACCCCGCATGAGACCTCCCAATACCCACTTTGGTAAACATCCATCCACACCCTGCGAAATAGTTATGTATGTAACCCCCATGAGACATCCCAATACCCACTTTGGTGAACATCCATCCACACCCTGCGAAATAGTTATGTATGTAACCCCATGAGACATCCCAATACCCACTTTGGTGAACATCCATCCACACCCTGCGAAATAGTTATGAATGTAACCCCGCATGAGACATCCCAATACCCACTTTGGTAAACATCCATCCACACCCTGCGAAATAGTTATGTATGTAACCCCCATGAGACATCCAATACCTACTTTGGTGAACATCCATCCACACCCTGCGAAATAGTTATTATGTAACCCCCATGAGAGACATCCCAATACCCACTTTGGTAAAGATCCATCCACACTCTGCGAAATAGTTATGTATGTAACCCCCCATGAGACATCCCAATACCCACTTTGGTGAACATCCATCCACACCCTGCGAAATAGTTATGTATGTAACCCCGTATGAGACCTCCCAATACCCACTTTGGTAAACATCCATCCACACCCTGCGAAATAGTTATGTATGTAACCCCTCATGAGACATCCCAATACCCACTTTGGTGAACATCCATCCACACCCTGCGAAATAGTTATTATGTAACTCCCATGAGAGACATCCCAATACCCACTTTGGTAAACATCCATCCACACCCTGCGAAATAGTTATGTACGTATCCCGCATGAGACATCCCAATACCCACTTTGGTGAACATCCATCCACACCCTGCGAAATAGTTATGTATGTAACCCCGCATGAGACATCCCAATACCCACTTTGGTAAACATCCATCCACACCCTGCGAAATAGTTATGTATGTAACCCCGCATGAGACATCCCAATACCCACTTTGGTGAACATCCATCCACACCCTGCGAAATAGTTATGTACGTATCCCGCATGAGACATCCCAATACCCACTTTGGTAAACATCCATCCACACCCTGCGAAATAGTTATGTACGTATCCCGCATGAGACATCCCAATAACCACTTTGGTAAACATCCATCCACACCCTGCGAAATAGTTATGTATGTATCCCGCATGAGACATCCCAATACCCACTTTGGTAAACATCCATCCACACCCTGCGAAATAGTTATGTATGTAACCCCCATGAGACATCCCAATACCCACTTTGGTGAACATCCATCCACACCCTGCGAAATAGTTATGTATGTAACCCGCATGAGACATTCTAATACCCACTTTGGTGAACATCCATCCACACCCTGCGAAATAGTTATGTATGTAACTCCCATGAGACATCCCAATACCCACTTTGGTGAACATCCATCCACACCCTGCGAAATAGTTATGTATGTAACCCCCCATGAGACATCCCAATACCCACTTTGGTGAACATCCATCCACACCCTGCGAAATAGTTATGAATGTAACCACGCATGAGACATCCCAATACCCACTTTGGTGAACATCCATCCACACCCTGCGAAATAGTTATGAATGTAACCACGCATGAGACATCCCAATACCCACTTTGGTAAACATCCATCCACACCCTGCGAAATAGTTATGTATGTAACCCCCCATGAGACATCCCAATACCTACTTTGGTGAACATCCATCCACACCCTGCGAAATAGTTATTATGTAACCCCATGAGACATCCCAATACCCACTTTGGTAAAGATCCATCCACACTCTGCGAAATAGTTATGTATGTAACCCCCCATGAGACATCCCAATACCCACTTTGGTGAACATCCATCCACACCCTGCGAAATAGTTATGTATGTAACCCCGCATGAGACCTCCCAATACCCACTTTGGTAAACATCCATCCACACCCTGCGAAATAGTTATGTATGTAACCCCCCATGAGACATCCCAATACCCACTTTGGTGAACATCCATCCACACCCTGCGAAATAGTTATGTATGTAACCCCCCATGAGACATCCCAATACCCACTTTGGTAAAGATCCATCCACACCCTGCGAAATAGTTATGAATGTAACCCCGCATGAGACATCCCAATACCCACTTTGGTAAACATCCATCCACACCCTGCGAAATAGTTATGTATGTAACCCCCCATGAGACATCCCAATACCTACTTTGGTGAACATCCATCCACACCCTGCGAAATAGTTATTATGTAACCCCCATGAGAGACATCCCAATACCCACTTTGGTAAAGATCCATCCACACTCTGCGAAATAGTTATGTATGTAACCCCCCATGAGACATCCCAATACCCACTTTGGTGAACATCCATCCACACCCTGCGAAATAGTTATGTATGTAACCCCGTATGAGACCTCCCAATACCCACTTTGGTAAACATCCATCCACACCCTGCGAAATAGTTATGTATGTAACCCCTCATGAGACATCCCAATACCCACTTTGGTGAACATCCATCCACACCCTGCGAAATAGTTATTATGTAACTCCCATGAGAGACATCCCAATACCCACTTTGGTAAACATCCATCCACACCCTGCGAAATAGTTATGTACGTATCCCGCATGAGACATCCCAATACCCACTTTGGTGAACATCCATCCACACCCTGCGAAATAGTTATGTATGTAACCCCCATGAGACATCCCAATACCCACTTTGGTAAACATCCATCCACACCCTGCGAAATAGTTATGTATGTAACCCCGCATGAGACATCCCAATACCCACTTTGGTGAACATCCATCCACACCCTGCGAAATAGTTATGTACGTATCCCGCATGAGACATCCCAATACCCACTTTGGTAAACATCCATCCACACCCTGCGAAATAGTTATGTACGTATCCCGCATGAGACATCCCAATAACCACTTTGGTAAACATCCATCCACACCCTGCGAAATAGTTATGTATGTATCCCGCATGAGACATCCCAATACCCACTTTGGTAAACATCCATCCACACCCTGCGAAATAGTTATGTATGTAACCCCATGAGGACATCCCAATACCCACTTTGGTGAACATCCATCCACACCCTGCGAAATAGTTATGTATGTAACCCGCATGAGACATTCCAATACCCACTTTGGTGAACATCCATCCACACCCTGCGAAATAGTTATGTATGTAACTCCCATGAGACATCCAATACCCACTTTGGTGAACATCCATCCACACCCTGCGAAATAGTTATGTATGTAACCCCATGAGACATCCCAATACCCACTTTGGTGAACATCCATCCACACCCTGCGAAAAAGTTATGTATGTAACCCCCATGAGACATCCCAATACCCACTTTGGTAAACATCCATCCACACCCTGCAGAAATAGTTATGTATGTAACCCCATGAGACATCCCAATACCCACTTTGGTGAACATCCATCCACACCCTGCGAAATGGTTATGTATGTAACCCCATGAGACATCCCAATACCCACTTTGGTAAACATCCATCCACACCCTGCGAAATAGTTATGTATGTAACCGCGCATGAGACATCCAATACCCACTTTGGTAAACATCCATCCACACCCTGCGAAATAGTTATGTACGTATCCCGCATGAGACATCCCAATACCCACTTTGGTAAACATCCATCCACACCCTGCGAAATAGTTATGTATGTAACCCGCATGAGACATCCCAACACCCACTTTGGTGAACATCCATCCACACCCTGCGAAATAGTTATGTATGTAACCCCGTATGAGACATCCCAACACCCACTTTGGTGAACATCCATCCACACCCTGCGAAATAGTTATGTACGTATCCGCATGAGACATCCCAATACCCACTTTGGTAAACATCCATCCACACCCTGCGAAATAGTTATGTATGTAACACCGCATGAGACATCCCAATACCCACTTTGGTGAACATCCATCCACACCCTGCGAAATAGTTATGTACGTATCCCGCATGAGACATCCCAATACCCACTTTGGTAAACATCCATCCACACCCTGCGAAATAGTTATGTATGTAACCCCGCATGAGACATCCCAATACCCACTTTGGTAAACATCCATCCACTCCCTGCGAAATAGTTATGCATGTATCCCGCATGAGACATCCCAATACCCACTTTGGTGAACATCCATCCACACCCTGAGAAAAAGTTATGTATGTAACTCCCATGAGACATCCCAATACCCACTTTGGTAAACATCCATCCACTCCCTGCGAAATAGTTATGCATGTATCCCGCATGAGACATCCCAATACCCACTTTGGTGAACATCCATCCACACCCTGCGAAACAGTTATGCATGTATCCCGCATGAGACATCCCAATACCCACTTTGGTGAACATCCATCCACACCCTGCGAAATAGTTATGTATGTAACTCCCATGAGACATCCCAATACCCACTTTGGTGAACATCCATCCACACCCTGCGAAATAGTTATGTATGTAACTCCCATGAGACATCCCAATACCCACTTTGGTGAACATCCATCCACACCCTGCGAAACAGTTATGTATGTAACCCCCATGAGACATCCCAATACCCACTTTGGTGAACATCCATCCACACCCTGCGAAATAGTTATGTATGTAACCCGCATGAGACATCCCAATACCACTTTGGTGAACATCCATCCACACCCTGCGAAATAGTTATGTATGTAACCCCATGAGACATCCCAATACCCACTTTGGTGAACATCCATCCACACCCTGCGAAATAGTTATGTATGTAACCCCGCATGAGACCTCCCAATACCCACTTTGGTAAACATCCATCCACACACTGCGAAATAGTTATGTATGTAACCCCATGAGACATCCCAATACCCACTTTGGTGAACATCCATCCACACCCTGCGAAATAGTTATGTATGTAACCCCCATGAGACATCCCAATACCCACTTTGGTGAACATCCATCCACACCCTGCGAAATAGTTATGAATGTAACCCCGCATGAGACATCCGAATACCCACTTTGGTAAACATCCATCCACACCCTGCGAAATAGTTATGTATGTAACCCCATGAGACATCCCAATACCTACTTTGGTGAACATCCATCCACACCCTGCGAAATAGTTATTATGTAACCCCCATGAGAGACATCCCAATACCCACTTTGGTAAAGATCCATCCACACTCTGCGAAATAGTTATGTATGTAACCCCCCATGAGACATCCCAATACCCACTTTGGTGAACATCCATCCACACCCTGCGAAATAGTTATGTATGTAACCCCGTATGAGACCTCCCAATACCCACTTTGGTAAACATCCATCCACACCCTGCGAAATAGTTATGTATGTAACCCCCCATGAGACATCCCAATACCCACTTTGGTGAACATCCATCCACACCCTGCGAAATAGTTATTATGTAACTCCCATGAGAGACATCCCAATACCCACTTTGGTAAACATCCATCCACACCCTGCGAAATAGTTATGTACGTATCCCGCATGAGACATCCCAATACCCACTTTGGTGAACATCCATCCACACCCTGCGAAATAGTTATGTATGTAACCCCGCATGAGACATCCCAATACCCACTTTGGTAAACATCCATCCACACCCTGCGAAATAGTTATGTATGTATCCCGCATGAGACATCCCAATACCCACTTTGGTAAACATCCATCCACACCCTGCGAAATAGTTATGTATGTAACCCCCATGAGACATCCCAATACCCACTTTGGTAAACATCCATCCACACCCTGCGAAATAGTTATGTATGTAACCCCGCATGAGACATCCCAATACCCACTTTGGTAAACATCCATCCACACCCTGCGAAATGGTTATGTATGTAACCCCGCATGGGACATCCCAATACCCACTTTGGTGAACATCCATCCACACCCTGCGAAATAGTTATGTACGTATCCCGCATGAGACATCCCAATACCCACTTTGGTAAACATCCATCCACACCCTGCGAAATAGTTATGTACGTATCCCGCATGAGACATCCCAATAACCACTTTGGTAAACATCCATCCACACCCTGCGAAATAGTTATGTATGTATCCCGCATGAGACATCCCAATACCCACTTTGGTGAACATCCATCCACACCCTGCGAAATAGTTATGTACGTATCCCGCATGAGACATCCCAATACCCACTTTGGTAAACATCCATCCACACCCTGCAGAAATAGTTATGTATGTAACCCCATGAGACATCCAATACCCACTTTGGTGAACATCCATCCACACCCTGCGAAATAGTTATGTATGTAACCCGCATGAGACATTCCAATACCCACTTTGGTGAACATCCATCCACACCCTGCGAAATAGTTATGTATGTAACTCCCATGAGACATCCCAATACCCACTTTGGTGAACATCCATCCACACCCTGCGAAATAGTTATGTATGTAACCCCATGAGACATCCCAATACCCACTTTGGTGAACATCCATCCACACCCTGCGAAAAGTTATGTATGTAACCCCATGAGACATCCCAATACCCACTTTGGTAAACATCCATCCACACCCTGCGAAATAGTTATGTATGTAACCCCCATGAGACATCCCAACACCCACTTTGGTGAACATCCATCCACACCCTGCGAAATAGTTATGTATGTAACCCCCATGAGACATCCCAATACCCACTTTGGTAAACATCCATCCACACCCTGCGAAATAGTTATGTATGTAACCGCGCATGAGACATCCCAATACCCACTTTGGTAAACATCCATCCACACCCTGCGAAATAGTTATGTACGTATCCGCATGAGACATCCCAATACCACTTTGGTAAACATCCATCCACACCCTGCGAAATAGTTATGTATGTAACCCCGCATGAGACATCCCAACACCCACTTTGGTGAACATCCATCCACACCCTGCAGAATTAGTTATGCGTATCCCGCATGAGACATCCCAATACCCACTTTGGTAAACATCCATCCACACCCTGCGAAATAGTTATGTATGTAACCCGCATGAGACACCCCAATACCCACTTTGGTAAACATCCATCCACACCCTGCGAAATGGTTATGCATGTATCCGCATGAGACATCCCAATACCCACTTTGGTGAACATCCATCCACACCCTGCGAAATAGTTATGTATGTAACCCCCATGAGACATCCCAATACCCACTTTGGTAAACATCCATCCACACCCTGCGAAATAGTTATGTATGTAACCGCGCATGAGACATCCCAATACCCACTTTGGTAAACATCCATCCACACCCTGCGAAATAGTTATGTACGTATCCCGCATGAGACATCCCAATACCCACTTTGGTAAACATCCATCCACACCCTGCGAAATAGTTATGTATGTAACACCGCATGAGACATCCCAATACCCACTTTGGTGAACATCCATCCACACCCTGCGAAATAGTTATGTACGTATCCCGCATGAGACATCCCAATACCCACTTTGGTAAACATCCATCCACACCCTGCGAAATAGTTATGTATGTAACCCCGCATGAGACATCCCAATACCCACTTTGGTAAACATCCATCCACTCCCTGCGAAATAGTTATGCATGTATCCCGCATGAGACATCCCAATACCCACTTTGGTGAACATCCATCCACACCCTGCGAAATAGTTATGTATGTAACTCCCATGAGACATCCCAATACCCACTTTGGTGAACATCCATCCACACCCTGCGAAATAGTTATGCATGTATCCCGCATTAGACATCCCAATACCCACTTTGGAGAACATCCATCCACACCCTGCGAAATAGTTGTGTATTTAACCCCGCATGAGACATCCCAATACCCACTTTGGCAAACATCCATCCACACCCTGCGAAATAGTTATGTATGTAACCCCGCATGAGACATTTCAATACCAATTTTGGTGAAAATCCATCCACACCCTGCGAAATATTTACCTTCGCTAGCCGTCTCCAATTTTAATCTTACAGGAGACAGCTGGTCAAAAGCACCTACTGTCAATTCTTGGGTTACTAATGTCTGACAGAATATTAGGATTTGGCTGTCTTTCTTAAAGCGTGTCCACTATACCAATATACGGAGCATATTCTAGCGGTAACGAGCCGCGAACCCTGAACTCTTGAATTCACGTGCCGAGCACTAGTCATACACCTGACTAACATGTTTCCAATGTTACCCAGTTCATGTTTCCAATGTGGCCCAGTTTATGTTTCCAACCACTGAAGCCTGCAAGATAGCCTTAGAACTCTATATCCGAGACCCTAACCCAACTATAGAAATTCCCAGTAACCAGTTAGCAACCCTCATAGAATTCACCACGATAAAGACAAACTTCATGTTCAACAACCAAAATTATATACAAAGAAATGGTTTAAGCATGGGCAACCCAGTATCACCAGTTCTAGCCAATATTTTTATGACACAAGTTGAAACACAAGCAATTAACACAGCATTACATCCACCACTATACTGGTACAGATATGTAGATGACACGGTTGCGGGATTCAAATCTACAGAACACATACTTAATTTTTTTCAATCACATTAACTCTATACATCCTAACATTAACTTCACATGTGAACAGGAAGAAAGCAATCAAATATCATTTCTTAACCTCAAAATTACAAGAACTGACACACAATTCAAAACAGAAATCCACCGAAAAATCACCCATACTGGACTATACATTCCTTGGGACTCAGCACATGAAACAAAACAAAAACTCAACATACTAAGAAACCAAATAAACACAGCCATAAAACTATGCTCACCAGATAAAATTAACAATGAATTAGACAAAATAAAACAATACTTCATCAACATCAATAAGTTTCCTCCACAAACCGTAGAAAACATTATACGCACACACCTAGACAGAAAGCAAAATCAACCAACTAAAGTAAATACAGCTCACGGATCAAAAAACCACGAAACCATATACTGCTGTATACCATATATTCCTGACATCAGCAAACAAATAACCAACATTTGGCAAAATTAGTAACAAAATATGACATTCCAGTTAATATCAAATTTATTCAAAAACCCGGCACAAAACTGAGGTCTATACTATGTAAAAACTACACTGACAAACACTACACCAACATTATTTATAAAATACAATGTGATAACTGCCACGACTTCTATATTGGAGAAACAAGTAGAAATATGGAAACCAGATTCAAAGAACATAAAAAGTCACCTTCACACGTTTTCGAACACTGCAAGTCAAATAAACACAACATAACCATAGAAAACACTCAAATACTAAATAAAGAAACAAACATAAACAAACGCAAAATTAAAGAAGCCTTACTTATACAACAACTTAAACCCAAAATAAACCAATATAAAGGAACGCCTTTATACCTATATTAATATAATAAAATATATAAAATTATATATTCAAACATCTAATACCGCCCTCTACATTTCGACACAGTTACACAACCCCTTTCAAACATGTGGTCAGCTTCCGGTCAGTTACCTCTTTCTTTGTGAACCTGACGATGACCGAAGAAGGTCGAAACGTTGTTCGCTCTTCTATGTAAAATATTTTCTCAACCCAAACGAGCCGTTTTTGCATATAAATTTCTCAACAAGTGGGTTTCTCGACATCACCGATGTAGGTTACGTTTAAATTTTCAACAGATCTTCCTGCTTCCTCCAATAACGGATGATCTTCCCAGTTGGTGGTGGTCCAAAATGGCTCTCTGCAACCCAGTTACCATGGTCCCTCACAATTACAATAACCTGTAACTTGTAGCAAATGGTGTAGAAATGCGCTCTTTTTTTTAGTATAATCCATAATATGGGCTGTGTTAAAGAATTTGATTCAGCTGAACTGTTACAGAGAACTACTACAGATAACAGGTATGTGTTTGAAATCGTTGCACAACAACTGACAGTATGGTTTGAACGAAACCAAAAAAAAACTTACGAGGAAACTCTTCCTCTAGGCTTAAGTTTAGGCCTATGAGCAACGTAACCTTCAGCCTGGAAGACGCAGGGTAAATATTTGAGACTTATTTTGAGGAAAAAATAGTGTCTTCGACTCCGGGAAATAAAGTAATTATTATAACTGTTGTACTGATTCAAACAAACCTAATTATTATAACTGTTGTACTGATTCAAACAAACTTAACTATTATAACTGTTGTATTGATTCAAACAAACCTAATTATTATGACTGTTGTATTGATTCAAACAAACCTAATTATTATAACTGTTGTACTGATTCAAACAAACCTAATTATTATAACTGTTGTACTGATTCAAACAAACTTAACTATTATAACTGTTGTATTGATTCAAACAAACCTAATTATTATAACTGTTGTATTGATTCAAACAAACCTAATTATTATAACTGTTGTACTGATTCAAACAAACCTAATTATTATAACTGTTGTATTGATTCAAACAAATTTAATTATTATAACTGTTGTACTGATTCAAACAAACCTAATTATTATAACTGTTGTATTGATTCAAACAAATTTAATTATTATAACTGTTGTATTGATTCAAACAAATCTAATTATTATAACTGTTGTACTGATTCAAACAAACCTAATTATTATAACTGTTGTATTGATTCAAACAAACCTAATTATTACAACTGTTGTATTGATTCAAACAAATTTAATTATTATAACTGTTGTATTGATTCAAACAAACCTAATTATTACAACTGTTTTATTGATTCCAATAAACTCAGTTTCCCTCTGCTGTTGTAGTAATTCAAACAACCAACCTCATGAACAATAAAATTTTCTCTTGATCGATATAAGGTTGTTGCAATGATTGAGCCAGCGGAGGTAGAGTGGGTAGCCGCCCCTCCTTTTGCTGAATAATTAAAACATCTGAGATGGGTATAACGTTCTGAACTAGCCAGGTCATGGCACGCTTGGCCATGCCAGGCCTCTTTCTAAACTAGCCAGTTCATAACACGCTTGGCCATGCCAGGCCTCGTTCTGAATTAGCTAGTTCATAACTTTTTCCACAAAAATAGGCGCAACTAATAACTGCCCAGTAAATAAAGCCCATGATCAGCATACGTGAACACACTTTATGTGAACGGATTATATATGTAGTGCAGTGGAATGTCGCCGTATATTCGGGCTGTGACGCCATAGGCGATGTGTTTAAAAGTCATGCATTTGGTTCATAGTGAATTCCCTAGTACTTGATAGTCAAAGAAAAAACGTATTAAGATTGAGCTAGGCCTAACCAGTGGTACCATTAACAGGATAATAAACAAGATTGGAAAGTGATAAAAGCTCGTTCACAAGTTTAGCCACACCCTAAAATGAAGTGTTACTGTTCTTCTTGAGATAAATGGTCGAAGAAACTACAATCACAGCAGTCCTGTTAGATTGTACACACCTCCAAGAACTCCAATGTATTTTTGTTCCTTTGGTAAAAGTAGTTTTGGAAGCAGATGTAGTTGAGGGTCTGTTGAAGGTTTGTCAAAATGAGTGGCCTGAGATTGATCGTTCCGTCCTCAGTAGACGCTTGATACGGCAGTAGTACTTAATCATTGTCGTCAGAGGGAGCATAATCAATGATGGGGGGAGTTCTTCAAAAACCTGGAACATCGTTCTTAGAAAGCGCGATTAATATCGTATTATAGAATAAAGCAAACTAAATATCCAGTTAAATGACTTAATATACTACTATATATATCAATCGTACTAAACTAATAACCTTCTAACGTAATATCGAATGAAGTCATATTAATATCATAAATTTCTGGTGTTAGATCAAACAACTCGAAAAATCATAAAGTATATTGGAAATATGAAGATAGTCTCAGTCCGAGCCTATCATATCAACGATTTCTTAGAAACGGTTCAGTTTATCGTCCGAATGTTCTAGTCTCGAAGAGAAAGTCTTCTACCGTTTATTGATTTCCCTGAAGTTTATATTGTTGTGTTGTTGTTTTTTATTCTAGATGGAGACACTTTAGTTACTGTTTATGAGCCCGCCCTCTATTCGATTATTCAAAGACTAGTGGTGTTTTAATTTTTGTGTTCACATAATTTTTTTTTTTTTTTAGTTTCTCTCAACGTACTTGTAAAGTACAGTTAAAAGTGAAGTTGAGGACTTTCTTCCTTGTATATGGACTTGGCAGGGATCCAAGTCACACAAACTGCATATTCAATACATATTTAATAATCAAGACAAGGCACAGCTCCTGTGTACAGTTTGTGAACGTGAAATAGTTAAAGAATTAAATGTGTCTTTATTGAATTAGTAGTATCACATAACATTCTACGTGTGGCTAGATGATTTGTCACAGAACTGGGTGTGGCTAGATGATTTGTCACAGAACTGGGTGTGGCTAGATGATTTGTCACAGAACTGGGTGTGGCTAGATGATTTGTCACAAAACTGGGTGTGGCTAGATGACCTGTCACAGAACTTGATGTGGCTAGATGACCTGTCACAGAACTGGGTGTGGCTAGATGACCTGTCACAGAACTGGGTACGGCAAGATGACTTGTCACAGAAGTGGGTGTGGCTAGATGACTTGTCACAGAACTGGATGTGACAAGATGACTTGCCACAAAAATTATGTTTTCTTTATATGACTCAAAACAGTTGACAAAGGACAACACTGTGTTGTTTTTTACTGTGCACGTTTTCTATTAAAAATAAATATTTGTAAATACAGTTAGTTCACAGAAACAATACAGTTGTTTTCACTTGTCATTCTGAGTGGGTAAACATTATATATATAATGTATGTGTATAAATTCTGTATGAGGTCTGAAAATAAACAGAGCGAATCGAATACAGATATATAGTTGTATATGGACTCTTACCCTTTGGCGAGAGGAATACTCTGGGACGAAGTGTGCGGTAGGAAGTCACCAAGTGTTAAGTTTCAACACAAACGTATTTACAGGAGTTTATGAACTGACACACTTGTATCAGAAAGTTTACACGAGTTTGACATGACAAATAGTCTCCAGGGTTCTGTGAACAACGGGGTTTTAGTTTCAACATCTGCCGGGTTAAGTTGGGATTAACTTTCCCATAATTCCATGTCATGTGTAAAGTACCGTCAAGTTAATTATCAACTGTATACCTATTTTGGCGCCACCGGATATATATATCTGACACTGAAGGAAAAGATATAAAATATTTTCTTAGACTTAAATTATGGCCAAACCAATTTGCTTCAGTAGAAGATAAAACGCATATGTTTTACAAAGACATTTTCACACAAAGGAAAAGGTTTTCTGACGCAGGTCATAAAGAAAACGAGTTAACCTGGCCCGGGGCGTAGCCAGGTGGTTAGGGCGATTGATTCGCAATCAAACGGTCGCGGGCTCGAACCACCTTCTCACCAAATATGCTTGCCCTTTCAGCCGTAGGGGTGTTATAATATGACAGCAACTCCCACTATTTGTTGGTAAAAGAGTATCCCCAGAGTTGGCGGTGGGTGATGATAACTAACTGCCTTCCCTCTAGTGTTACATTGCAATATTAGGGACTACTAGCACAGATAGCCCTCGTGTAGCTATTCACGAAATTCAAAACAAACAAACAAACGAGTTAACTCAGTGCAGAAGTATTTGACAGTTCGAAACTTTAGCAGCCATGTTTGGTGTTTTATGAACATGTCGAAGAAGACAAAAGACATGAAGACAGTCAGTTGTAATGTGTTCACTGCATTTGATATTTGATTTTAAATTTTATTTTATAATGTAATTAATTAACTGTTTTGTTTTATAAATTAAAAATTGATACAATTTTACAGGAAACTCTATCGTATATCTAAATAGAATTAGGCTTAGGTTTAGTGAATAATTTAGTTATGAAGTACATTTTATAGCTAATAAAAATGAAAATAATGCACAATAAACACTTTTCAGTCTGTTGTAATATTTGTTATGATACACAAAGTTGTAGGTTTTGTCAATGTGAAAATCACCAAACAATGTGTTAGAGTACAGTTATTAAACTGCTGTGGTTGTGTCAAATAGGTTCAGAGAGATGTCACTCACCACATTATTAATTAGACAAATGTTCCTTTCAAGACAATCGATCTGGAGTGTATACAAACGAAGATGTTTTATGGAGCTCTTCACATACAAAAACCCAGAACAAAAACATATGTACTAACAATATTACAGATTATCTCCGTTTCTACCAGACAGTACTTTATTCAATTATATCAAAATTCACCCCAGCTAACTCACGTAGACAGTTCTTTTCTGAGTCTTTAAAGGACTGTGTGACGTTTACCATGACAACTAAAATAATTCTGTAATTTGGTCCAGTCGATAAGCAATACATTGTTATCTATTTTAATATGCTCTGGAACAATCTGTAATTTGAAGTAATGTTTCGACTACTTCGTAGAAGCACACCGTACACTTTTTCAGAAAGATGTTTGTTGTTTGTCTTATTTCGTACAACTGTTAGACTTTTACAAACGGTTTCTACCATAATCACAGTTCTCACACTATTAAACCACCTTCAAAAGTCTAAACGAACAGGACCATATAAATCATACACTTTTCTTACACTTATAACTCTGTTTACACAACTAATTATTCTTGTCATTCACGAAGTACATTTTCTTGCTTGAATCTGAGAAAAAATGTTTTTATGCTAGGTGGCGTCTTACAGACGTATGTAATGATGTGTACATTGTACACTGGTGAATTATAAAAATATTTATAGCAGGACTTGTAATGTGCGACTATTTACTTTATATTAAGAATCTCACATATTATCAACTTTAGTGATTTGTATGAAGACTCGACATTGTACACAATATTTACCGTCTACCAGGACTGGATCTCTGTGTATTGTAAACAATGTTTACTGTCTACCAGGACTGGATCTCTGTGTATTGTAAACAATGTTTACCGTCTACCAGGACTGGATCTCTGTGTATTGTAAACAATGTTTACCGTCTACCAGGACTGGATCTCTGTGTATTGTAAACAATGTTTACCGTCTACCAGGACTGGATCTCTGTGTATTTAAACTAGAAATATGATTAACTTGAAAACCGTACAACACGCCTGTAGAAACAGGCACATCTACACTAATTCACCTGGCTCGTTAGGCCTATGATTAACTTGAAAACCGTACAACACGCCTGTAGAAACAGGCACATCTACACTAATTCACCTGACTCGTTAGGCCTATGATTAACTTGAAAACCGTACAACACGCCTGTAGAAACAGGCACATTTACACTAATTCACCTGACTCGTTAGGCCTATGATTAACTTAAAAACCGTACAACACGCCTGTAGAAACAAGCACATCTACACTAATTTACCTGACTCGTTAGGCCTATGATTAACTTGAAAACCGTACAACACGCCTGTAGAAACAGGCACATCTACACTAATTCACCTGACTCGTTAGGCCTATGATAAGTATGTGGAACATGAAATATTATCTGTTTTTTCAGGTTCATTAACGACTCTTTTTTCCCCTAAGTAAGTCTCGTTATTGTAAACATATCTAACTACGTCCAGTCACACTCGTCTTCCTAGTTAACTGTAGCTAATAGAATTGTCAACTTATCTATGAAAATTGTTATATTTAGCATTTCTTATTTCTATCTTTTAATCCATTTGTCCGTCTAATGATATTTGATACTTATCTTTCTATCTTTATGTCTCTAACACTTAGCCATCTTATCTATTCACCTATCTATAGAAGACCATGGTTACTACAGCCATCAGTTGTTACTAATCTTACCTGGTTTTACTGGTGATTCTGTCCTATTGTAGAAACATGTAATTCTTTCCTCAGTGGTTACTACAGCCATCAGTTGTTACTACTCTTCCCTGGTTTTACTGGATATTTTCTCCTATTGTAAAAACATGTAATTCTTTCCTCAGTGGTTACTACAGTTACCAGTTGTCACTACTCTTACCTGGTTTTATTGGATATTCTCTCCTATTGTAAAAACATGTAATTCTTTCCTGAGTGGTTACTACAATTACCAGTTGTTACTACTCTTCCCTGGTTTTATTGGATATTCTCTCCTATTGTAAAAACATGTAATTCTTTCCTCAGTGGTTACTACAGTTACCAGTTGTCACTACTCCTACCTGGTTTTATTGGATATTCTCTCCTATTGTAAAAACATGTAATTCTTTCCTCAGTGGTTACTACAGTTACCAATTGTCACTACTTTATCCTGGTTTTATTGGATATCCTCTCCTATTGTAAAAACATGTAATTCTTTCCTGAGTGGTTACTACAATTACCAGTTGTTACTACTCTTCCCTGGTTTTATTGGATATTCTCTCCTATTGTAAAAACATGTAATTCTTTCCTCAGTGGTTACTACAGTTACCAGTTGTCACTACTCCTACCTGGTTTTATTGGATATTCTCTCCTATTGTAAAAACATGTAATTCTTTCCTCAGTGGTTACTACAGTTACCAGTTGTCACTACTCTTTGTTTAATAGTTAATGTATTAAACATCTTATGCTATATTCTAAACTTGAAACAAATTCTGTAATAAACTAACCCGAATTTTCATGGATTGTTCTTTTAGAGCACGAATACCTTTTTCAGTTTCTTTACTCCACGCAGTCGAAGATGCATTATATTGACAAAAACGTTTTTATGTGTAAGTTAACCTGAAGAAGTTTACTACTTAAAGACAATGAGTTCTGATCCACTGTATAACCTAATATCGAACTAACAAAATATGGTGTAGTATTTATTGACGAATAATTTGAAGGCAAACTAAAATCATGTAACGAAAAATATTAAAGGATCATAAACATTTTACCATATCCTCCAATGGTGGGATTGTTATAAAATATGTGATTCAACAGATTTTCTCACAGAAGGGGTCTTCTTGGAAACAATAAAACTTACACAGTAGAGAACTTATTACAGCAGCTTGTTCCAAAGAAACAACTCAAACCAATCAGGACTAACGCTTTCATGTGTAAAGTGAGGACTGCGGTTACGAAAGTGAACCTTCTGACCCAAACAGCCGTTATCGTGAAGTTCCAGCTCGTGTTAAATGGTTAACAAGCAAAGCTTCAAGAAACGCTTCGATATGCATAATTGTTTTCTTGAAAAGGAAACTGAAATCCATTCGACGATATACGTCTCGAGTCATTCACTCTGATACAGCTTGGGGTGAAAGTTAAAAATATAAGATACTAGACAATTTATGGGAGACTGTACGAGATTTCAGTGAACATCGCTGCAGATCAATTGTTGGGAATAAGGGAAAGCTGATGATGGCTGAAAGAAATACGGTCTTCAGTACTAGTTGGTCATCGTGTTAAAAGAAGAAAAATAAATACGTAACTACCTATCTTCTAACTTTATAACACATGTAGTGAGTGTGATATTCTTATGATTTCTTAATTATCGGAGACGTCCACTATGATACTTAGTTCCAGTTTTCTAAGTTGCGAGACATTTTCACGTGTTTATCAGTTAGATGCTAAAACCACCTGCTTCGTGATTGGATGATAAATCCATCTCTTTTATGATTGGACTATAAACCATCTGTTTTCTGATTGGATGATAAACCCACCTGTTTCCTAATTAGATGACAAACCCATTTATTTATGTGTTATATTATTCTTCCTAAATATTTAGGAATATATATATCATATATGTTATGGTTTTCAGATAATTTCAGTAAAAATGTTCATTATAGTACTTTACTGATAGATGGCGATTTTTAAAGTTATTACATGTTACTTTATAATTTTTAGACCCGTGTCTCGGAGTAGAATGCCCATCTAATCAAGTATGTCAACTCGACGACAACCGGAACCCAATATGTCGGTGTAATGCAGTTTGCTCTCATGATTTCCAGCCCGTGTGTGGTTCTGATGGAAATACATACACTAATGAATGTATTCTCCGCGTGGAGGCGTGCAAGTCACGACAAGGTCTCAGGATTATCTATATGGACAAGTGTAGTGAAGGTAAGAAAGAAAGTTATATATACCAATTTTATGCAGATATGATTGGAAATAATCTTATTATTTCGTAATTTCATATAGAATTACTTAACTATTCCTAATTAATACTTACTTAGAATAATTACCTATTTAGCTTATTTGCTAAACAAGTCACGTTTCCGAAACTATAATTCCGATATTAAAATTCCAGTTAAAACAAAATTGTTTGTTTGTTTGATTTTTAATTTCGCGCAAAGCTACACGAGGGCTATCTGCGCTAACCGTCCCTAATTTAGCAGTGTAAGACTAAAGGGAAGGCAGCTAGTCATAACGAATAGTGGGATTTATATGCAAAAACGGCTCGTTTGGGTTGAGAAAATATTTTACATAGAAGAGCGAACAACGTTTCGACCTTCTTCGGTCATCGTCAGGTTCACAAAGAAGAAGGTCGAAACGTTGTTCGCTCTTCTATGTAAAATATTTTCTCAACCCAAACGAGCCGTTTTTTATATATAAATTTCTCAACAAGTGGGTTTCTCGACATCACTGAATAGTGGGATTGACCATCACATTATAACGCCTCCACGGGTGAAATGGCGAGTATGTTTGGTGCGACAGGGATTCGAACCCGCCGTCTTTAGATTACGAGTCGAACGCCTCAACCCACCTGGCCATGGCGGGCCATGAAACAAAATTAAAATGAACGTCAGATTACAGCAGTATGTTCGTGTACGTGTTAATTATTACAGTAGGAATATTCATACAGTAAAATGACGTAATAAGTTTGACATAATCCTGCATTTTCTATTTCATTTACAAGCTTAAAAACTTTAATCAATCAACGCCGTTAACAATCCTTCTTATTTTAGCAAACCAGTGTCCCCTAGGGGCACAAACTTCATCATTTTTAGACATTAGAGATTCATCCTTCTGTGTTTACCTTCGATGATAAAAACTTACCTGCATAGTTTTCATAAAGCTGTTCTAACCTCACATGTTAGGGGTAACGTAATCGTTTTCTACAGTGATAAATTTTTGTTTAGTTTTTGTTTTCCTTGCAAAAACTTGTGAGAATAGTAATATTCCTCGACTCTTAATTTTGAAAAAAAAAGAAATAAAAAATGAACTTTATCCAGTCCCTTGTCAAATTAGTGTTTTCTTTCCCCATATCCATTGAAATATAGCTTTAACGGGCGAGACTGTTTTATTTTAATAAATCATTGCTATCGGTGTTAAGCCTTCTTGTCACTTATTAAATCTTGCTTTGACCTTTTGTAAATCAAGCCTTCTTTGTTTTCATAACGTGTTTCTTTTAGCCGATAACGTTCAAAACATTGTTAAGGAAATATTAGGTTGTTTACTCTGAGATCGTTTTATAATTATTGCAAATTATTCGCGCGTGATCTTGTGGTCAGTAATTTCTAAAGCCAATGCTGTTTACCCTTGTGTGAACTAACGTCCTAGCTCAAATGTAGCTTTCCGTCTATTGTCCCAAGGGGCGAACCCGTGTGAGAGTGTCCAGTGTGGTCCTGGTCAAAAGTGTGACATCGACAGATATGGAATCGCAAGCTGCAAGTGTCCAAGCAGCTGTGAACCGGTCATGAGGCCGGTCTGTGGAACAGACCAAGAAACTTACGACAGCGACTGTGAGCTCCAAAGACAGGCTTGTGTTCAGAAGAAGAACGTCGCCGTAGCTTACAGAGGAGTCTGTGGTAAGTGTTCCTGATGAAGCATCAACATACAGAAAGGTTGGGTATAGCCTGGTCGTTAACCTACTGGATCTGTGGTAAGTGTTCCTGGTGAAGCACCAACACAGGGAAAGGTTGGGTATAGCCTGGTCGTCAACTAACCGTATATGTGGTAAGTGTTCCTAATGAAACATCAACACAGAGAAAGGTTGGGTATAGCATGGTCGTTAACCTACTGGATCTGTGATAAGTGTTCCTGGTGAAGCACCAACATAGAGAAAGGTTGGGTATAGCCTTGTTGTTAAGCTACTGGATCAGTGGCAAGTGTTCTTGATGAAGCACCAACACAGAAAAAGGTTGGGTATAACCTGGTTGTTAACCTACTAGATCTGGTAAGTATTCCTGATGAAGCATCAACACAGAGAAAGGTTGGGTATAGCCGGGTCGTTAACCTACCTGGATCTGTGGTAAGTATTCCTGGTGAAGCATCAATATACAGAAAGATTTGTTATGGCCTGGTCGTTAACCTACTGGATCTGTGGTAAATGTTCCTGGTGAATCACCAACACAGAGAAAGGTTGGGTATAGCCTGGTCGTTAACTTAACTGGATCTGTGGTAAGTGTTACTGGTGAAGCACCAACATACAGAAAGATTTGTTATGGCCTGGTCGTTAACCTACTGGATCGGTGGTAAGTGTTCCTGATGAGGCACCAACATACAGAAAGATTTTAAATGGCCTGGTCCTTAAACTACTGGATCTGTGGTATGTGTTCCTGGTGAAGCACCAACACAGAGAAAGGTTGGATATAGCCTGGCCGTTAACCTAAATGGATCTGTGGCAAGTGTTCCTGGTGAAGCATCAACACAGAGAAAGGTTGGGTATAGCCTGGTTGTTAATTTACTGGATCTGTGGTAAGTGTTCCTGGTGAAGTACCAACACAGAAAAAGATTCTGTATAGCCTGGTTGTTAACCTACTGGATCTGTGGTAAGTGTTCCTGATGAAGCATCAACATACAGAAAGGTTGGGTATAGCCTGGTCGTTAACTTACTGGATCTGTGGTAAGTGTTCGTGATGAAGCATCAACACAGAGAAAGGTTGGGTATAGCCTGGTTGTTAATTTACTGGATCTGTGGTAAGTGTTCCTGGTGAAGTACCAACACAGAAAAAGATTGTGTATAGCCTGGTTGTTAACCTACTGGATCTGTGGTAAGTGTTCCTGATGAAGCATCAACATACAGAAAGGTTGGGTATAGCCTGGTCGTTAACTTACTGGATCTGTGGTAAGTGTTCGTGATGAAGCATCAACACAGAGAAAGGTTGGGTATAGCCTGGTTGTTAACCTACTGGATCTGTGGTAAGTGTTCCTCGTGAAGAACCAACACAGAGAAAGGTTGGGTATAGCCTGGTCTTTCACTTAACCGGATTTGTGGTAAGTGTTTCTAGTGAAGCATCAACATACAGAAAGATTTGTTATGACCTGGTCGTTAACCTATTGGATCTGTTGCAAGTGTTACTGATAAAGCATCAACATACAGAAAGGTTGGGTATAGCCTAGTCGTTAACTTAACCGTATATGTGGCAAGTGTTCCTGGTGAAGCATCAACACAGAGAAAGGTTGGGTATAACCTGGCTGTTAACCAACTTGATCTGGTAAGTGTTCCTGGTGGAGCGTCAACACAGAGAAAGGTAGGGTATAACCTGACCGTTAAGCTACTGGATCTGTGGTAAGTGTTCCTGATGAAGCATCAGCGCAGAGAAAGGTTTGGGTATAAACTGGTCGTTAAGCTGCTGGATATTTGATAAGTGTTCCTGGTGAAGCATCAACACAGAGAAAGGTTGGGTTTCGCCTGGTTGTTAACCTACTGGATCTGTGGCAAGTGTTCTTGATGAAGCACCAACACAGAGAAAGGTTGGGTATAGCCGGGTCGTTAACCTACCTGGGTCTGTGGTAAGTGTTCCTGGTGAAGCATCAATATACAGAAAGATTTGTCATGGGCTGGTCGTTAACCTACTGGATCTGTGGTAAGTGTTCCTGGTGAAGCACCAACACAGAGAAAGGTTGGGTATAGCCTGGTCGTTAGCTTAACTGAATCTGTGGTAAGTGTTACTGGTGAAGCACCAACATACAGAAAGATTTGTTATGGCCTGGTCGTTAACCTACTGGATCGGTGGTAAGTGTTCCTGATGAGGCACCAACATACAGAAAGATTTGTTATGGCCTGGTCCGTAAACTACTGGATCTGTGGTAAGTGTTCCTGGTGAAGCACCAACACAGAGAAAGGTTGGATATAGCCTGGCCGTTAACCTAACTGCATCTGTGGCAAGTGTTCCTGGTGAAGCATCAACTTACAGAAAGGTTGGGTATAAACTGGTCGTTAATCTACTGGATTTGTGGTAAGTGTTCCTGATGAAGCATCAACATACAGAAAGGTTGGGTATAACCTGGTAGTTAACCTACTGGATCTGTGGTAAGTGTTCGTGATGAAGCATCAACACAGAGAAAGGTTGGGTATAGCCTGGTTGTAAACCTACTGGATCTGTGGTAAGTGTTCCTGGTGAAGCACCAACACAGAAAAAGGTTGGGTATAACCTGGTTGTTAACCTACTAGATCTGGTAAGTATTCCTGATGAAGCATCAACACAGAGAAAGGTTGGGTATAGCCGGGTCGTTAACCTACCTGGATCTGTGGTAAGTATTCCTGGTGAAGCATCAATATACAGAAAGATTTGTTATGGCCTGGTCGTTAACCTACTGGATCTGTGGTAAATGTTCCTGGTGAATCACCAACACAGAGAAAGGTTGGGTATAGCCTGGTCGTTAACTTAACTGGATCTGTGGTAAGTGTTACTGGTGAAGCACCAACATACAGAAAGATTTGTTATGGCCTGGTCGTTAACCTACTGGATCGGTGGTAAGTGTTCCTGATGAGGCACCAACATACAGAAAGATTTTAAATGGCCTGGTCCTTAAACTACTGGATCTGTGGTATGTGTTCCTGGTGAAGCACCAACACAGAGAAAGGTTGGATATAGCCTGGCCGTTAACCTAAATGGATCTGTGGCAAGTGTTCCTGGTGAAGCATCAACACAGAGAAAGGTTGGGTATAGCCTGGTTGTTAATTTACTGGATCTGTGGTAAGTGTTCCTGGTGAAGTACCAACACAGAAAAAGATTGTGTATAGCCTGGTTGTTAACCTACTGGATCTGTGGTAAGTGTTCCTGATGAAGCATCAACATACAGAAAGGTTGGGTATAGCCTGGTCGTTAACTTACTGGATCTGTGGTAAGTGTTCGTGATGAAGCATCAACACAGAGAAAGGTTGGGTATAGCCTGGTTGTTAACCTACTGGATCTGTGGTAAGTGTTCCTCGTGAAGCACCAACACAGAGAAAGGTTGGGTATAGCCTGGTTGTTAATTTACTGGATCTGTGGTAAGTGTTCCTGGTGAAGTACCAACACAGAAAAAGATTGTGTATAGCCTGGTTGTTAACCTACTGGATCTGTGGTAAGTGTTCCTGATGAAGCATCAACATACAGAAAGGTTGGGTATAGCCTGGTCGTTAACTTACTGGATCTGTGGTAAGTGTTCGTGATGAAGCATCAACACAGAGAAAGGTTGGGTATAGCCTGGTTGTTAACCTACTGGATCTGTGGTAAGTGTTCCTCGTGAAGCACCAACACAGAGAAAGGTTGGGTATAGCCTGGTCTTTCACTTAACCGGATTTGTGGTAAGTGTTTCTAGTGAAGCATCAACATACAGAAAGATTTGTTATGACCTGGTCGTTAACCTATTGGATCTGTTGCAAGTGTTACTGATAAAGCATCAACATACAGAAAGGTTGGGTATAGCCTAGTCGTTAACTTAACCGTATATGTGGCAAGTGTTCCTGGTGAAGCATCAACACAGAGAAAGGTTGGGTATAACCTGGCTGTTAACCAACTTGATCTGGTAAGTGTTCCTGGTGGAGCGTCAACACAGAGAAAGGTAGGGTATAACCTGACCGTTAAGCTACTGGATCTGTGGTAAGTGTTCCTGATGAAGCATCAGCGCAGAGAAAGGTTTGGGTATAAACTGGTCGTTAAGCTGCTGGATATTTGATAAGTGTTCCTGGTGAAGCATCAACACAGAGAAAGGTTGGGTTTCGCCTGGTTGTTAACCTACTGGATCTGTGGCAAGTGTTCTTGATGAAGCACCAACACAGAGAAAGGTTGGGTATAGCCGGGTCGTTAACCTACCTGGGTCTGTGGTAAGTGTTCCTGGTGAAGCATCAATATACAGAAAGATTTGTCATGGGCTGGTCGTTAACCTACTGGATCTGTGGTAAGTGTTCCTGGTGAAGCACCAACACAGAGAAAGGTTGGGTATAGCCTGGTCGTTAGCTTAACTGAATCTGTGGTAAGTGTTACTGGTGAAGCACCAACATACAGAAAGATTTGTTATGGCCTGGTCGTTAACCTACTGGATCGGTGGTAAGTGTTCCTGATGAGGCACCAACATACAGAAAGATTTGTTATGGCCTGGTCCGTAAACTACTGGATCTGTGGTAAGTGTTCCTGGTGAAGCACCAACACAGAGAAAGGTTGGATATAGCCTGGCCGTTAACCTAACTGCATCTGTGGCAAGTGTTCCTGGTGAAGCATCAACTTACAGAAAGGTTGGGTATAAACTGGTCGTTAATCTACTGGATTTGTGGTAAGTGTTCCTGATGAAGCATCAACATACAGAAAGGTTGGGTATAACCTGGTAGTTAACCTACTGGATCTGTGGTAAGTGTTCGTGATGAAGCATCAACACAGAGAAAGGTTGGGTATAGCCTGGTTGTAAACCTACTGGATCTGTGGTAAGTGTTCCTGGTGAAGCACCAACACAGAGAAAGGTTGGGTATAGCCTGGTTGTTAACCTTCTGGATCTGTGGTATAGGTTCCTGATGAAGCACCAACACAGAGAAAGGTTGGGTATGGCCTGGTCGTTAACCTACTAGATCTGTAGTAAGTGTTCCTGATGAAGCACCAACACAGAGAAAGGTAGGGTATAGCCTGGTCGTTAACTTAACCGTATATGTGGTAAGTGTTCCTGATGAAGCATCAACACAGAGAAAGGTTGGGTATCGCCTGGTCGTTAACCTAACCTTATATGTGGTAAGTATTCCTGATGAAGCACCAACATAGAGAAAGTTTGGGTATAGCCTTGTTGTTAACCTACTGGATCTGTGACAAGTGTTCCTGATGAAGCTCCAACACATCGAAAGGTTGGGTATAGCCTGGTCGTTAACCTACTGGATCTGTGGCAAGTGTTCCTGATGAAGATCAACACATTGAAAGGTTGGGTATAACCTGGTCATTAACCTAACTGGATCTGTCGCAAGTGCTCCTGATGAAGCACCAACACAGAGAAAGTTGTGTATGGCCTGGTCGTTAACTTAACCGGATTTTTTGGTAAGTGTTTCTGGTGAAGCATCAACATACAGAAAGATTTGTTATGAACTGGTCGTTAACCTATTGGATCTGTGGTAAGTGTTCCTGGTGAAGCATCAACATATAGAAAGATTTGTTATGAACTGGTCGTTAACCTACTGGATCTGTGGTAAGTATTCCTGATGAAGCATCAACGGAGAGAAAGGTTGGATATAACTTGATCGTTAAGCTTCGGGATCTGTGATAAGTGTTCCTGATCAAGCATTAATATACAGAAAGATTTGTTATAGCCTGGTCGTTAACCTACTGGATCTGTGGTAAGTGTTCCTGGTGATGCACCAACACAGAGAAATTTTGGGTATAACCTGGTTGTTAACCTAACTGGATCTTTGGCAAGTGTTCCTGGTGAAGCACCAACACAGAGAAAGGTTGGGTATAGCCTGGTCTTTAACTTAACCGGATTTGTGGTAAATGTTCCTGGTGAAGCATCAACATAAAGAAAGATTTGTTATGACCTGGTCGTTAACCTATTGGATATGTGGTAAGTGTTCCTAGTGAAGTATCAGCACAGAAAAAGGTTTGGTATAACCTGGTTGTTAACCTACTGGATCTGTGGCAAGTGCTACTGATAAAGCATCAACATCTAGAAAGGTTGGGTATAGCCTGGTCGTTAAATTAACCGTATATGTGTTAAGTGTTCCTGATGAAGCATCAACACAGAGAAAGGTTGGGTATAGCCTGATCGTTAAACTACCTGGATCTGTGCTAAGTGTTCCTGGTGAAGCATCAACTAAGAGAAAGGTTGGGTTTCGCCTGGTTGTTAACCTACTGGATCTGTGGTAAGTGTTCCTGGTGAAGCATCAATATACAGAAAAATTTGTTATGGGCTGGTTGTTAACCTACTGGATCTGTGGTAAGTGTTCCTCGTGAAGCACCAACACAGAGAAAGGTTTGGTATAGCCTGGTCTTTCACTTAACCGGATTTGTGGTAAGTGTTTCTGGTGAAGCATCAACATACAGAAAGATTTGTTATGACCTGGTCGTTAACCTATTGGATCTGTTGCAAGTGTTACTGATAAAGCATCAACATACAGAAAGGTTGGGTATAGCCTAGTCGTTAACTTAACCGTATATGTGGCAAGTGTTCCTGGTGAAGCATCAACACAGAGAAAGGTTGGGTATAACCTGGCTGTTAACCAACTTGATCTGGTAAGTGTTCCTGGTGGAGCGTCAACACAGAGAAAGGTAGGGTATAACCTGACCGTTAAGCTACTGGATCTGTGGTAAGTGTTCCTGATGAAGCATCAGCGCAGAGAAAGGTTTGGGTATAAACTGGTCGTTAAGCTGCTGGATATTTGATAAGTGTTCCTGGTGAAGCATCAACACAGAGAAAGGTTGGGTTTCGCCTGGTTGTTAACCTACTGGATCTGTGGCAAGTGTTCTTGATGAAGCACCAACACAGAGAAAGGTTGGGTATAGCCGGGTCGTTAACCTACCTGGGTCTGTGGTAAGTGTTCCTGGTGAAGCATCAATATACAGAAAGATTTGTCATGGGCTGGTCGTTAACCTACTGGATCTGTGGTAAGTGTTCCTGGTGAAGCACCAACACAGAGAAAGGTTGGGTATAGCCTGGTCGTTAGCTTAACTGAATCTGTGGTAAGTGTTACTGGTGAAGCACCAACATACAGAAAGATTTGTTATGGCCTGGTCGTTAACCTACTGGATCGGTGGTAAGTGTTCCTGATGAGGCACCAACATACAGAAAGGTTTGTTATGGCCTGGTCCGTAAACTACTGGATCTGTGGTAAGTGTTCCTGGTGAAGCACCAACACAGAGAAAGGTTGGATATAGCCTGGCCGTTAACCTAACTGCATCTGTGGCAAGTGTTCCTGGTGAAGCATCAACTTACAGAAAGGTTGGGTATAAACTGGTCGTTAATCTACTGGATTTGTGGTAAGTGTTCCTGATGAAGCATCAACATACAGAAAGGTTGGGTATAACCTGGTAGTTAACCTACTGGATCTGTGGTAAGTGTTCGTGATGAAGCATCAACACAGAGAAAGGTTGGGTATAGCCTGGTTGTAAACCTTCTGGATCTGTGGTAAGTGTTCCTGGTGAAGCACCAACACAGAGAAAGGTTGGGTATAGCCTGGTTGTTAACCTTCTGGATCTGTGGTATAGGTTCCTGATGAAGCACCAACACAGAGAAAGGTTGGGTATGGCCTGGTCGTTAACCTACTAGATCTGTAGTAAGTGTTCCTGATGAAGCACCAACACAGAGAAAGGTAGGGTATAGCCTGGTCGTTAACTTAACCGTATATGTGGTAAGTGTTCCTGATGAAGCATCAACACAGAGAAAGGTTGGGTATCGCCTGGTCGTTAACCTAACCTTATATGTGGTAAGTATTCCTGATGAAGCACCAACATAGAGAAAGTTTGGGTATAGCCTTGTTGTTAACCTACTGGATCTGTGACAAGTGTTCCTGATGAAGCTCCAACACATCGAAAGGTTGGGTATAGCCTGGTCGTTAACCTACTGGATCTGTGGCAAGTGTTCCTGATGAAGATCAACACATTGAAAGGTTGGGTATAACCTGGTCATTAACCTAACTGGATCTGTCGCAAGTGCTCCTGATGAAGCACCAACACAGAGAAAGTTGTGTATGGCCTGGTCGTTAACTTAACCGGATTTTTGGTAAGTGTTTCTGGTGAAGCATCAACATACAGAAAGATTTGTTATGAACTGGTCGTTAACCTATTGGATCTGTGGTAAGTGTTCCTGGTGAAGCATCAACATATAGAAAGATTTGTTATGAACTGGTCGTTAACCTACTGGATCTGTGGTAAGTATTCCTGATGAAGCATCAACGGAGAGAAAGGTTGGATATAACTTGATCGTTAAGCTTCGGGATCTGTGATAAGTGTTCCTGATCAAGCATTAATATACAGAAAGATTTGTTATAGCCTGGTCGTTAACCTACTGGATCTGTGGTAAGTGTTCCTGGTGATGCACCAACACAGAGAAATTTTGGGTATAACCTGGTTGTTAACCTAACTGGATCTTTGGCAAGTGTTCCTGGTGAAGCACCAACACAGAGAAAGGTTGGGTATAGCCTGGTCTTTAACTTAACCGGATTTGTGGTAAATGTTCCTGGTGAAGCATCAACATAAAGAAAGATTTGTTATGACCTGGTCGTTAACCTACTGGATATGTGGTAAGTGTTCCTAGTGAAGTATCAGCACAGAAAAAGGTTTGGTATAACCTGGTTGTTAACCTACTGGATCTGTGGCAAGTGCTACTGATAAAGCATCAACATCTAGAAAGGTTGGGTATAGCCTGGTCGTTAAATTAACCGTATATGTGTTAAGTGTTCCTGATGAAGCATCAACACAGAGAAAGGTTGGGTATAGCCTGATCGTTAAACTACCTGGATCTGTGCTAAGTGTTCCTGGTGAAGCATCAACTAAGAGAAAGGTTGGGTTTCGCCTGGTTGTTAACCTACTGGATCTGTGGTAAGTGTTCCTGGTGAAGCATCAATATACAGAAAAATTTGTTATGGGCTGGTTGTTAACCTACTGGATCTGTGGTAAGTGTTCCTCGTGAAGCACCAACACAGAGAAAGGTTTGGTATAGCCTGGTCTTTCACTTAACCGGATTTGTGGTAAGTGTTTCTGGTGAAGCATCAACATACAGAAAGATTTGTTATGACCTGGTCGTTAACCTATTGGATCTGTTGCAAGTGTTACTGATAAAGCATCAACATACAGAAAGGTTGGGTATAGCCTAGTCGTTAACTTAACCGTATATGTGGCAAGTGTTCCTGGTGAAGCATCAACACAGAGAAAGGTTGGGTATAACCTGGCTGTTAACCAACTTGATCTGGTAAGTGTTCCTGGTGGAGCGTCAACACAGAGAAAGGTAAGGTATAACCTGACCGTTAAGTTACTGGATCTGTGGTAAGTGTTCCTGATGAAGCATCAGCGCAGAAAAAGGTTTGGGTATAAACTGGTCGTTAAGCTGCTGGATATTTGATAAGTGTTCCTGGTGAAGCATCAACACAGAGAAAGGTTGGGTTTCGCCTGGTTGTTAACCTACTGGATCTGTGGCAAGTGTTCTTGATGAAGCACCAACACAGAGAAAGGTTGGGTATAGCCGGGTCGTTAACCTACCTGGGTCTGTGGTAAGTGTTCCTGGTGAAGCATCAATATACAGAAAGATTTGTTATGGGCTGGTCGTTAACCTACTGGATCTGTGGTAAGTGTTCCTGGTGAAGCACCAACACAGAGAAAGGTTGGGTATAGCCTGGTCGTTAGCTTAACTGAATCTGTGGTAAGTGTTACTGGTGAAGCACCAACATACAGAAGGATTTGTTATGGCCTGGTCGTTAACCTACTGGATCGGTGGTAAGTGTTCCTGATGAGGCACCAACATACAGAAAGATTTGTTATGGCCTGGTCCTTAAACTACTGGATCTGTGGTAAGTGTTCCTGGTGAAGCACCAACACAGAGAAAGGTTGGATATAGCCTGGCCGTTAACCTAACTGCATCTGTGGCAAGTGTTCCTGGTGAAGCATCAACTTACAGAAAGGTTGGGTATAACCTGGTCGTTAATCTACTGGATTTGTGGTAAGTGTTCCTGATGAAGCATCAACATACAGAAAGGTTGGGTATAACCTGGTAGTTAACCTACTGGATCTGTGGTAAGTGTTCGTGATGAAGCATCAACACAGAGAAAGGTTGGGTATAGCCTGGTTGTAAACCTACTGGATCTGTGGTAAATGTTCCTGATGAAGCACCAACACAGAGAAAGGTTGGGTATGGCCTGGTCGTTAACCTATTAGATCTGTGGTAAGTGTTCCTGATGAAGCACCAACACAGAGAAAGGTTGGGTATAGCCTGGTCGTTAACTTAACCGTATATGTGGCAAGTGTTCCTGATGAAGCATCAACACAGAGAAAGGTTGGGTATCGCCTGGTCGTTAACCTAACCTTATATGTGGTAAGTATTCCTGGTGAAGCACCAACATAGAGAAAGTTTGGGTATAGCCTTGTTGTTAACCTACTGGATCTGTGACAAGTGTTCCTGATGAAGATCAACACATTGAAAGGTTGGGTATAACCTGGTCATTAACCTAACTGGATCTGTCGCAAGTGCTCCTGATGAAGCACCAACACAGAGAAAGTTGTGTATGGCCTGGTCGTTAACTTAACCGGATTTTTGGTAAGTGTTTCTGGTGAAGCATCAACATACAGAAAGATTTGTTATGAACTGGTCGTTAACCTATTGGATCTGTGGTAAGTGTTCCTGGTGAAGCATCAACATATAGAAAGATTTGTTATGAACTGGTCGTTAACCTACTGGATCTGTGGTAAGTATTCCTGATGAAGCATCAACCGAGAGAAAGGTTGGATATAACCTGATCGTTAAGCTTCGGGATCTGTGATAAGTGTTCCTGATCAAGCATTAATATACAGAAAGATTTGTTATAGCCTGGTCGTTAACCTACTGGATATATGGTGAGTGTTCCTAGTGAAGTATCAGCACAGAAAAAGGTTTGGTATAACCTGGTTGTTAACCTACTGGATCTGTGGCAAGTGCTACTGATAAAGCATCAACATCTAGAAAGGTTGGGTATAGCCTGGTCGTTAAATTAACCGTATATGTGTTAAGTGTTCCTGATGAAGCATCAACACAGAGAAAGGTTGGGTATAGCCTGATCGTTAACCTACCTGGATCTGTGGTAAGTGTTCCTGGTGAAGCATCAACAAAGAGAAAGGTTGGGTATAACCTGGTCGTTAACCTACTGGATCTGGTAAGTGTTCCTGTTAAAGCATCAACACAGTGAAAGGTTGGGTATAGCCTGGTCGTTAATTTAACCTGATCTGTGGTAAGTGTTCCTGTTGAAGCATCAACACAGAGAAAGGGTGGGTATAACCAGGTCGTTAACCTACCGGATCTGTGGTAAGTGTTCCTGGTGAAGCACCAACATAGAGAAAGGTTGGGTATAGCCTGGTTGTTAACCTACTGGATCTGTGGTAAGTGTTCCTGATGAAGCATCAACATACAGAAAGGTTGGGTATAACCTGGTCGTTAACCTACTGGATCTGTGGTAAGTGTTCCTGATGAAGCATCAACACAGAGAAATATTGGGTATAACCTGGTCGTTAACCTACTGGATCTGTAGTAAGTGTTCCTGATGAAGCATCAACATATAGAAAGGTTGGGTATAGGATGGTCGCTAACCTACTGGATCTGTGCTAAGTGTTCCTGGTGAAGCACCAACATAGAGAAAGTTTGGGTATAGCCTGGTTGTTAACCTACTGGATCTGTGGCAAGTGTTCCTGATGAAGCACCAACACAGAGAAAGGTTGGGTATAACCTGGTTGTTAACCTACTGGATCTGGTAAGTGTTCCTGGTGAAGCATCAACACAGTGAAAGGTTGGGTATAGCCTGGTCGTTAATTTAACCGGATCTGTGGTAAGTGTTCCTGATGAAGCATCAACACAGAGATAGGGTGGGTATAACCTGGTCGTTAACCTACCGGATCTGTGGTAAGTGTTCCTGATGAAGCATCAACACAGAGAAAGGTTGGGTATAGCCTGGTCGTTAACCTACTGGATCTGTGGCAAGTGTTCCTGATGAAGATCAACACAGAGAAAGGTTGGGTATAACCTGGTTGTTAACCTAACTGGTTATGTGGCAAGTGTTCCTGATGAAGCACCAACACAGAGAAAGGTTGGGTATGGCTTGGTCGTTAACTTAACCGGATATGTGGTAAGTGTTCCTGGTGAAGCACCAACACAGAGAAAGGTTGGGTATCGCCTGGTCGTTAACCTAACCTTATATGTGGTAAGTATTCCTGGTGAAGCACCAACATAGAGAAAGTTTGGGTATAGCCTTGTTGTTAACCTACTGGATCTGTGACAAGTGTTCCTGATGAAGCTCCAACACATCGAAAGGTTGGGTATAGCCTGGTCGTTAACCTAACTGGATCTGTGGCAAGTGTTCCTGGTGAAGCATCAACATACAGAAAGGTTGGGTATAACCTGGTCATTAACCTAACTGGATCTGTCGCAAGTGCTCCTGATGAAGCACCAACACAGAGAAAGTTGTGTATGGCCTGGTCGTTAACTTAACCGGATTTTTGGTAAGTGTTTCTGGTGAAGCATCAACATACAGAAAGATTTGTTATGAACTGGTCGTTAACCTATTGGATCTGTGGTAAGTGTTCCTGGTGAAGCATCAACATATAGAAAGATTTGTTATGAACTGGTCGTTAACCTACTGGATCTGTGGTAAGTATTCCTGATGAAGCATCAACGGAGAGAAAGGTTGGATATAACCTAATCGTTAAGCTTCGGGATCTGTGATAAGTGTTCCTGATCAAGCATTAATATACAGAAAGATTTGTTATAGCCTGGTCGTTAACCTACTGGATCTGTGGTAAGTGTTCCTGGTGATGCACCAACACAGAGAAAGGTTGGGTATAGCCTGATCGTTAACCTACCTGGATCTGTGGTAAGTGTTCCTGGTGAAGCATCAACAAAGAGAAAGGTTGGGTTTCGCCTGGTTGTTAACCTACTGGATCTGTGGTAAGTGTTCTTGGTGAAGCATCAATATACAGAAAAATTTGTTATGGGCTGGTCGTTAACCTACTGGATCTGTGGTAAGTGTTTCTGGTGAAGCACCAACACAGAGAAAGGGTTGGGTATAGCCTGGTCGTTAGCTTAACTGGATCTGTGGTAAGTGTTACTGGTGAAGCGCCAACATACAGAAAGATTTGTTATGGCCTGGTCGTTAACCTACTGGATCGGTGGTAAGTGTTCCTGATGACGCACCAACATACAGAAAGATTTGTTATGGCCTGGTCCTTAAACTACTGGATCTGTGGTAAGTGTTCCTGGTGAAGCACCAACACAGAGAAAGGTTGGGTATAGCCTGGTTGTTAACCTACTGGATCTGTGATAAGTTTTCGTCATGAAGCATCAACACAGAGAAAGGTTGGATATAGCCTGGCCTTTAACCTAACTGGATCTGTGGCAAGTGTTCCTGGTGAAGCATCAACTTACAGAAAGGTTGGGTATAACCTGGTCGTTAACCTACTGGATCTGTGGTAAGTGTTCCTGATGAAGCATCAACATACAGAAAGGTTCGGTATAACCTGGTAGTTAACCTACTGGATCTGTGGTAAGTGTTCGTGATGAAGCATCAACACAGAGAAAGGTTGGGTATAGCCTGGTTGTAAACCTACTGGATCTGTGGTAAGTGTTCCTGGTGAAGCACCAACACAGAGAAAGGTTGGGTATGGCCTGGTCGTTAACCTACTAGATCTGTGGTAAGTGTTCCTGATGAAGCACCAACACAGAGAAAGGTTGGGTATAGCCTGGTCGTTAACTTAACCGTATATGTGGTAAGTGTTCCTGATGAAGCATCAACACAGAGAAATGTTGGGTATCGCCTGGTCGTTAACCTAACCTTATATGTGGTAAGTATTCCTGGTGAAGCACCAACATAGAGAAAGTTTGGGTATAGCCTTGTTGTTAACCTACTGGATCTGTGGCAAGTGTTCCTGATGAAGCTCCAACACAGAGAAAGGTTGGGTTATCGCCTGGTTGTTAACCTACTGGATCTGTGGTAAGTGTTCCTGATGAAGCATCAACATACAGAAAGATTTGTTATGACCTGGTCGTTAACCTACTGGATCTGTGGCAAGTGTTACTGATAAAGCATCAACATACAGAAAGGTTGGGTATAGCCTGGTCGTTAACTTAACCGTATATGTGGTAAGTGTTCCTGGTGAAGCATCAACACAGAGAAAGGTTGGGTATAACCTCGCTGTTAACCTACTTGATCTGGTAAGTGTTCCATGTGGAGCGTCAACACAGAGAAAGGTAGGGTATAACCTGACCGTTAAGTTACTGGATCTGTGGTAAGTGTTCCTGATGAAGCATCAGCGCAGAGAAAGGTTTGGGTATAAACTGGTCGTTAAGCTGCTGGATCTTTGATAAGTGTTCCTGATGAAGCATCAACACAGAGAAAGGTTGGGTTTCGCCTGGTCGTTAACTTAACCGTATGTGTGGTAAGTGTTCCTGGTGAAGCACCAACACAGAGAAAGGTTGGGTATAGCCTGTTCGTTAACTTAACCGTATATGTGGCAAGTGTTCCTGGTGAAGCATCGACACAGAGAAAGGTTGGGTAAAACCTGCCTGTTAACCAACTTGATCTTGTAAGTGTTCCTGGTGGAGCGTCAACACAGAGAAAGGTAGGGTATAACCTGACCGTTAAGCTACTGGATCTGTGGTAAGTGTTCCTGATGAAGCATCAGCGCAAAGAAAGATTTGGGTATAAACTGGTCGTTAAGCTGCTGGATATTTGATAAGTGTTCCTGGTGAAGCATCAACACAGAGAAAGGTTGGGTTTCGCCTGGTTGTTAACCTACTGGATCTGTGGCAAGTGTTCTTGATGAAGCACCAACACAGAGAAAGGTTGGGTATAGCCGGGTCGTTAACCTACCTGGATCTGTGGTACGTGTTCCTGGTGAAGCATCAATATACAGAAAGATTTGTTATGGGCTGGTCGTTAACCTACTGGATCTGTGGTAAGTGTTCCTGGTGAAGCACCAACACAGAGAAAGATTTGTTATGGCCTGGTCCTTAAACTACTGGATCTGTGGTAAGTGTTCCTGGTGAAGCACCAACACAGAGAAAGGTTGGATATAGCCTGGCCGTTAACCTAACTGGATCTGTGGCAAGTGTTCCTGGAGAAGCATCAACTTACAGAAAGGTTGGGTATAACCTGGTCGTTAACCTACTGGATCTGTGTTAAGTGTTCCTGATGAAGCATCAACATACAGAAAGGTTGGGTATAACCTGGTAGTTAACCTACTGGATCTGTGGTATGTGTTCGTGATGTAGCATCAACACAGAGAAAGGTTGGGTATAGCCTGGTTGTAAACCTACTGGATCTGTGGTAAGTGTTCCTGGTGAAGCACCAACACAGATAAAGGTTGGGTATAGCCTGGTTGTTAACCTACTGGATCTGTGGTAAATGTTCCTGATGACGCACCAACACAGAGAAAGGTTGGGTATGGCCTGGTCGTTAACCTACTAGATCTTTGGTAAGTGTTCCTGATGAAGCATCAACACAGAGAAATATTGGGTATAACCTGGTCGTTAACCTACTGGATCTGTAGTAAGTGTTCCTGATGAAGCATCAACATATAGAAAGGTTGGGTATAGGATGGTCGCTAACCTACTGGATCTGTGCTAAGTGTTCCTGGTGAAGCACCAACATAGAGAAAGTTTGGGTATAGCCTGGTTGTTAACCTACTGGATCTGTGGCAAGTGTTCCTGATGAAGCACCAACACAGAGAAAGGTTGGGTATAACCTGGTTGTTGTTGTTAACCTACTGGATCTGGTAAGTGTTCCTGGTGAAGCACCAACACAGAGAAAGGTTGGGTATAGTCTGGTCGTTAACTTAACCGGATTTGTGGTAAGTGTTCCTGGTGAAGCACCAACATAGAGAAAGGTTGGGTATAGTCTGGTTGTTAACCTAATCAGTTTGTGTACAAAAATTCTAAAAACAAAATACTATAAAAAGTTACCAGGTAAACTAAAATAAACAACTATTTGAAACAAACTGTTGATTCAGTATTTCGATTCATCATAATAATCACACATTTATCTTCGAGTTTAAGGTATATCTGATAATCGAGAACAGTCTGTATTGTATCGGACTAAAACACAGTCCTTAAAGGTGAATTTTACAGAAAAAAGAAAACTTTGCAGTCAAAAGAACTACTCATACTGATTAATTTTGCAGGTTCACAATTTTTATGAAACATATGTGCTAAGAAATGAAACCTAGGACTTGGTGCAAAAAGAGCCCTTTCCGAGCGGCAATCCGAACGTTTTACTTTTTACGTTTGCCGCTAAGAAAAGTACTGTGACGTAATAGTTCCCAAACAAACCGCCAACGCCAGCGCGTTGAATGCAAAAAAACATGGTCAGTGCATACGGTGAAACATTGGCGGAGTCTGTTTTGATTTTGTGTTCAAACCTCCTTTGAACGAACCTAGAACAGTTACTTTTGACCCAGATCTGACAAGTTATAGTGATGAGGACAGTTTCACGAGTAAGAGTAGCGGAACTGTGAGTGATACTGATAGCGCCCTGGCCGGTTGCGAGTCGGTCATACCTTCAGTGGAAGAATGGTAAGCCTAAGTCATGACAACAAATATGGTCTGTAATATTTCACGTGCAATTTTAAGAATCTCGAAACCTGTCTGGTGTTTATAAATTAATAGTATCACAGACTTGGTTTTATTTGTTTATACTCTGCTGACTATGGTAACTAATACTTGGCCCTTCCACAATCATTGTACCAGGTATTTATGACTCATAACAAAATGAATTTCAATTATACGTCATAATTCTGTCTATAAAATCAAACTAGATGTAGCAGTCTGAATAGTTAATTTATCTTGAAATGTTAAATTTGAAAAATGGAATTCTTCAAACTTTTCCATATTTAAAAATGATACAAAAACATCTACACAATGATCTACCAGCTTTTAAACTTGGAATATACTCTATTTGGGATAGACTTTTCCACTGTCTAGACTATGAAATCAAAGTTTCACTGGCTTTCAGGTGCCACAAATGCAAAACACACTCATGAATGTGAAATGTGTATATCTAGTTACATTCTTCAAAAACTTGTATTTATTTAATTATTATATTATACTAGTTATTGTTTATCGCTTTATACTGTACACATACCTTTAAGTTTGTTCTTTTTGTGATGGCAAGGGATGGCTTCAGAGGGGTTTGTCCGATGCCAAACCGTTTTTACAACCATAAACAACGCAGTAATCCATGTTATCATAAAACAAACATAAATTAGCAATATCAAGACAAAAAATAGTCTCACAAAGTATGTAATCCGAAAAAAGCACCAATAGATTTACATAAAACACCAGCACTGAAAGGAACAAAATGGTCGGCGTGCAACGAAGCGTGTTTGGCAACTATTACGTCATAGTTGTAAAACGTCACGGAAACAGGCGAACGACCGAGAGGAACTTGAATTCGAGGACCCGCATATTTTGTTTCATTTTTTACTCGAAAGCTAAAGTGTTTAAAAATATGGCAGCCACACAGGAATTATACCTAACCAAAGTACAGTTTCTAAGGCAATTATTAAATTTGTTGAAAATTCATCTTTAAAAGGTGACTATGATCTGATACTTGAGTCAAAACAATTTTATCATTATTATCATGTTCCACAGTTGAGGTTCAGCATGGCCAGGCGGTTAAGGGACTCGACTCGTAATCTGAGGGTCGCGGGTTCGTATCCCCGTCGCGCCAAACATGTTCGCCCTTTCATTATAACGTGGGGCGTTATAATGAAACTGTTAATCCTATTATTCGTTGGTAAAAAGAGTACCCCATGAGTTGGAGGTGGTGGTGATGACTAGCTGCCTTCCCTCTAGTCTTACACTGCAAAATTAGGGATGACTAGCGCAGATAGCCCTCGTGTACCTTTCCGTGAAATTCAAAAAACAAACAAACCCACAGTTGATGTTATTAACTATTTGTCTGCAACTCAAACAACTTTGTGATTTGTAGAGTATTACGTTCTTCTGTTTACCTCTACAAATTTGAAGAATATTCCCCTCCTGTTAAATCATAATATCCTTAACATTGCATACTACTCTACTATGGCCTGGTAATATACACTGATGTTTAACTACACACTTTAACTGTTTATATATATTATCAGTTTTCTGATGATTTGGATATTTTACTGTTTACAATAAATCTTTGATACTTCATATTATGTTCTGTTATTAACCACAACCCACTGATGTATCATATTATGTTCTGTTATTAACCACAACCTACTGATATAGCATATTATGTTCTGTTATTAACCACAACCTACTGATATAGCATATTATGTTCTGTTATTAACCACAACCCACTGATATAGCATATTATGTTCTGTTATTAACCACAACCCACTGATGTATCATATTATGTTCTGTTATTAACCACAACCTACTGATGTATCATATTATGTTCTGTTATTAACCACAACCTACTGATATAGCATATTATGTTCTGTTATTAACCACAACCCACTGATGTATCATATTATGTTCTGTTATTAACCACAACCTGCTGATGTATCATATTATGTTCTGTAATTAATCACAACCTACTGATGTATCATATTATGTTTTGTTATTAACAACAACCCACTGATGTATCATATTATGTTCTGTTATTAATCACAACCTACTGATGTATCATATTATGTTCTGTTATTAATCACAACCTACTGATGTATCATATTATGTTCTGTTATTAATCACAACCTACTGATGTATCATATTATGTTCTGTTATTAACCACAACCTGCTGATGTATCATATTATGTTCTGTTATTAACCACAACCTGCTGATGTATCATATTATGTTCTGTTATTAACCACAACCTACTGATGTATCATATTATGTTCTGTTATTAACAACAACCTGCTGATGTATCATATTATGTTATTTTATTAACAACAACCTGCTGATGTATCATATTATGTTCTGTTATTAACCACAACCCACTGATGTATCATATTATGTTCTGTTATTAACCACAACCTACTGATGTATCATATTATGTTCTGTTATTAACCACAACCTGCTGATGTATCATATTATGTTCTGTTATTAACCACAACCTGCTGATGTATCATATTATGTTCTGTTATTAACCACAACCTGCTGATGTATCATATTATGTTTTGTTATTAACAACAACCTGCTGATGTATCATATTATGTTTTGTTATTAACAACAACCTACTGATGTATCATATTATGTTTTGTTATTAACAACAACCTGCTGATGTATCATATTATGTTTTGTTATTAACAACAACCTGCTGATGTATCATATTATGTTATTTTATTAACAACAACCTACTGATGTATCATATTATGTTATTTTATTAATCACAACCTACTGATGTATCATATTATGTTATTTTATTAACAACAACCTGCTGATGTATCATATTATGTTCTGTTATTAATCACAACCTACTGATGTATCATATTATGTTATTTTATTAAAACAACCTACTGATGTATCATATTATGTTCTGTTATTAATCACAACCTACTGATGTATCATATTATGTTATTTTATTAAAACAACCTACTGATGTATCATATTATGTTTTGTTATTAACAACAACCCACTGATGTATCATATTATGTTATTTTATTAATCACAACCTACTGATGTATCATATTATGTTCTGTTATTAATCACAACCTACTGATGTATCATATTATGTTCTGTTATTAACAGCAACCTGCTGATGTATCATATTATGTTTTGTTATTAACAACAACCTGCTGATGTATCATATTATGTTATTTTATTAACAACAACCTACTGATGTATCATATTATGTTTTGTTATTAACAACAACCCACTGATGTATCATATTATGTTATTTTATTAATCACAACCTACTGATGTATCATATTATGTTCTGTTATTAATAACAACCTACTGATGTATCATATTATGTTCTGTTATTAATCACAACCCACTGATGTATCATATTATGTTCTGTTATTAACCACAACCTACTGATGTATCATATTATGTTCTGTTATTAACCACAACCTGCTGATGTATCATATTATGTTTTGTTATTAACAACAACCTGCTGATGTATCATATTATGTTTTGTTATTAACAACAACCCACTGATGTATCATATTATGTTTTGTTATTAACAACAACCTACTGATGTATCATATTATGTTTTGTTATTAACAACAACCTGCTGATGTATCATATTATGTTTTGTTATTAACAACAACCTACTGATGTATCATATTATGTTTTGTTATTAACAACAACCTGCTGATGTATCATATTATGTTCTGTTATAAACCACAACCCACTGATGTATCATATTATGTTTTGTTATTAACAACAACCTGCTGATGTATCATATTATGTTTTGTTATTAACAACAACCTGCTGATGTATCATATTATGTTATTTTATTAACAACAACCTGCTGATGTATCATATTATGTTATTTTATTAACAACAACCTACTGATGTATCATATTATGTTTTGTTATTAACAACAACCCACTGATGTATCATATTATGTTATTTTATTAATCACAACCTACTGATGTATCATATTATGTTCTGTTATTAATCACAACCTACTGATGTATCATATTATGTTCTGTTATTAATCACAACCTGCTGATGTATCATATTATGTTTTGTTATTAACAACAACCCACTGATGTATCATATTATGTTATTTTATTAATCACAACCTACTGATGTATCATATTATGTTCTGTTATTAATCACAACCTACTGATGTATCATATTATGTTCTGTTATTAATCACAACCTGCTGATGTATCATATTATGTTTTGTTATTAACAACAACCCACTGATGTATCATACCATGATATTTTATTAACTACTACTTATTAACGTTTCATATTAAATCTTGGGACTAATAACTCTCATGTTTCAGACGAGCAGGGTCCTTGCCACGACTTTGTTTGTCAGTACAGTTCGAGGTGTTTTGTGAAGAAAGGAAATCCTGTTTGTGAATGTCCAACCTGTACTGAGGAGTTCCAGCCAGTGTGTGGCAGTAATGGAATCCTTTACAACAATCTCTGTAAGCTGAAGAAAGAAGCCTGTGAAAAACGAACTGAGATTAGTGTCGCTTTTGAAGGGCTGTGTGGTAAGTAATAAACCACCTGTGGTAACTATGATGCTCTGTGGTTTACTTTACTGTAATAACGTTTCATCAAGTATCGTAAAATATTCCTGAAAATGTACATTTAACGCTTTCATTGTCGCGGAATAAAGTGCAGGAATGTTTACTAACAGTTACTACTACAATTTAACCGATAGAAACGCCTGTGTGTCATGTCACACTTGATTTCTCTAAATAGTAGGAACCATAAGAGCTAAAAATGCATTTATCCAGGTAGAATGTATTTGATTACTGTCAGCCCATTACGAATTTAGTGACGGGTTTGCTAAGGGGCCGTGAAGGGGCGTGTACCTTGAAACCTTAAGAATGTAAAAAGTGTTGGGATAACCTAGCCTAGAAACATGTACTTAAAAAAACTGCACAATACATGTAGCACAATACATTAACAGTCCCCAAGTTTTTTATATTTTTAGTTTAACTGGTTCACAAAGGAATTTGCCGACGTTTGACTTCCCCAACTCCACTTTTCTGCCTCTTTGTTGGTCATTCTTGATTTCGCAAAATTAATTTTTCAGTTATTTATGAAATGTGAGGTTAGGGTAAATTACGGGGTGGGTGTGGTAGTACTTGTTTTTGACGGGCTATACGGACCTCCATCTCAAGTGTTGGTCCAGCTTACTTCATGATATTCTGGTGAAGAATAACTCAGCATGTTCTCGCATTACGTATTTTCTTCAAATCATCCGGTTCTCTATCATATGATGTATACTTAATCCCCAGTACAATATTACACCACGACTACTGCACATTATTAGCAGGACGTAACGTTTCTGTTGTAAAACCCTTTATTGTAGAGGCAGGCTTTGTTCATTACTAGCCGGTAGATGGCTATATTTTGTTTGTTTGTTTTGAATTTAAATTTCGCACAAAGCTACTCGAGGGCTATCTGTGCTAGCCGTTTCTAATTTAGCAGTGTAAGACTAGAGGGAAGGCAGCTAGTCATCACCACCCACCGCCAACTCTTGGGCTATTCTTTTACCAACGAATAGTAGGATTGACACTCACATTATAACGCCCCCACGGCTGAAAGGGCGAGCAAGTTTGGTGCGACCGGGATTCGAACCAGCGACCCTCGTATTACGAGGCCATACTTGGCCATGCCGGGCCCAAAAATGTGTATGTTTTCTTAGAGCAGAGCCACATCAGGCTATCTGCTGAGCCCACCGAGGGGAATCGAACCCCTGATCTTAGCGTTGTAAATCTGGAGACATACCGCTGCACTAACGGGGGGCACAATGATGGCTATACTATAACAGTGAACAGTGTAATATATCCCAATATATTAGCGTACGTGCATTATCAAGATCCCTGCCTGTCCTGTAACAAAAAACAACATAAAATACCATTAGTTGGTAACACATACCATAGGTCGGTACATGTGATATCGATATTTTCTGATTACTGAAAAGTATGAATGTGCTTCAATAAAATATCATCTTCTGATTGGTTTAACCTGTATAAATACACAGTCTTACTTTGTGTCTTGACATTTTTTTACAAGATGAACAGTTACTATTTGCCAGATCAACAATTCAAATATGAAATCAAACAGAAAGTTACTACAGCTTATAAATTAATACTCGAAGTCACAGTAGATTCTGGAAAACTAGTAGCATATATTGATGATATAAATAAGTATTCTTCTTTATCACCATTCTTTGTTTGTTTGTTTGTTTTTTGGAATTTCGCACAAAGCTACTCGAGGGCTATCTGTGCTAGCCGTCTCTAATTTAGCAGTGTAAGACTAGAGGGAAGGCAGCTAGTCATCACCACCCACCGCCACCTCTTGGGCTACTCTTTACCAACGAATAGTGGGATTGACCGTCACATTATACACCCCACGGCTGGGAGGGCGAGCATGTTTGGCGCGACTCAGGCGCGAACCCGCGACCCTCAGATTACGAAGCGCACGCCTTAACGTGCTAGGCCATGCCGGGCCCATCACCATTCTTAAACATCAGTTATTTGATTAAAAGTAAAAACAGTAATATTGACGTTTTCTTGCTCATGCCTACATCTTGGGATTGATGTTTCACCCAAACTCAATTTCGTTTTTTAACCTTATATAATAAAATAACTTTTCCGTCTTAAACATTTCTAAATAAAGCTGGTTGTATTGCTTCTTGTCACAAATCAATAACAAAATTCACTTTTCCGTTTCTTGGATAAAAACAAACATAAAAAATAACGTACACCTTTCAAGAGAGTTGTTGATATGTGTCTGATTACATTGAATTTGATTTGATTTCCGAGAAAGTTTTACAAGAACGTGTGGAATGTAAGTTTTATTTTTTTACTTTTTTTCTGCAGACGATTGCGACAACAAGAGATGTGAATACTACGCTGTGTGCGAGAGTAACGGAAACGGAGATGCCAAATGTGTTTGTCCTCAGTCTTGTGTTCAGGTACTGACTGTCATTGTTGTTGTTTAGGCTTAGACGCGTTTTCGATATGAGATAAAAACAAAACGAATCTGAGTTAGATTAAACTTCCTAATACAGAAACAAGACTACAAATATAAGAAGTTTCATAAAGAAAGATGAAGTACATGCTATTTTATTTTTGTTAGATAGTTGATGATATATCGGTTTGTTCGTACATTTCACTGACAGTTAAAAATTGCCGTTTCTTCAGAAATAAGCTATGAAGAACGTATGGTATGGAGAAAAAAAGAATTCTGAGTAGGCCTCTCAAACTTAAATCATATTCTATACGAAACTTTGTCTAAGAAATTTTATAATATAAGTTCCAGGAACGTAAGTTTAGCCTACTTAGTTTACTTAACTTATTGTTGAAATAAAATTTAAGTTATTTTCATATGATAAAGTAGTTCTTAAGACTAATTATTGTACGTTTTGAAACCATCAAAAGAAAGTGAACGTATGATACCGTACTTATATAAAGCTATGGAAAATAAGATTGTATTAAAAAAATACAATGATGTTTCAGAACATTAAATTTGAAATTCGGTTGTTGGAGTATTAACGGAATATATTTCGTATTTGAAAAAAAATATCAAAGGAACAGATGATGTAACTACTGCTTTTAGTTTTAAAAAGGACGCTTTGAAGATTTAGTCTCTGATAACATAACTAACAACATAATAATGTAAACAAACAAGCAACTGATAAATTGAAATATAGTTTCTTCCAAAAATAAAACAAATACCGATAACGCATTGGGTAGGTTATTCTGTAAGTTTGGCTTGTTCCTATCCATGTAGCATACCCTGTTAGGTCTAATTTATACCTTTCTATTGGCTTATCAAAATCCGTGTGACTTATCACATTTCATGTGCATTACCCTGCTCGACATTGCTTGTTTCGCTTCCATGTGACTAATGCTTATCCATAATCCGCATGGCTTATCTCGACCTGTGTAGCTTATCACGTATTTTATAATCACGAACTTGTTCGAAACAAAATAACCGATTGAACAACTTATTTTTGATATCTTTATGCTATCTATGATTTTTTACGCTAGTTGAGCAGAACGTGATAAACAATTGGAACATGTTCTGATACGTTTCTTATTTCAGTTCTGCTGATAATGTTTGAAAATTGATCATTTTAAATCGAAATATATGTATAAAACATCAGAAAACGAACAAACTACTCTCTGAGTAGGTGAGCGAGGAGAAACAGTAAGGTTTTAAACTGGAGTATGGTAGAATTGGATTTTAGTACTTGAATACTGGCCAAACACTGACTGACCTGTAACTGTTGTCATACTGAAACATGTTTACTCATAGCTGGAGGCTCCAGTCTGTGGAGATGATGGAAAGACGTATGATAACGAATGTCTACTAAAGGTGGCGTCTTGCAGAAAGAAACAGTACATCAAAGTTGTCTCTAAAGGTCCATGTGGTGAGTTATAATTTACTGTAGTTGTCCATCTTCAATCAGTGGTGAGCTATAATTTACTGTAGTTGTCTACCTTCAGTCAGTGATGAGTTATAACTTACTGTATTTGTCTACCTTCAATCAGTGGTGAGCTATAATTTACCATAGTTGTCTACCTTTAGTCAGTGGTGAGTTATAATTTACTGTATTTTTCTACCTTCAATCAGTGGTGAGCTATAATTTACCATAGTTGTCTACCTTTAATCAGTGGTGAGTTATAACTTACTGTATTTGTCTACCTTCAGTCAGTGGTGAGCTATAACTTACTGTATTTGTCTACCTTCAGTCAGTGGTGAGTTATAATTTACTGTATTTGTCTACCTTCAATCAGTGGTGAGTTATAATTTACTGTAGTTGTCTGCCTTCAACTTAGTAACTAAATGTAAGTGTACTGATTTAGTTTTAAAACTATTTATGGTAAGTTCTATTGATTAGTTATTATAATCTTGTTCTGTCTGAATGTTATTTGTGAGGAAATATTAGATTATGTGTATAAATCGAAAAATATCTTTTAGTAATTATTAGAAATATGTCTATATAAAATTCTTAAGTCCATCTTTCCATTTTTACTTTTTAAATAGCTCGTCTACTTTACAACATGAACACAAAACTAATTTAATGTATTTTATCATTTACTAGGAAATGTGTCTTAGTAATCTGGAAGCTTTACTTGAAAAAAGCGTTAGAAGTTTGAGAAAAAATAGATTAGATGAATCAGATATATTAGCATGTTTCAACTCTTAGTTATTTCTAATTATTATGTCCTAACTAATTTTTTCATTCATACAGTAACAAAATAAATTCAACGTACTAATTACAGATACAAAGATTCGGACGATTCTCCAGGTAGCGACAAACATACTTAACGAATAGTTCTGTGGTATGTGAATGGGAAAATGTTATTAAAGACTTTTGATATTTTAAGTTTTTAGAAAAACAGCAACCAAAGAATTATATTAATTTCGTTATTTCTTTCACGTGTCTTATTTGACGAAATGAATCGTATTTTCTTCTGCTTTGTCTGTTGATTACCTTTGTATTACTTTAATTATCTCAAGTGAATAATTCGTTTGTTTTGTTTTAATGCACCACTGTTTTATATTAATTAAAGACAAGTGCTCGCTGCTAACTCCAATCGAACATTTGAAGCACGGTAATTACGAATAATTTGCTCTGATGGAAAAAATACAAATACTTCCTAACTTTTCTTCTGCACGTGCACAATTGTGTTTTAGTTTTCCTTTATTTGTGATAAAAAGGTATGGAAATGAATACGAACACGATGTTACAAATAGATAATTTTCCTTAATTACCTGGCAATAATTATTCTAAGTTAATGCCAGTGCTTATCGTATATTTATTTAACTGTTTCTCTTTGTTTCTTCAGCCTTGTAAGACGTACCAATAAAACTAATTTGTTAAGTATTGATCAAAGGTCTTTAATGCAACTGATGTCACAAATTCACTAGAATTTTTGTAGAACAATTTCAAAGTCATATCGTAAATATTCTGCATTACGATATTTGTTGGAATTAATTTTAAGTAACTGTCACCAGTTCTAACACTGTTGTAACATGTTGATGAATATAGACCACACGATGATGTTGTAACATGTTGATGAATATAGACCACACGATGATGTTGTAACATGTTCATGAATATAGACCACACGATGATGATGTAACATGTTGATGAATATAGACCACACGATGATGTTGTAACATGTTGATGAATATAGACCACACGATGATGTTGTAACATGTTGATGAATATAGACCACACGATGATGTTGTAACATGTTGATAAATATAGGCCATATGATGATGTTGTAACATGTTGATGAATATAGACCACACGATGATGCTGTAACATGTTGATGAATATAGACCACACGATGATGTTGTAACATGTTGATGAATATAGACCATACGATGATGTTGTAACATGTTGATGAATATAGACCACACGATGATGTTGTAACATGTTGATGAATATAGACCAGACGATGATGTTGTAACATGTTGATGAATATAGACCACACGATGATGTTGTAACATGTTGATGAATATAGGCCATACGATGATGTTGTAACATGTTGATGAATATAGACCACACGATGATGTTGTAACATGTTGATGAATATAGGCCATACGATGATGTTGTAACATGTTGATGAATATAGACCACACGATAATGTTGTAACATGTTGATGAATATAGACCACACGATGATGTTGTAACATGTTGATGAATATAGACCACACGATGATGTTGTAACATGTTGATGAATATAGGCCATACGATGATGATGTAAAATGTTCACGAACGTGTCTGATCATATTGTAACGTGTTCGTCAATGTAGATCAAGTCATCATGGTGTAATATGTTGAGTAGTATAGGTACATTTGCTTAATTGTAGAAGATGACCTTGCAGTTAATTGAAGAGTATTTATCGAAATATCCTGACTGAAAAGAAATGTTCAAATACTTTAACTATAATACAATATAACTTTACTTATGGGACGACCTGATATAATATAATATAGCATAAGGTGAATGAATCACCGATTACCGTTATTGAAGAACAAGGCAAATGGAAAGAAAACTATTCTTACGTTTTCCTTCACCTTTACATTTGCCACGAGAAGTCAACTGGTTGGTGGATAGAGACAAGATTTACAAAAACTCTATGTTGTTGTTTCATGTTTTCTTCAATTTCATTTGTGGATATATTATGTTCATTGTTTTTTTCTTAACATAACTAATCTTCGAAGGCGTAAGTTAGCCGAACTTGAGGAGACAGTATTGGGATTATGGTTGAAAACGTTGCTTAGAGTTAGGGTACCTATCTAATATTTATAAACAGAAGTAATTAATTATCTGTACGAACGGAGAGACAGACTCATATTTGGTTTGTCATCTTCTATATAAAATGTAGCATTTCAGATTTAATTTTAAAATGAACTTAGTGAATTAACTTGTCGTAAGACTGTGTATGGCAAGTATAATGATTAGTGTATTATTATTGTAATACACGTTTCTAATTCTTAAACAGCTCTAAACGGCTGTGTTAAGAATATAACGTTTAAAAATGTGATATGCCTGACACTAATGTCTAACGCTAAATACAGTTAGTTACAATAATGATATGACAGCTGCTGTTAAAATTATGTTTTTCTTTTCAAGACCTGTGTCAGAACGTCCACTGTAAGAACGGGGCTAGATGCGAGAATGGTCAGTGTGTCTGTCCTTCAGAATGTCCAGATATATACAAACCTGTTTGTGCTAATGACGGAACCAGCTATCCCAACGAGTGCGAGATGAGACGGGCTGCGTGTCAACAGACCCAAGAACTTCGAGCATTGTTCTATGGCGAGTGTGATGACGTAGGTGGATCGGGTACAGGTGAGTCAGGCTTAACGTCTTTACTCTTTACGTTACTAACAGATTACAAGATGGTAAGACGTTGTGAGTATGCCATGTGTACTTCTTGAGAGAAGTTTTATAGACTTGTGGTTTGAAGCTAGCTCGTTGACAGCTTTTACCTCCTGTGTTATTACTAACCAATGTCAACAACCTTAACATTAGAAATATAAGACTAACCTAGTTCTCATTAGTACAAGAAGAGACAGAGATGCCACCACCCTAAACATCTGTGATTGAATACCTTATGGAACTAAAGTGTGTCAAAGTCAGTAAAGGTCAGTTTGAAGACGGCCTAAAAGAGAAAACGTAAAAGATAAGAGTGAAAGTAGACCTAAAAAGCAAGACCAGAACAACTAGAGTACGACGTATAATAGAGTGGACACAATAACAAAGAACTAAAGTTAATATTGGGTTGTCTGTCGACATGGTAACCACAAGTTAACAAGTTATACAAAATAAAAAGAAAGGTCAGATATCACAACCAACAAAACTTATATGGTTAACTGACATATCATATCAATGTGTATATTTTTATTCTATGGATTATTTCCACGAAAAATTAAGACATTTCGGAAAAATTTCAACAAATACTTTCTCCAGTGTATTTTTAATCAACTGTCCTTTGATGCATTTCGAACACGTAATAGGTAATTCTACTATGAAGATATATAGCTTATGTTTAAACAATCACAATTTTCTTGGATCGCGTTATAACTCATTTACTGTAAAGATACTTATCTTGTCTCAGTCTAAACTTTCTATGTAGGCTTAGATCTCGTAATAACTGATTTATTGTAAAAATACTTATCCTGTCTCAGACTAAACTTTCTATGTAGTCCTTGGATCGCGTTATAACTCATTTACTGTAAAGAAAATTATCTTGTCTCAGTCTAAACTTTCTATATAGTCCTTGAAACACGTTATAATTGATTTATTGTAAATATACTTATCTTGTTTCAGTCTAAACTTTCTATGTAGTCCTTGGATCGCGTTATAACTGATTTACTGTAAAGATACTTATCTTATCTCAGTCTAAACTTTCTATGTAGTCCTTGAATCGCGTTATAACTGATTTATTGTAAAGATACTTATCTTATCTCAGTCTAAACTTTCTATGTAGTCCTTGGATCGCGTTATAAACCATTTACTCTAAAGATACTTATCTTGTCTCAGTCTAAACTTTCTATGTAGTCCTTGGATCGCGTTATAACTCATTTACTGTAAAGATACTTATCTCGACTCAGTCTAAACACTCTATGTAGTCCTTGGATCGCGTTATAACTGATTTACTGTAAAGAAAATTATCTTGTCTCAGTCTAAACTTTCTATATAGTCCTTGAAACACGTTATAACTTATTTATCGTAAACATACTAATCTTGTCTCAGTCTAAACTTTCTATGTAGTCCTTCGATCTCGTTATAACTGATTTATTGTAAAGATACTTATCTTGTATCAGTCTAAACTTTCTATGTAGTCCTTGGATCGCGTTATAACTGATTTACTGTGAAGATACTGATGTTGTCTCAGTCTAAACTTTCTATGTAGTCCTTCGATCGCGTCATAACTGATTTACTATAAAGAAAATTATCTTGTCTCAGTCTAAACTTTCTATGTAGTCCTTGAAACACGTTATAACTGATTTACTGTAAAGATACTTATCTTGTCACAGTCTAAACTTTCTATGTAGTCCTCGGAACGCGTTATAACTGATTTATTTTAAGATACTTATCTTGTTTCAGTCTAAACTTTCTATGTAGTCCTTCGATCGCGTCATAACTGATTTACTATCAAGAAAATTATCTAGTCTCAGTCTAAACTTTCTATGTAGTCCTTGGATCGCTTTATAACTGATTTATTGTAAAAATACTTATCTTGTCTCAGTCTAAACTTTCTATATAGTCCTTGAAACACGTTATAATTGATTTATTGTAAAGATACTTATCTTGTTTCAGTCTAAACTTTCTATGTAGTCCTTGGATCGCGTTATAACTGATTTACTGTAAAGATACTTATCTTGTCTCAGTCTAAACTTTCTATGTAGTCCTTGAATCGCGTTATAACTGATTTATTGTAAAGATACTTATCTTGTCTCAGTCTAAACTTTCTATGTAGTCCTTGGATCGCGTTATAACTCATTTACTCTAAAGATACTTATCTTGTCTCAGTCTAAACTTTCTATGTAGTCCTTGGATCGCGTTATAACTCATTTACTGTAAAGATACTTATCTCGACTCAGTCTAAACACTCTATGTAGTCCTTGGATCGCGTTATAACTGATTTACTGTAAAGAATATTATCTTGTCTCAGTCTAAACTTTCTATATAGTCCTTGAAACACGTTATAACTTATTTATCGTAAACATACTAATCTTGTCTCAGTCTAAACTTTCTATGTAGTCCTTCGATCTCGTTATAACTGATTTATTGTAAAGATACTTATCTTGTATCAGTATAAACTTTCTATGTAGTCCTTGGATCGCGTTATAACTGATTTACTGTGAAGATACTGATGTTGTCTCAGTCTAAACTTTCTATGTAGTCCTTCGATCGCGTCATAACTGATTTACTATAAAGAAAATTATCTTGTCTCAGTCTAAACTTTCTATGTAGTCCTTGAAACACGTTATAACTGATTTACTGTAAAGATACTTATCTTGTCACAGTCTAAACTTTCTATGTAGTCCTCGGAACGCGTTATAACTGATTTATTTTAAGATACTTATCTTGTCTCAGTCTAAACTTTCTATGTAGTCCTTGGATCGCGTTATAACTGATTTACTGTAAAAAAACTTATCTTGTTTCAGTCTAAACTTTCTATGACGTCCTTCGATCGCGTCATAACTGATTTACTATCAAGAAAATTATCTTGTCTCAGTCTAAACTTTCTATGTAGTCCTTGGATCGCTTTATAACTGATTTATTGTAAAAATACTTATCTTGTCTCAGTCTAAACTTTCTATGTAGTCCTTAAAACACGTTATAACTGATTTACTGTAAAGATACTTATCTTGTCACAGTCTAAACTTTCTATGTAGTCCTCGGATCGCGTTATAACTCAATTACTGTAAAGAAAATTATCATGTCTCAGTCTAAACTTTCTATGTAGTCCTTGGATCGCGTTATAACTGATTTATAGTAAAAATACTTATCTTGTCTCAGTCTAAACTTTCTATATAGTCCTTGAAACACGTTATAACTTATTTATCGTAAAGATACTTATTTTGTCTCAGTCTAAACTTTCTTTGTAGTCCTTGGATAGCGTTATAATTTATTTACTGTAAAAATACTTATCTTGTTTCAGTCTAAACTCTCTATGTAGTCCTTGAAACACGTTTTACTGATTTATTGTAAAGATACTTATCTTGTCTCAGTGTAAACTTTCTATATAGTACTTGGATCGCGTTATAACTGATTTACTGTAAAGATACTTATCTTGTCTCAGTCTAAACTTTCAATGTATTCCTTGGATCGAGTTATAACTGATTTACTGTAAAGATATTTATCTTGTTTTAGTCTAAACACTCTATGTAGTCCTTGGATCGCGTTATAACTGATTTACTGTAAAGAAAATTATCTTGTCTCAGTCTAAACTTTCTATGTTGTCCTTGGATCGCGTTATAACTGATTTACTGTAAAGAAATTTATCTTCTCTCAGTCTAAACTTTCTATGTAGTCTTTGGATCACGTTATAACTGATTTACTGTAATGATACTTAACTTATCTCAGTCTATACTTTCTATGTAGTCCTTGAAACACGTTTTACTGATTTATTGTAAAGATACTTATCTTGTCTCAGTGTAAACTTTCTATGTAGTCCTTGGATCGCGTCATAACTGATTTACTGTAAAGATACTTATCTTGTCTCAGTCTAAACACTCTATGTAGTCCTTGGATCGCGTTATAACTGATTTACTGTAAAGATACTTATCTTGTCTCAGTCTAAACTTTCTATGTATTCCTTGGATCGCGTTATAACTGGTTTACTGTAAAGATATTTATCTTGTTTTAGTCTAGACACTCTATGTAGTCCTTGGATCGCGTTATAACTGATTAACTGTAAAGAAAATTATCTTGTCTCAGTCTAAACTTTCTATGTTGTCCTTGGATCGCGTTATAACTGATTTACTGTAAAGAAATTTATCTTCTCTCAGTCTATACTTTCTATGTATCCTTGGATCGCGTTATAACTCATTTACTGTAAAGATACTTATCTTGTCTCACTCTAAACTTTCTATGAATGTCCTTGGATCGCGTTATAACTAATTTATTGTAAAAATACTTATATTGTCTCAGTCTAAACTTTCTATGTAGTCCTTGAAACACGTTATGACTGATTTACTGAAAAGATACTTATCTTGTCTCAGTCTAAACACTCTATGTAGTCCTTGGATCGCGTTATAACTGATTTCTTGTAAAGATACTTATCTTGTCGCAGTTTAAACTTTCTATGTAGTCCTTGGATCGCGTTATAACTGATTTATTGTAAAAATACTTATCTTGTCTCAGTCTAAACTTTCTATGTAGTCCTTGAAACACGTTATAACTGATTTACTGTAAAGATACTTATCTTGTCACAGTCTAAACTTTCTATGTAGTCCTCGGATCGCGTTACAACTGATTTATTTTAAGATACTTATCTTGTCTCAGTCTAAACTTTCTATGTATTCCTTGGATCGCGTTATAACTCATTTACTGTAAAGATACTTATCTTGTCTCAGTCTAAACACTATGTAGTCCTTGGATCGCGTTATAACTGATTTACTGTAAAGAAAATTATCTTCTCTCAGTCTAAACTTTCTATATAGTCCTTGAAACACGTTATAACTTATTTATCGTAAACATACTTATCTTGTCACAGTCTAAACTTTCTATGTAGTCCTCGGATCGCGTTACAACTGATTTATTTTAAGATACTTATCTTGTCTCAGTCTAAACTTTCTATGTATTCCTTGGATCGCGTTATAACTGATTTACTGTAAAGATATTTATCTTCTCTCAGTCTAAACTTTCTATGTAGTCCTTGGATCGCGTTATAACTCATTTACTGTAAAGATACTTATCTCGACTCAGTCTAAACACTATATGTAGTCCTTGGATCGCGTTATAACTGATTTACTGTAAAGAAAATTATCTTCTCTCAGTCTAAACTTTCTATATAGTCCTTGAAACATGTTATAACTTATTTATCGTAAACATACTTATCTTGTCTCAGTCTAAACTTTCTATGTAGTCCTTGGATCGCGTTATAACTGATTTATTGTAAAGATACTTATCTTGTATCAGTCTAAACTTTCTATGTAGTCCTTGGATCGCTTTATAACTGATTTACTGTGAAGATACTGATGTTGTCTCAGACTAAACACTATGTAGTCCTTGGATCGCGTTATAACTGATTTACTGTAAAGAAAATTATCTTCTCTCAGTCTAAACTTTCTATATAGTCCTTGAAACACGTTATAACTTATTTATCGTAAACATACTTATCTTGTCTCAGTCTAAACTTTCTATGTAGTCCTTGGATCGCGTTATAACTGATTTATTGTAAAGATACTTATCTTGTATCAGTCTAAACTTTCTATGTAGTCCTTGGATCGCTTTATAACTGATTTACTGTGAAGATACTGATGTTGTCTCAGTCTAAACTTTCTATATAGTCCTTCGATCGCGTTATAACTGATTTACTGTAAAGATACTTATCTTGTCTCAGTCTAAACTTTCCATGTATTCCTTGGATCGCGTTATAACTGATTTACTGTAAAGATATTTATCTTGTTTTAGTCTAAACACTCTATGTAGTCCTTGGATCGCGTTATAACTGATTTACTGTAAAGAAAATTATCTTGTCTCAGTCTAAACTTTCTATGTTGTCCTTGGATCGCGTTATAACTGATTTACTGTAAAGAAATTTATCTTCTCTCAGTCTAAACTTTCTATGTAGTCTTTGGATCACGTTATAACTGATTTACTGTAATGATACTTAACTTATCTCAGTCTATACTTTCTATGTAGTCCTTGAAACTCGTTTTACTGATTTATTGTAAAGATACTTATCTTGTCTCAGTGTAAACTTTCTATGTAGTCCTTGGATCGCGTCATAACTGATTTACTGTAAAGATATTTATCTTGTTTTAGTCTAAACACTCTATTTAGTCCTTGGATCGCGTTATAACTGATTTACTGTAAAGAAATTTATCTTCTCTCAGTCTAAACTTTCTATGTAGTCCTTGGATCGCATTATAACTCATTTACTGTAAAGATACTTATTTTGTCTCACTCTAAACTTTCTATGAATGTCCTTGGATCGCGTTATAACTAATATTTGTAAAAATACTTATCTTGTCTCAGTCTAAACTTTCTATGTAGTCCTTGAAACACGTTATAACTGATTTACTGAAAAGATACTAATTTTGTCTCATTCTAAACACTCTATGTAATCCTTGGATAGCGTTATAACTTATTTACTGTAAAAATACTTATCTTGTTTCAGTCTAAACTTTCTATGTAGCCCTTGAAACACGTTATAACTGATTTACTGTGAAGATACTTTTGTTGTCTCAGTCTAAACTTTCTATGTAGTTCTTGGATCGCATTATAACTTATTTACTGTAAAGATATTTGTTTTGTCTCAGTCTAAACTCTCTATGTAGTCCTTGAAACACGTTTTACTGATTTATTGTAAAGATACTTATCTTGTCTCAGTGTAAACTTTCTATGTAGTCCTTGGATCGCGTTATAACTGATTTACTGTAAAGATACTTATCTTGTCTCAGTCTAAACTTTCTATGTAGTCCTTGGATCGCTTTATAACTGATTTACTGTGAAGATACTGATGTTGTCTCAGTCTAAACTTTCTATATAGTCCTTCGATCGCGTTATAACTGATTTACTGTAAAGATACTTATCTTGTCTCAGTCTAAACTTTCCATGTATTCCTTGGATCGCGTTATAACTGATTTACTGTAAAGATATTTATCTTGTTTCAGTCTAAACACTCTATGTAGTCCTTGGATCGCGTTATAACTGATTTACTGTAAAGAAAATTATCTTGTCTCAGTCTAAACTTTCTATGTTGTCCTTGGATCGCGTTATAACTGATTTACTGTAAAGAAATTTATCTTCTCTCAGTCTAAACTTTCTATGTAGTCTTTGGATCACGTTATAACTGATTTACTGTAATGATACTTAACTTATCTCAGTCTATACTTTCTATGTAGTCCTTGAAACTCGTTTTACTGATTTATTGTAAAGATACTTATCTTGTCTCAGTGTAAACTTTCTATGTAGTCCTTGGATCGCGTCATAACTGATTTACTGTAAAGATATTTATCTTGTTTTAGTCTAAACACTCTATTTAGTCCTTGGATCGCGTTATAACTGATTTACTGTAAAGAAATTTATCTTCTCTCAGTCTAAACTTTCTATGTAGTCCTTGGATCGCGTTATAACTCATTTACTGTAAAGATACTTATTTTGTCTCAGTCTAAACTTTCTATGAATGTCCTTGGATCGCGTTATAACTAATATTTGTAAAAAATACTTATCTTGTCTCAGTCTAAACTTTCTATGTAGTCCTTGAAACACGTTATAACTGATTTACTGAAAAGATACTTATCTTGTCTCAGTCTAAACACTCTATGTAGTCCTTGGATAGCGTTATAACTTATTTACTGTAAAAATACTTATCTTGTTTCAGTCTAAACTTTCTATGTAGCCCTTGAAACACGTTACAACTGATTTACTGTGAAGATACTTTTGTTGTCTCAGTCTAAACTTTCTATGTAGTTCTTGGATCGCATTATAACTTATTTACTGTAAAGATATTTGTTTTGTCTCAGTCTAAACTCTCTATGTAGTCCTTGAAACACGTTTTACTGATTTATTGTAAAGATACTTATCTTGTCTCAGTGTAAACTTTCTATGTAGTCCTTGGATCGCGTTATAACTGATTTACTGTAAAGATACTTATCTTGTCTCAGTCTAAACTTTCTATGTAGTCTTTGGATCACGTATAACTGATTTACTGTAATGATACTTAACTTATCTCAGTCTATACTTTCTATGTAGTCCTTGGATCGCGTTATAACTCATTTGCTGTAAAGATACTTATCTTGTCTCACTCTAAACTTTCTATGTACTCCTTGGATCGCGTTATAACTGATTTACTGTAAAGATACTTATCTTGGCTCAGTCTAAAATTTCTACGTAGTCCTTTGATCGAGTTATTACTGATTTACTGTAAATATACTTATCTTGTCTCACTCTAAACTTTCTAAGTAGTCCTTGGATCGCGTTATAACTCATTTACTGTAAAGATACTTATCTTGTCTCACTCTAAACTTTCTATGAATGTCCTTGGATCGCGTTATAACTAATTTATTGTAAAAATACTTATCTTGTCTCAGTCTAAACTTTCTATGTAGTCCTTGAAACACGTTATGACTGATTTACTGAAAAGATACTTTTCTTGTCTCAGTCTAAACACTCTATGTAGTCCTTGGAACGCGTTATAACTGATTTATTTTAAGATACTTATTTGTCTCAGTCTGAACTTTCTATATAGTCCTTGGATCGCGTTATAACTGATTTCTTGTAAAGATACTTATCTTGACGCAGTTTAAACTTTCTATGTAGTCCTTGGATCGCGTTATAACTGATTTATTGTAAAAATACTTATCTTGTCTCAGTCTAAACTTTCTATGTAGTTCTCGGATCGCGTTATAACTGATTTATTTTAAGATACTTATCTTGTCTCAGTCTAAACTTTCTATGTATTCCTTGGATCGCGTTATAACTGATTTACTGTAAAGATATTTATCTTGTTTTAGTCTAAACACTCTATGTAGTCCTTGGATCGCGTTATAACTCATTTACTGTAAAGATACTTATCTTGTCTCACTCTAAACTTTGTATGTAGTCCTTGAAACACGTTATAACTGATTTACTGTGAAGATACTTTTGTTGTCTCAGTCTAAACTTTCTATGTAGTCCTTGGATCGCGTTATAACTTATTTACTGTAAAGATACTTGTTTTGTCTCAGTCTAAACTCTCTATGTAGTCCTTGAAACACGTTTTACTGATTTATTGTAAAGATACTTATCTTGTCTCAGTGTGAACTTTCTATGTAGTCCTTGGATCGCGTTATAACTGATTTACTGTAAAGATACTTATCTTGTCTCAGTCTAAACACTCTATGTAGTCCTTGGATCGCGTTATAACTGATTTACTGTAAAGATACTTATCTTGTCTCAGTCTAAACTTTCTATGTAGTCTTTGGATCACGTATAACTGATTTACTGTAATGATACTTAACTTATCTCAGTCTATACTTTCTATGTAGTCCTTGGATCGCGTTATAACTCATTTACTGTAAAGATACTTATCTTGTCTCAGTCTAAACTTTCTATGAATGTCCTTGGATCGCGTTATAACTAATTTATTGTAAAAATACTTATCTTGTCTCAGTCTAAACTTTCTATGTAGTCCTTCAAACACGTTATGACTGATTTACTGAAAAGATACTTATCTTGTCTCAGTCTAAACTTTCTATATATTCCTTGG
>NC_134831.1:104856259-104912646 GCF_004210375.1 Tachypleus tridentatus
GGCCGGTAGATGGCTATATTTTGTTTGTTTGTTTTGAATTTAAATTTCGCACAAAGCTACTCGAGGGCTATCTGTGCTAGCCGTTTCTAATTTAGCAGTGTAAGACTAGAGGGAAGGCAGCTAGTCATCACCACCCACCGCCAACTCTTGGGCTATTCTTTTACCAACGAATAGTAGGATTGACACTCACATTATAACGCCCCCACGGCTGAAAGGGCGAGCAAGTTTGGTGCGACCGGGATTCGAACCAGCGACCCTCGTATTACGAGGCCATACTTGGCCATGCCGGGCCCAAAAATGTGTATGTTTTCTTAGAGCAGAGCCACATCAGGCTATCTGCTGAGCCCACCGAGGGGAATCGAACCCCTGATCTTAGCGTTGTAAATCTGGAGACATACCGCTGCACTAACGGGGGGCACAATGATGGCTATACTATAACAGTGAACAGTGTAATATATCCCAATATATTAGCGTACGTGCATTATCAAGATCCCTGCCTGTCCTGTAACAAAAAACAACATAAAATACCATTAGTTGGTAACACATACCATAGGTCGGTACATGTGATATCGATATTTTCTGATTACTGAAAAGTATGAATGTGCTTCAATAAAATATCATCTTCTGATTGGTTTAACCTGTATAAATACACAGTCTTACTTTGTGTCTTGACATTTTTTTACAAGATGAACAGTTACTATTTGCCAGATCAACAATTCAAATATGAAATCAAACAGAAAGTTACTACAGCTTATAAATTAATACTCGAAGTCACAGTAGATTCTGGAAAACTAGTAGCATATATTGATGATATAAATAAGTATTCTTCTTTATCACCATTCTTTGTTTGTTTGTTTGTTTTTTGGAATTTCGCACAAAGCTACTCGAGGGCTATCTGTGCTAGCCGTCTCTAATTTAGCAGTGTAAGACTAGAGGGAAGGCAGCTAGTCATCACCACCCACCGCCACCTCTTGGGCTACTCTTTTACCAACGAATAGTGGGATTGACCGTCACATTATACACCCCCACGGCTGGGAGGGCGAGCATGTTTGGCGCGACTCGGGCGCGAACCCGCGACCCTCAGATTACGAAGCGCACGCCTTAACGTGCTAGGCCATGCCGGGCCCATCACCATTCTTAAACATCAGTTATTTGATTAAAAGTAAAAACAGTAATATTGACGTTTTCTTGCTCATGCCTACATCTTGGGATTGATGTTTCACCCAAACTCAATTTCGTTTTTTAACCTTATATAATAAAATAACTTTTCCGTCTTAAACATTTCTAAATAAAGCTGGTTGTATTGCTTTTGTCACAAATCAATAACAAAATTCACTTTTCCGTTTCTTGGATAAAAACAAACATAAAAAATAACGTACACCTTTCAAGAGAGTTGTTGATATGTGTCTGATTACATTGAATTTGATTTGATTTCCGAGAAAGTTTTACAAGAACGTGTGGAATGTAAGTTTTATTTTTTTACTTTTTTTCTGCAGACGATTGCGACAACAAGAGATGTGAATACTACGCTGTGTGCGAGAGTAACGGAAACGGAGATGCCAAATGTGTTTGTCCTCAGTCTTGTGTTCAGGTACTGACTGTCATTGTTGTTGTTTAGGCTTAGACGCGTTTTCGATATGAGATAAAAACAAAACGAATCTGAGTTAGATTAAACTTCCTAATACAGAAACAAGACTACAAATATAAGAAGTTTCATAAAGAAAGATGAAGTACATGCTATTTTATTTTTGTTAGATAGTTGATGATATATCGGTTTGTTCGTACATTTCACTGACAGTTAAAAAATTGCCGTTTCTTCAGAAATAAGCTATGAAGAACGTATGGTATGGAGAAAAAAAGAATTCTGAGTAGGCCTCTCAAACTTAAATCATATTCTATACGAAACTTTGTCTAAGAAATTTTATAATATAAGTTCCAGGAACGTAAGTTTAGCCTACTTAGTTTACTTAACTTATTGTTGAAATAAAATTTAAGTTATTTTCATATGATAAAGTAGTTCTTAAGACTAATTATTGTACGTTTTGAAACCATCAAAAAGAAAGTGAACGTATGATACCGTACTTATATAAAGCTATGGAAAATAAGATTGTATTAAAAAAATACAATGATGTTTCAGAACATTAAATTTGAAATTCGGTTGTTGGAGTATTAACGGAATATATTTCGTATTTGAAAAAAAATATCAAAGGAACAGATGATGTAACTACTGCTTTTAGTTTTAAAAAAGGACGCTTTGAAGATTTAGTCTCTGATAACATAACTAACAACATAATAATGTAAACAAACAAGCAACTGATAAATTGAAATATAGTTTCTTCCAAAAATAAAACAAATACCGATAACGCATTGGGTAGGTTATTCTGTAAGTTTGGCTTGTTCCTATCCATGTAGCATACCCTGTTAGGTCTAATTTATACCTTTCTATTGGCTTATCAAAATCCGTGTGACTTATCACATTTCATGTGCATTACCCTGCTCGACATTGCTTGTTTCGCTTCCATGTGACTAATGCTTATCCATAATCCGCATGGCTTATCTCGACCTGTGTAGCTTATCACGTATTTTATAATCACGAACTTGTTCGAAACAAAATAACCGATTGAACAACTTATTTTTGATATCTTTATGCTATCTATGATTTTTTACGCTAGTTGAGCAGAACGTGATAAACAATTGGAACATGTTCTGATACGTTTCTTATTTCAGTTCTGCTGATAATGTTTGAAAATTGATCATTTTAAATCGAAATATATGTATAAAACATCAGAAAAAACGAACAAACTACTCTCTGAGTAGGTGAGCGAGGAGAAACAGTAAGGTTTTAAACTGGAGTATGGTAGAATTGGATTTTAGTACTTGAATACTGGCCAAACACTGACTGACCTGTAACTGTTGTCATACTGAAACATGTTTACTCATAGCTGGAGGCTCCAGTCTGTGGAGATGATGGAAAGACGTATGATAACGAATGTCTACTAAAGGTGGCGTCTTGCAGAAAGAAACAGTACATCAAAGTTGTCTCTAAAGGTCCATGTGGTGAGTTATAATTTACTGTAGTTGTCCATCTTCAATCAGTGGTGAGCTATAATTTACTGTAGTTGTCTACCTTCAGTCAGTGATGAGTTATAACTTACTGTATTTGTCTACCTTCAATCAGTGGTGAGCTATAATTTACCATAGTTGTCTACCTTTAGTCAGTGGTGAGTTATAATTTACTGTATTTTTCTACCTTCAATCAGTGGTGAGCTATAATTTACCATAGTTGTCTACCTTTAATCAGTGGTGAGTTATAACTTACTGTATTTGTCTACCTTCAGTCAGTGGTGAGCTATAACTTACTGTATTTGTCTACCTTCAGTCAGTGGTGAGTTATAATTTACTGTATTTGTCTACCTTCAATCAGTGGTGAGTTATAATTTACTGTAGTTGTCTGCCTTCAACTTAGTAACTAAATGTAAGTGTACTGATTTAGTTTTAAAACTATTTATGGTAAGTTCTATTGATTAGTTATTATAATCTTGTTCTGTCTGAATGTTATTTGTGAGGAAATATTAGATTATGTGTATAAATCGAAAAATATCTTTTAGTAATTATTAGAAATATGTCTATATAAAATTCTTAAGTCCATCTTTCCATTTTTACTTTTTAAATAGCTCGTCTACTTTACAACATGAACACAAAACTAATTTAATGTATTTTATCATTTACTAGGAAATGTGTCTTAGTAATCTGGAAGCTTTACTTGAAAAAGCGTTAGAAGTTTGAGAAAAATAGATTAGATGAATCAGATATATTAGCATGTTTCAACTCTTAGTTATTTCTAATTATTATGTCCTAACTAATTTTTTCATTCATACAGTAACAAAATAAATTCAACGTACTAATTACAGATACAAAGATTCGGACGATTCTCCAGGTAGCGACAAACATACTTAACGAATAGTTCTGTGGTATGTGAATGGGAAAATGTTATTAAAGACTTTTGATATTTTAAGTTTTTAGAAAACAGCAACCAAAGAATTATATTAATTTCGTTATTTCTTTCACGTGTCTTATTTGACGAAATGAATCGTATTTTCTTCTGCTTTGTCTGTTGATTACCTTTGTATTACTTTAATTATCTCAAGTGAATAATTCGTTTGTTTTGTTTTAATGCACCACTGTTTTATATTAATTAAAGACAAGTGCTCGCTGCTAACTCCAATCGAACATTTGAAGCACGGTAATTACGAATAATTTGCTCTGATGGAAAAAATACAAATACTTCCTAACTTTTCTTCTGCACGTGCACAATTGTGTTTTAGTTTTCCTTTATTTGTGATAAAAAGGTATGGAAATGAATACGAACACGATGTTACAAATAGATAATTTTCCTTAATTACCTGGCAATAATTATTCTAAGTTAATGCCAGTGCTTATCGTATATTTATTTAACTGTTTCTCTTTGTTTCTTCAGCCTTGTAAGACGTACCAATAAAACTAATTTGTTAAGTATTGATCAAAGGTCTTTAATGCAACTGATGTCACAAATTCACTAGAATTTTGTAGAACAATTTCAAAGTCATATCGTAAATATTCTGCATTACGATATTTGTTGGAATTAATTTTAAGTAACTGTCACCAGTTCTAACACTGTTGTAACATGTTGATGAATATAGACCACACGATGATGTTGTAACATGTTGATGAATATAGACCACACGATGATGTTGTAACATGTTCATGAATATAGACCACACGATGATGATGTAACATGTTGATGAATATAGACCACACGATGATGTTGTAACATGTTGATGAATATAGACCACACGATGATGTTGTAACATGTTGATGAATATAGACCACACGATGATGTTGTAACATGTTGATGAATATAGACCACACGATGATGTTGTAACATGTTGATGAATATAGACCACACGATGATGCTGTAAACATGTTGATGAATATAGACCACACGATGATGTTGTAACATGTTGATGAATATAGACCATACGATGATGTTGTAACATGTTGATGAATATAGACCACACGATGATGTTGTAACATGTTGATGAATATAGACCACACGATGATGTTGTAACATGTTGATGAATATAGACCACACGATGATGTTGTAACATGTTGATGAATATAGGCCATACGATGATGTTGTAACATGTTGATGAATATAGACCACACGATGATGTTGTAACATGTTGATGAATATAGACCACACGATGATGTTGTAACATGTTGATGAATATAGACCACACGATAATGTTGTAACATGTTGATGAATATAGACCACACGATGATGTTGTAACATGTTGATGAATATAGACCACACGATGATGTTGTAACATGTTGATGAATATAGGCCATACGATGATGATGTAAAATGTTCACGAACGTGGCTGATCATATTGTAACGTGTTCGTCAATGTAGATCAAGTCATCATGGTGTAATATGTTGAGTAGTATAGGTACATTTGCTTAATTGTAGAAGATGACCTTGCAGTTAATTGAAGAGTATTTATCGAAATATCCTGACTGAAAAGAAATGTTCAAATACTTTAACTATAATACAATATAACTTTACTTATGGGACGACCTGATATAATATAATATAGCATAAGGTGAATGAATCACCGATTACCGTTATTGAAGAACAAGGCAAATGGAAAGAAAACTATTCTTACGTTTTCCTTCACCTTTACATTTGCCACGAGAAGTCAACTGGTTGGTGGATAGAGAAAAGATTTACAAAAACTCTATGTTGTTGTTTCATGTTTTCTTCAATTTCATTTGTGGATATATTATGTTCATTGTTTTTTTCTTAACATAACTAATCTTCGAAGGCGTAAGTTAGCCGAACTTGACGAGACAGTATTGGCATTATGGTTGAAAACGTTGCTTAGAGTTAGGGTACCTATCTAATATTTATAAACAGAAGTAATTAATTATCTGTACGAACGGAGAGACAGACTCATATTTGGTTTGTCATCTTCTATATAAAATGTAGCATTTCATATTTAATTTTAAAATGAACTTAGTGAATTAACTTGTCGTAAGACTGTGTATGGCAAGTATAATGATTAGTGTATTATTATTGTAATACACGTTTCTAATTCTTAAACAGCTCTAAACGGCTGTGTTAAGAATATAACATTTAAAAATGTGATATGCCTGACACTAATGTCTAACGCTAAATACAGTTAGTTACAATAATGATATGACAGCTGCTGTTGTAATTATGTTTTTCTTTTCAAGACCTGTGTCAGAACGTCCACTGTAAGAACGGGGCTAGATGCGAGAATGGTCAGTGTGTCTGTCCTTCAGAATGTCCAGATATATACAAACCTGTTTGTGCTAATGACGGAACCAGCTATCCCAACGAGTGCGAGATGAGACGGGCTGCGTGTCAACAGACCCAAGAACTTCGAGCATTGTTCTATGGCGAGTGTGATGACGTAGGTGGATCGGGTACAGGTGAGTCAGGCTTAACGTCTTTACTCTTTACGTTACTAACAGATTACAAGATGGTAAGACGTTGTGAGTATGCCATGTGTACTTCTTGAGAGAAGTTTTATAGACTTGTGGTTTGAAGCTAGCTCGTTGACAGCTTTTACCTCCTGTGTTATTACTAACCAATGTCAACAACCTTAACATTAGAAATATAAGACTAACCTAGTTCTCATTAGTACAAGAAGAGACAGAGATGCCACCACCCTAAAGATCTGTGATTGAATACCTTATGGAACTAAAGTGTGTCAAAGTCAGTAAAGGTCAGTTTGAAGACGGCCTAAAAGAGAAAACGTAAAAGATAAGAGTGAAAGTAGACCTAAAAAGCAAGACCAGAACAACTAGAGTACGACGTATAATAGAGTGGACACAATAACAAAGAACTAAAGTTAATATTGGGTTGTCTGTCGACATGGTAACCACAAGTTAACAAGTTATACAAAATAAAAGAAAGGTCAGATATCACAACCAACAAAACTTATATGGTTAACTGACATATCATATCAATGTGTATATTTTTATTCTATGGATTATTTCCACGAAAAATTAAGACATTTCGGAAAAATTTCAACAAATACTTTCTCCAGTGTATTTTTAATCAACTGTCCTTTGATGCATTTCGAACACGTAATAGGTAATTCTACTATGAAGATATATAGCTTATGTTTAAACAATCACAATTTTCTTGGATCGCGTTATAACTCATTTACTGTAAAGATACTTATCTTGTCTCAGTCTAAACTTTCTATGTAGTCTTAGATCTCGTAATAACTGATTTATTGTAAAAATACTTATCCTGTCTCAGACTAAACTTTCTATGTAGTCCTTGGATCGCGTTATAACTCATTTACTGTAAAGAAAATTATCTAGTCTCAGTCTAAACTTTCTATATAGTCCTTGAAACACGTTATAACTGATTTATTGTAAATATACTTATCTTGTTTCAGTCTAAACTTTCTATGTAGTCCTTGGATCGCGTTATAACTGATTTACTGTAAAGATACTTATCTTGTCTCAGTCTAAACTTTCTATGTAGTCCTTGAATCGCGTTATAACTGATTTATTGTAAAGATACTTATCTTGTCTCAGTCTAAACTTTCTATGTAGTCCTTGGATCGCGTTATAACTGATTTACTGTAAAGATACTTATCTTGTCTCAGTCTAAACTTTCTATGTAGTCCTTGGATCGCGTTATAACTCATTTACTGTAAAGATACTTATCTCGACTCAGTCTAAACACTCTATGTAGTCCTTGGATCGCGTTATAACTGATTTACTGTAAAGAAAATTATCTTGTCTCAGTCTAAACTTTCTATATAGTCCTTGAAACACGTTATAACTTATTTATCGTAAACATACTTATCTTGTCTCAGTCTAAACTTTCTATGTAGTCCTTGGATCGCGTTATAACTGATTTATTGTAAAGATACTTATCTTGTATCAGTCTAAACTTTCTATGTAGTCCTTGGATCGCGTTATAACTGATTTACTGTAAAGATACTTATCTTGTCTCAGTCTAAACTTTCTATGTAGTCCTTCGATCGCGTCATAACTGATTTACTATAAAGAAAATTATCTTGTCTCAGTCTAAACTTTCTATGTAGTCCTTGTATCGCGTTATAACTGATTTACTGTAAAGATACTTATCTTGTCTCAATCTAAACTTTATATGTAGTCCTTGGAACGCGTTATAACTGATTTACTGTAAAGATACTTATCTTGTCTCAGTCTAAACTTTCTATGTAGTCCTCGGATCGCGTTATAACTGATTTACTGTAAAGAAAATTATCTTGTCTCAGTCTAAACTTTCTATGTAGTCCTTGGATCGCGTTATAACTGATTTATTGTAAAAATACTTATCTTGTCTCAGTCTAAACTTTCTATATAGTCCTTGAAACACGTTATAACTGATTTATTGTAAAGATACTTATCTTGTCTCAGTCTAAACTTTCTATGTAGTCCTTGGATCGCGTTATAACTGATTTACTGTAAAGATACTTATCTTGTCTCAGTCTAAACTTTCTATGTAGTCCTTGGATCGCGTTATAACTGATTTACTGTAAAGATACTTATCTTGTCTCAGTCTAAACTTTCTATGTAGTCCTTGGATCGCGTTATAACTGATTTACTGTAAAGATACTTATCTTGTCTCAGTCTAAACTTTCTATGTAGTCCTTGGATCGCGTTATAACTGATTTACTGTAAAGATACTTATCTTGTCTCAGTCTAAACTTTCTATGTAGTCCTTGGATCGCGTTATAACTGATTTACTGTAAAGATACTTATCTTGTCTCAGTCTAAACTTTCTATGTAGTCCTTGAAACACGTTATAACTGATTTATTGTAAAGATACTTATCTTGTCTCAGTCTAAACTTTCTATGTAGTCCTTGGATCGCGTTATAACTGATTTATTGTAAAGATACTTATCTTGTCTCAGTCTAAACTTTCTATGTAGTCCTTGGATCGCGTTATAACTGATTTACTGTAAAGATACTTATCTTGTCTCAGTCTAAACTTTCTATGTAGTCCTTGGATCGCGTTATAACTGATTTACTGTAAAGATACTTATCTTGTCTCAGTCTAAACTTTCTATGTAGTCCTTGGATCGCGTTATAACTGATTTACTGTAAAGATACTTATCTTGTCTCAGTCTAAACTTTCTATGTAGTCCTTGGATCGCGTTATAACTGATTTACTGTAAAGATACTTATCTTGTCTCAGTCTAAACTTTCTATGTAGTCCTTGGATCGCGTTATAACTGATTTACTGTAAAGATACTTATCTTGTCTCAGTCTAAACTTTCTATGTAGTCCTTGGATCGCGTTATAACTGATTTACTGTAAAGATACTTATCTTGTCTCAGTCTAAACTTTCTATGTAGTCCTTGGATCGCGTTATAACTGATTTACTGTAAAGATACTTATCTTGTCTCAGTCTAAACTTTCTAAGTAGTCCTTGGATCGCGTTATAACTGATTTACTGTAAAGATACTTATCTTGTCTCAGTCTAAACTTTCTAAGTAGTCCTTGGATCGCGTTATAACTGATTTACTGTAAAGATAATTATCTTGTCTCAGTCTAAACTTTCTATGTAGTCCTTGGATCGCGTTATAACTGATTTATGTAAAAATACTTATCTTGTCTCAGTCTAAACTTTCTATGTAGTCCTTGAAACACGTTATAACTGATTTACTGTAAAGATACTTATCTTGTCTCAGTCTAAACTTTCTATGTAGTCCTTGGATCGCGTTATAACTGATTTACTGTAAATATACTTATCTTGTCTCAGTCTAAACTTTCTATGTAGTCCTTGAAACACGTTATAACTGATTTACTGTAAAGATACTTATCTTGTCTCAGTCTAAACTTTCTATGTAGTCCTTGGATCGCGTTATAACTGATTTACTGTAAAGATACTTATCTTGTCTCAGTCTAAACTTTCTATGTAGTCCTTGGATCGCGTTATAACTGATTTACTGTAAAGATATTTATCTTGTCTCAGTCTAAACTTTCTATGTAGTCCTTGGATCGCGTTATAACTGATTTACTGTAAAGAAAATTATCTTGTCTCAGTCTAAACTTTCTATGTTGTCCTTGGATCGCGTTATAACTGATTTACTGTAAAGATACTTATCTTGTCTCAGTCTAAACTTTCTATGTAGTCCTTGGATCGCGTTATAACAGATTTAGTGTAAAGATACTTATCTTGTCTCAGTCTAAACTTTCTATGTAGTCATTGAAACACGTTTTACTGATTTATTGTAAAGATACTTATCTTGTCTCAGTGTAAACTTTCTATGTAGTCCTTGGATCGCGTTATAACTGATTTACTGTAAAGATACTTATCTTGTCTCAGTCTAAACTTTCTATGTAGTCCTTGGATCGCGTTATAACTGATTTACTGTAAAGATACTTATCTTGTCTCAGTCTAAACTTTCTATGTAGTCCTTGAATCGCGTTATAACTGATTTACTGTAAAGATGCTTATCTTGTCTCAGTCTAAACTTTCTATGTAGTCCTTGGATCGCGTTATAACTGATTTACTGTAAAGATACTTATCTTGTCTCAGTCTAAACTTTCTATGTAGTCCTTGGATCGCGTTATAACTGATTTACTGTAAAGATACTTATCTTGTCTCAGTCTAAACTTTCTATGTAGTCCTTGGATCGCGTTATAACTGATTTACTGTAAAGATACTTATCTTGTCTCAGTCTAAACTTTCTATGTAGTCCTTGGATCGCGTTATAACTGATTTACTGTAAAGATACTTATCTTGTCTCAGTCTAAACTTTCTATGTAGTCCTTGGATCGCGTTATAACTGATTTACTGTAAAGATACTTATCTTGTCTCAGTCTAAACTTTCCATGTAGTCCTTGGATCGCGTTATAACTGATTTACTGTAAAGATACTTATCTTGTCTCAGTCTAAACTTTCTATGTAGTCCTTGGATCGCGTTATAACTGATTTATTGTAAAAATACTTATCTTGTCTCAGTCTAAACTTTCTATGTAGTCCTTGAATCACGTTATAACTGATTTACTGTAAAGATACTTATCTTGTCTCAGTCTAAACTTTCTATGTAGTCCTTGGATCGCGTTATAACTGATTTATTGTAAAGATACTTATCTTGTCTCAGTCTAAACTTTCTATGTAGTCCTTGGATCGCGTTATAACTGATTTACTGTAAAGATACTTATCTTGTCTCAGTCTAAACTTTCTATGTAGTCCTTGGATCGCGTTATAACTGATTTACTGTAAAGAAAATTATCTTGTCTCAGTCTAAACTTTCTATGTAGTCCTTGGATCGCGTTATAACAGATTTAGTGTAAAGATACTTATCTTGTCTCACTCTAAACTTTCTAAGTAGTCCTAGGATCGCGTTATAACTGATTTATTGTAAAGATACTTATCTTGTCTCAGTCTAAACTTTCTATGTAGTCCTTGGATCGCGTTATAACTGATTTACTGTAAAGATACTTATCTTGTCTCAGTCTAAACTTTCTATGTAGTCCTTGGATCGCGTTATAACTGATTTACTGTAAAGATACTTATCTTGTCTCAGTCTAAACTTTCTATGTAGTCCTTGGATCGCGTTATAACTGATTTACTGTAAAGATACTTATCTTGTCTCAGTCTAAACTTTCTATGTAGTCCTTGGATCGCGTTATAACTGATTTACTGTAAAGATACTTATCTTGTCTCAGTCTAAACTTTCTATGTAGTCCTTGGATCGCGTTATAACTGATTTACTGTAAAGATACTTATCTTGTCTCAGTCTAAACTTTCTATGTAGTCCTTGGATCGCGTTATAACTGATTTACTGTAAAGATACTTATCTTGTCTCAGTCTAAACTTTCTATGTAGTCCTTGGATCGCGTTATAACTGATTTACTGTAAAGATACTTATCTTGTCTCAGTCTAAACTTTCTCTGTAGTCCTTGGATCGCGTTATAACTGATTTACTGTAAAGATACTTATCTTGTCTCAGTCTAAACTTTCTCTGTAGTCCTTGGATCGCGTTATAACTGATTTACTGTAAAGATACTTATCTTGTCTCAGTCTAAACTTTCTCTGTAGTCCTTGGATCGCGTTATAACTGATTTACTGTAAAGATACTTATCTTGTCTCAGTCTAAACTTTCTATGTAGTCCTTGGATCGCGTTATAACTGATTTACTGTAAAGATACTTATCTTGTCTCAGTCTAAACTTTCTATGTAGTCCTTGGATCGCGTTATAACTGATTTACTGTAAAGATACTTATCTTGTCTCAGTCTAAACTTTCTATGTAGTCCTTGGATCGCGTTATAACTGATTTACTGTGAAGATACTTATCTTGTCTCAGTCTAAACTTTCTATGTAGTCCTTGGATCGCGTTATAACTGATTTACTGTAAAGATACTTATCTTGTCTCAGTCTAAACTTTCTATGTAGTCCTTGGATCGCGTTATAACTGATTTACTGTAAAGATACTTATCTTGTCTCAGTCTAAACTTTCTATGTAGTCCTTGGATCGCGTTATAACTGATTTACTGTAAAGATACTTATCTTGTCTCAGTCTAAACTTTCTATGTAGTCCTTGGATCGCGTTATAACTGATTTACTGTAAAGATACTTATCTTGTCTCAGTCTAAACTTTCTATGTAGTCCTTGGATCGCGTTATAACTGATTTACTGTAAAGAAATTTATCTTGTCTCAGTCTAAACTTTCTATGTAGTCCTTGGATCGCGTTATAACTGATTTACTGTAAAGATACTTATCTTGTCTCAGTCTAAACTTTCTATGTAGTCCTTGGATCGCGTTATAACTGATTTACTGTAAAGATACTTATCTTGTCTCAGTCTAAACTTTCTATGTAGTCCTTGGATCGCGTTATAACTGATTTACTGTAAAGATACTTATCTTGTCTCAGTCTAAACTTTCTATGTAGTCCTTGGATCGCGTTATAACTGATTTACTGTAAAGATGCTTATCTTGTCTCAGTCTAAACTTTCTATGTAGTCCTTGGATCGCGTTATAACTGATTTACTGTAAAGATACTTATCTTGTCTCAGTCTAAACTTTCTATGTAGTCCTTGGATCGCGTTATAACTGATTTACTGTAAAGATACTTATCTTGTCTCAGTCTAAACTTTCTATGTAGTCCTTGGATCGCGTTATAACTGATTTACTGTAAAGATACTTATCTTGTCTCAGTCTAAACTTTCTATGTAGTCCTTGGATCGCGTTATAACTGATTTACTGTAAAGATACTTATCTTGTCTCAGTCTAAACTTTCTATGTAGTCCTTGGATCGCGTTATAACTGATTTACTGTAAAGATACTTATCTTGTCTCAGTCTAAACTTTCTATGTAGTCCTTGGATCGCGTTATAACTGATTTACTGTAAAGATACTTATCTTGTCTCAGTCTAAACTTTCTATGTAGTCCTTGGATCGCGTTATAACTGATTTACTGTAAAGATACTTATCTTGTCTCAGTCTAAACTTTCTATGTAGTCCTTGGATCGCGTTATAACTGATTTACTGTAAAGATACTTATCTTGTCTCAGTCTAAACTTTCTATGTAGTCCTTGGATCGCGTTATAACTGATTTACTGTAAAGATACTTATCTTGTCTCAGTCTAAACTTTCTATGTAGTCCTTGGATCGCGTTATAACTGATTTACTGTAAAGATACTTATCTTGTCTCAGTCTAAACTTTCTATGTAGTCCTTGGATCGCGTTATAACTGATTTACTGTAAAGATACTTATCTTGTCTCAGTCTAAACTTTCTATGTAGTCCTTGGATCGCGTTATAACTGATTTACTGTAAAGATACTTATCTTGTCTCAGTCTAAACTTTCTATGTAGTCCTTGGATCGCGTTATAACTGATTTACTGTAAAGATACTTATCTTGTCTCAGTCTAAACTTTCTATGTAGTCCTTGGATCGCGTTATAACTGATTTACTGTAAAGATACTTATCTTGTCTCAGTCTAAACTTTCTATGTAGTCCTTGGATCGCGTTATAACTGATTTACTGTAAAGATACTTATCTTGTCTCAGTCTAAACTTTCTATGTAGTCCTTGGATCGCGTTATAACTGATTTACTGTAAAGATACTTATCTTGTCTCAGTCTAAACTTTCTATGTAGTCCTTGGATCGCGTTATAACTGATTTACTGTAAAGATACTTATCTTGTCTCAGTCTAAACTTTCTATGTAGTCCTTGGATCGCGTTATAACTGATTTACTGTAAAGATACTTATCTTGTCTCAGTCTAAACTTTCTATGTAGTCCTTGGATCGCGTTATAACTGATTTACTGTAAAGATACTTATCTTGTCTCAGTCTAAACTTTCTATGTAGTCCTTGGATCGCGTTATAACTGATTTACTGTAAAGATACTTATCTTGTCTCAGTCTAAACTTTCTATGTAGTCCTTGGATCGCGTTATAACTGATTTACTGTAAAGATACTTATCTTGTCTCAGTCTAAACTTTCTATGTAGTCCTTGGATCGCGTTATAACTGATTTACTGTAAAGATACTTATCTTGTCTCAGTCTAAACTTTCTATGTAGTCCTTGGATCGCGTTATAACTGATTTACTGTAAAGATACTTATCTTGTCTCAGTCTAAACTTTCTATGTAGTCCTTGGATCGCGTTATAACTGATTTACTGTAAAGATACTTATCTTGTCTCAGTCTAAACTTTCTATGTAGTCCTTGGATCGCGTTATAACTGATTTACTGTAAAGATACTTATCTTGTCTCAGTCTAAACTTTCTATGTAGTCCTTGGATCGCGTTATAACTGATTTACTGTAAAGATACTTATCTTGTCTCAGTCTAAACTTTCTATGTAGTCCTTGGATCGCGTTATAACTGATTTACTGTAAAGATACTTATCTTGTCTCAGTCTAAACTTTCTATGTAGTCCTTGGATCGCGTTATAACTGATTTACTGTAAAGATACTTATCTTGTCTCAGTCTAAACTTTCTATGTAGTCCTTGGATCGCGTTATAACTGATTTACTGTAAAGATACTTATCTTGTCTCAGTCTAAACTTTCTATGTAGTCCTTGGATCGCGTTATAACTGATTTACTGTAAAGATACTTATCTTGTCTCAGTCTAAACTTTCTATGTAGTCCTTGGATCGCGTTATAACTGATTTACTGTAAAGATACTTATCTTGTCTCAGTCTAAACTTTCTATGTAGTCCTTGGATCGCGTTATAACTGATTTACTGTAAAGATACTTATCTTGTCTCAGTCTAAACTTTCTATGTAGTCCTTGGATCGCGTTATAACTGATTTACTGTAAAGATACTTATCTTGTCTCAGTCTAAACTTTCTATGTAGTCCTTGGATCGCGTTATAACTGATTTACTGTAAAGATACTTATCTTGTCTCAGTCTAAACTTTCTATGTAGTCCTTGGATCGCGTTATAACTGATTTACTGTAAAGATACTTATCTTGTCTCAGTCTAAACTTTCTATGTAGTCCTTGGATCGCGTTATAACTGATTTACTGTAAAGATACTTATCTTGTCTCAGTCTAAACTTTCTATGTAGTCCTTGGATCGCGTTATAACTGATTTACTGTAAAGATACTTATCTTGTCTCAGTCTAAACTTTCTATGTAGTCCTTGGATCGCGTTATAACTGATTTACTGTAAAGATACTTATCTTGTCTCAGTCTAAACTTTCTATGTAGTCCTTGGATCGCGTTATAACTGATTTACTGTAAAGATACTTATCTTGTCTCAGTCTAAACTTTCTATGTAGTCCTTGGATCGCGTTATAACTGATTTACTGTAAAGATACTTATCTTGTCTCAGTCTAAACTTTCTATGTAGTCCTTGGATCGCGTTATAACTGATTTACTGTAAAGATACTTATCTTGTCTCAGTCTAAACTTTCTATGTAGTCCTTGGATCGCGTTATAACTGATTTACTGTAAAGATACTTATCTTGTCTCAGTCTAAACTTTCTATGTAGTCCTTGGATCGCGTTATAACTGATTTATTGTAAAAATACTTATCTTGTCTCAGTCTAAACTTTCTATGTAGTCCTTGGATCGCGTTATAACTGATTTACTGTAAAGATACTTATCTTGTCTCAGTCTAAACTTTCTATGTAGTCCTTGGATCGCGTTATAACTGATTTACTGTAAAGATACTTATCTTGTCTCAGTCTAAACTTTCTATGTAGTCCTTGGATCGCGTTATAACTGATTTACTGTAAAGATACTTATCTTGTCTCAGTCTAAACTTTCTATGTAGTCCTTGGATCGCGTTATAACTGATTTACTGTAAAGATACTTATCTTGTCTCAGTCTAAACTTTCTATGTAGTCCTTGGATCGCGTTATAACTGATTTACTGTAAAGATACTTATCTTGTCTCAGTCTAAACTTTCTATGTAGTCCTTGGATCGCGTTATAACTGATTTATTGTAAAGATACTTATCTTGTCTCAGTCTAAACTTTCTATGTAGTCCTTGGATCGCGTTATAACTGATTTACTGTAAAGATACTTATCTTGTCTCAGTCTAAACTTTCTATGTAGTCCTTGGATCGCGTTATAACTGATTTACTGTAAAGATACTTATCTTGTCTCAGTCTAAACTTTCTATGTAGTCCTTGGATCGCGTTATAACTGATTTACTGTAAAGATACTTATCTTGTCTCAGTCTAAACTTTCTATGTAGTCCTTGGATCGCGTTATAACTGATTTACTGTAAAGATAATTATCTTCTCTCAGTCTAAACTTTCTCTGTAGTCCTTGGATCGCGTTATAACAGATTTATTGTAAAGATACTTATCTTGTCTCAGTCTAAACTTTCTATGTAGTCCTTGGATCGCGTTATAACTGATTTATTGTAAAGATACTTATCTTGTCTCAGTCTAAACTTTCTATGTAGTCCTTGAAACACGTTATAACTGATTTATTGTAAAGATACTTATCTTGTCTCAGTCTAAACTTTCTATGTAGTCCTTGGATCGCGTTATAACTGATTTACTGTAAAGATACTTATCTTGTCTCAGTCTAAACTTTCTATGTAGTCCTTGGATCGCGTTATAACTGATTTACTGTAAAGATACTTATCTTGTCTCAGTCTAAACTTTCTATGTAGTCCTTGGATCGCGTTATAACTGATTTACTGTAAAGATACTTATCTTGTCTCAGTCTAAACTTTCTATGTAGTCCTTGGATCGCGTTATAACTGATTTACTGTAAAGATACTTATCTTGTCTCAGTCTAAACTTTCTATGTAGTCCTTGGATCGCGTTATAACTGATTTACTGTAAAGATACTTATCTTGTCTCAGTCTAAACTTTCTATGTAGTCCTTGGATCGCGTTATAACTGATTTACTGTAAAGATACTTATCTTGTCTCAGTCTAAACTTTCTATGTAGTCCTTGGATCGCGTTATAACTGATTTACTGTAAAGATACTTATCTTGTCTCAGTCTAAACTTTCTATGTAGTCCTTGGATCGCGTTATAACTGATTTACTGTAAAGATACTTATCTTGTCTCAGTCTAAACTTTCTATGTAGTCCTTGGATCGCGTTATAACTGATTTACTGTAAAGATACTTATCTTGTCTCAGTCTAAACTTTCTATGTAGTCCTTGGATCGCGTTATAACTGATTTACTGTAAAGATACTTATCTTGTCTCAGTCTAAACTTTCTATGTAGTCCTTGGATCGCGTTATAACTGATTTACTGTAAAGATACTTATCTTGTCTCAGTCTAAACTTTCTATGTAGTCCTTGGATCGCGTTATAACTGATTTACTGTAAAGATACTTATCTTGTCTCAGTCTAAACTTTCTATGTAGTCCTTGGATCGCGTTATAACTGATTTACTGTAAAGATACTTATCTTGTCTCAGTCTAAACTTTCTATGTAGTCCTTGGATCGCGTTATAACTGATTTACTGTAAAGATACTTATCTTGTCTCAGTCTAAACTTTCTATGTAGTCCTTGGATCGCGTTATAACTGATTTATTGTAAAGATACTTATCTTGTCTCAGTCTAAACTTTCTATGTAGTCCTTGGATCGCGTTATAACTGATTTACTGTAAAGATACTTATCTTGTCTCAGTCTAAACTTTCTATGTAGTCCTTGGATCGCGTTATAACTGATTTACTGTAAAGATACTTATCTTGTCTCAGTCTAAACTTTCTATGTAGTCCTTGGATCGCGTTATAACTGATTTACTGTAAAGATACTTATCTTGTCTCAGTCTAAACTTTCTATGTAGTCCTTGGATCGCGTTATAACTGATTTACTGTAAAGATACTTATCTTGTCTCAGTCTAAACTTTCTATGTAGTCCTTGGATCGCGTTATAACTGATTTACTGTAAAGATACTTATCTTGTCTCAGTCTAAACTTTCTATGTAGTCCTTGGATCGCGTTATAACTGATTTACTGTAAAGATACTTATCTTGTCTCAGTCTAAACTTTCTATGTAGTCCTTGGATCGCGTTATAACTGATTTACTGTAAAGATACTTATCTTGTCTCAGTCTAAACTTTCTATGTAGTCCTTGGATCGCGTTATAACTGATTTACTGTAAAGATACTTATCTTGTCTCAGTCTAAACTTTCTATGTAGTCCTTGGATCGCGTTATAACTGATTTACTGTAAAGATACTTATCTTGTCTCAGTCTAAACTTTCTATGTAGTCCTTGGATCGCGTTATAACTGATTTACTGTAAAGATACTTATCTTGTCTCAGTCTAAACTTTCTATGTAGTCCTTGGATCGCGTTATAACTGATTTACTGTAAAGATACTTATCTTGTCTCAGTCTAAACTTTCTATGTAGTCCTTGGATCGCGTTATAACTGATTTACTGTAAAGATACTTATCTTGTCTCAGTCTAAACTTTCTATGTAGTCCTTGGATCGCGTTATAACTGATTTACTGTAAAGATACTTATCTTGTCTCAGTCTAAACTTTCTATGTAGTCCTTGGATCGCGTTATAACTGATTTACTGTAAAGATACTTATCTTGTCTCAGTCTAAACTTTCTATGTAGTCCTTGGATCGCGTTATAACTGATTTACTGTAAAGATACTTATCTTGTCTCAGTCTAAACTTTCTATGTAGTCCTTGGATCGCGTTATAACTGATTTACTGTAAAGATACTTATCTTGTCTCAGTCTAAACTTTCTATGTAGTCCTTGGATCGCGTTATAACTGATTTACTGTAAAGATACTTATCTTGTCTCAGTCTAAACTTTCTATGTAGTCCTTGGATCGCGTTATAACTGATTTACTGTAAAGATACTTATCTTTTCTCAGTCTAAACTTTCTATGTAGTCCTTGGATCGCGTTATAACTGATTTACTGTAAAGATACTTATCTTGTCTCAGTCTAAACTTTCTATGTAGTCCTTGGATCGCGTTATAACTGATTTACTGTAAAGATACTTATCTTGTCTCAGTCTAAACTTTCTATGTAGTCCTTGAATCGCGTTATAACTGATTTATTGTAAAGATACTTATCTTGTCTCAGTCTAAACTTTCTATGTAGTCCTTGGATCGCGTTATAACTGATTTACTGTAAAGATACTTATCTTGTCTCAGTCTAAACTTTCTATGTAGTCCTTGGATCGCGTTATAACTGATTTACTGTAAAGATACTTATCTTGTCTCAGTCTAAACTTTCTATGTAGTCCTTGGATCGCGTTATAACTGATTTACTGTAAAGATACTTATCTTGTCTCAGTCTAAACTTTCTATGTAGTCCTTGGATCGCGTTATAACTGATTTACTGTAAAGATACTTATCTTGTCTCAGTCTAAACTTTCTATGTAGTCCTTGGATCGCGTTATAACTGATTTACTGTAAAGATACTTATCTTGTCTCAGTCTAAACTTTCTATGTAGTCCTTGGATCGCGTTATAACTGATTTACTGTAAAGATACTTATCTTGTCTCAGTCTAAACTTTCTATGTAGTCCTTGGATCGCGTTATAACTGATTTACTGTAAAGATACTTATCTTGTCTCAGTCTAAACTTTCTATGTAGTCCTTGGATCGCGTTATAACTGATTTACTGTAAAGATACTTATCTTGTCTCAGTCTAAACTTTCTATGTAGTCCTTGATCGCGTTATAACTGATTTATTGTAAAGATACTTATCTTGTCTCAGTCTAAACTTTCTATGTAGTCCTTGGATCGCGTTATAACTGATTTACTGTAAAGATACTTATCTTGTCTCAGTCTAAACTTTCTATGTAGTCCTTGGATCGCGTTATAACTGATTTACTGTAAAGATACTTATCTTGTCTCAGTCTAAACTTTCTATGTAGTCCTTGGATCGCGTTATAACTGATTTACTGTAAAGATACTTATCTTGTCTCAGTCTAAACTTTCTATGTAGTCCTTGGATCGCGTTATAACTGATTTACTGTAAAGATACTTATCTTGTCTCAGTCTAAACTTTCTATGTAGTCCTTGGATCGCGTTATAACTGATTTACTGTAAAGATACTTATCTTGTCTCAGTCTAAACTTTCTATGTAGTCCTTGGATCGCGTTATAACTGATTTACTGTAAAGATACTTATCTTGTCTCAGTCTAAACTTTCTATGTAGTCCTTGGATCGCGTTATAACTGATTTACTGTAAAGATACTTATCTTGTCTCAGTCTAAACTTTCTATGTAGTCCTTGGATCGCGTTATAACTGATTTACTGTAAAGATACTTATCTTGTCTCAGTCTAAACTTTCTATGTAGTCCTTGGATCGCGTTATAACTGATTTACTGTAAAGATACTTATCTTGTCTCAGTCTAAACTTTCTATGTAGTCCTTGGATCGCGTTATAACTGATTTACTGTAAAGATACTTATCTTGTCTCAGTCTAAACTTTCTATGTAGTCCTTGGATCGCGTTATAACTGATTTACTGTAAAGATACTTATCTTGTCTCAGTCTAAACTTTCTATGTAGTCCTTGGATCGCGTTATAACTGATTTACTGTAAAGATACTTATCTTGTCTCAGTCTAAACTTTCTATGTAGTCCTTGGATCGCGTTATAACTGATTTACTGTAAAGATACTTATCTTGTCTCAGTCTAAACTTTCTATGTAGTCCTTGGATCGCGTTATAACTGATTTACTGTAAAGATACTTATCTTGTCTCAGTCTAAACTTTCTATGTAGTCCTTGGATCGCGTTATAACTGATTTATTGTAAAGATACTTATCTTGTCTCAGTCTAAACTTTCTATGTAGTCCTTGGATCGCGTTATAACTGATTTACTGTAAAGATACTTATCTTGTCTCAGTCTAAACTTTCTATGTAGTCCTTGGATCGCGTTATAACTGATTTACTGTAAAGATACTTATCTTGTCTCAGTCTAAACTTTCTATGTAGTCCTTGGATCGCGTTATAACTGATTTACTGTAAAGATACTTATCTTGTCTCAGTCTAAACTTTCTATGTAGTCCTTGGATCGCGTTATAACTGATTTACTGTAAAGATACTTATCTTGTCTCAGTCTAAACTTTCTATGTAGTCCTTGGATCGCGTTATAACTGATTTACTGTAAAGATACTTATCTTGTCTCAGTCTAAACTTTCTATGTAGTCCTTGGATCGCGTTATAACTGATTTACTGTAAAGATACTTATCTTGTCTCAGTCTAAACTTTCTATGTAGTCCTTGGATCGCGTTATAACTGATTTACTGTAAAGATACTTATCTTGTCTCAGTCTAAACTTTCTATGTAGTCCTTGGATCGCGTTATAACTGATTTACTGTAAAGATACTTATCTTGTCTCAGTCTAAACTTTCTATGTAGTCCTTGGATCGCGTTATAACTGATTTACTGTAAAGATACTTATCTTGTCTCAGTCTAAACTTTCTATGTAGTCCTTGGATCGCGTTATAACTGATTTACTGTAAAGATACTTATCTTGTCTCAGTCTAAACTTTCTATGTAGTCCTTGGATCGCGTTATAACTGATTTACTGTAAAGATACTTATCTTGTCTCAGTCTAAACTTTCTATGTAGTCCTTGGATCGCGTTATAACTGATTTACTGTAAAGATACTTATCTTGTCTCAGTCTAAACTTTCTATGTAGTCCTTGGATCGCGTTATAACTGATTTACTGTAAAGATACTTATCTTGTCTCAGTCTAAACTTTCTATGTAGTCCTTGGATCGCGTTATAACTGATTTACTGTAAAGATACTTATCTTGTCTCAGTCTAAACTTTCTATGTAGTCCTTGGATCGCGTTATAACTGATTTACTGTAAAGATACTTATCTTGTCTCAGTCTAAACTTTCTATGTAGTCCTTGGATCGCGTTATAACTGATTTACTGTAAAGATACTTATCTTGTCTCAGTCTAAACTTTCTATGTAGTCCTTGGATCGCGTTATAACTGATTTACTGTAAAGATACTTATCTTGTCTCAGTCTAAACTTTCTATGTAGTCCTTGGATCGCGTTATAACTGATTTACTGTAAAGATACTTATCTTGTCTCAGTCTAAACTTTCTATGTAGTCCTTGGATCGCGTTATAACTGATTTACTGTAAAGATACTTATCTTGTCTCAGTCTAAACTTTCTATGTAGTCCTTGGATCGCGTTATAACTGATTTACTGTAAAGATACTTATCTTGTCTCAGTCTAAACTTTCTATGTAGTCCTTGGATCGCGTTATAACTGATTTACTGTAAAGATACTTATCTTGTCTCAGTCTAAACTTTCTATGTAGTCCTTGGATCGCGTTATAACTGATTTACTGTAAAGATACTTATCTTGTCTCAGTCTAAACTTTCTATGTAGTCCTTGGATCGCGTTATAACTGATTTACTGTAAAGATACTTATCTTGTCTCAGTCTAAACTTTCTATGTAGTCCTTGGATCGCGTTATAACTGATTTACTGTAAAGATACTTATCTTGTCTCAGTCTAAACTTTCTATGTAGTCCTTGGATCGCGTTATAACTGATTTACTGTAAAGATACTTATCTTGTCTCAGTCTAAACTTTCTATGTAGTCCTTGGATCGCGTTATAACTGATTTACTGTAAAGATACTTATCTTGTCTCAGTCTAAACTTTCTATGTAGTCCTTGGATCGCGTTATAACTGATTTACTGTAAAGATACTTATCTTGTCTCAGTCTAAACTTTCTATGTAGTCCTTGGATCGCGTTATAACTGATTTACTGTAAAGATACTTATCTTGTCTCAGTCTAAACTTTCTATGTAGTCCTTGGATCGCGTTATAACTGATTTACTGTAAAGATACTTATCTTGTCTCAGTCTAAACTTTCTATGTAGTCCTTGGATCGCGTTATAACTGATTTACTGTAAAGATACTTATCTTGTCTCAGTCTAAACTTTCTATGTAGTCCTTGGATCGCGTTATAACTGATTTACTGTAAAGATACTTATCTTGTCTCAGTCTAAACTTTCTATGTAGTCCTTGGATCGCGTTATAACTGATTTACTGTAAAGATACTTATCTTGTCTCAGTCTAAACTTTCTATGTAGTCCTTGGATCGCGTTATAACTGATTTATTGTAAAGATACTTATCTTGTCTCAGTCTAAACTTTCTATGTAGTCCTTGGATCGCGTTATAACTGATTTACTGTAAAGATACTTATCTTGTCTCAGTCTAAACTTTCTATGTAGTCCTTGGATCGCGTTATAACTGATTTACTGTAAAGATACTTATCTTGTCTCAGTCTAAACTTTCTATGTAGTCCTTGGATCGCGTTATAACTGATTTACTGTAAAGATACTTATCTTGTCTCAGTCTAAACTTTCTATGTAGTCCTTGGATCGCGTTATAACTGATTTACTGTAAAGATACTTATCTTGTCTCAGTCTAAACTTTCTATGTAGTCCTTGGATCGCGTTATAACTGATTTATTGTAAAGATACTTATCTTGTCTCAGTCTAAACTTTCTATGTAGTCCTTGGATCGCGTTATAACTGATTTACTGTAAAGATACTTATCTTGTCTCAGTCTAAACTTTCTATGTAGTCCTTGGATCGCGTTATAACTGATTTACTGTAAAGATACTTATCTTGTCTCAGTCTAAACTTTCTATGTAGTCCTTGGATCGCGTTATAACTGATTTACTGTAAAGATACTTATCTTGTCTCAGTCTAAACTTTCTATGTAGTCCTTGGATCGCGTTATAACTGATTTACTGTAAAGATACTTATCTTGTCTCAGTCTAAACTTTCTATGTAGTCCTTGGATCGCGTTATAACTGATTTACTGTAAAGATACTTATCTTGTCTCAGTCTAAACTTTCTATGTAGTCCTTGGATCGCGTTATAACTGATTTACTGTAAAGATACTTATCTTGTCTCAGTCTAAACTTTCTATGTAGTCCTTGGATCGCGTTATAACTGATTTACTGTAAAGATACTTATCTTGTCTCAGTCTAAACTTTCTATGTAGTCCTTGGATCGCGTTATAACTGATTTACTGTAAAGATACTTATCTTGTCTCAGTCTAAACTTTCTATGTAGTCCTTGGATCGCGTTATAACTGATTTACTGTAAAGATACTTATCTTGTCTCAGTCTAAACTTTCTATGTAGTCCTTGGATCGCGTTATAACTGATTTATTGTAAAGATACTTATCTTGTCTCAGTCTAAACTTTCTATGTAGTCCTTGGATCGCGTTATAACTGATTTATTGTAAAGATACTTATCTTGTCTCAGTCTAAACTTTCTATGTAGTCCTTGGATCGCGTTATAACTGATTTACTGTAAAGATACTTATCTTGTCTCAGTCTAAACTTTCTATGTAGTCCTTGGATCGCGTTATAACTGATTTACTGTAAAGATACTTATCTTGTCTCAGTCTAAACTTTCTATGTAGTCCTTGGATCGCGTTATAACTGATTTACTGTAAAGATACTTATCTTGTCTCAGTCTAAACTTTCCATGATGTCCTTCGATCGCGTTATAACTGATTTACTGTGAAGATACTTATGTTGTCTCAGTCTAAACTTTCTATGTAGTCCTTGGATCGCGTTATAACTAAGTTATTGTAAAAATACTTATCTTGTCTCAGTCTAAACTTTCTATGTAGTCCTTGGATCGCGTTATAACTGATTTACTGTAAAGAAAATTATCTTGTCTCAGTCTAAACTTTCTATGTAGTCCTTGGATCGCGTTATAACTGATTTATTGTAAAAAATACTTATCTTGTCTCAGTCTAAACTTTCTATGTAGTCCTTGAAACACGTTATAACTGATTTACTGTAAAGATACTTATCTTGTCTCAGTCTAAACTTTCTATGTAGTCCTTGGATCGCGTTATAACTGATTTACTGTAAAGAAAATTATCTTGTCTCAGTCTAAACTTTCTATGTAGTCCTTGGATCGCGTTATAACTGATTTATAGTAAAAATACTTATCTTGTCTCAGTCTAAACTTTCTATATAGTCCTTGAAACACGTTATAACTTATTTATCGTAAAGATACTTATCTTGTCTCAGTCTAAACTTTCTATGTAGTCCTTGGATCGCGTTATAACTGATTTACTGTAAAAATACTTATCTTGTCTCAGTCTAAACTTTCTATGTAGTCCTTGAAACACGTTATAACTGATTTATTGTAAAGATACTTATCTTGTCTCAGTCTAAACTTTCTATGTAGTCCTTGGATCGCGTTATAACTGATTTACTGTAAAGATATTTATCTTGTCTCAGTCTAAACTTTCCATGTATTCCTTGGATCGCGTTATAACTGATTTACTGTAAAGATAATTATCTTGTCTCAGTCTAAACTTTCTATGTTGTACTTGGATCGCGTTATAACTGATTTACTGTAAAGAAATTTATCTTCTCTCAGTCTGAACTTTCTATGTTGTCTTTGGATCGCGTTATAACTGATTTACTGTAAAGATATTTATCTTGTCTCAGTCTAAACTTTCTATGTAGTCCTTGGATCACGTTATAACTGATTTACTGTAAAGATACTTATCTTGTCTCAGTCTAAACTTTCTGTTTTCCTTGAAACACGTTATAACTGATTTATTGTAAAGATATTTATCTTCTTTTAGTCTAAACATTCTATGTAGTTTTTGGATCGAGTTATAACTGATTTATTGTAAAAATACTTATCTTGTCTCAGTCTAAACTTTCTATGTAGTCCTTGTAACACGTTATAACTGATTTACTGTAACGATACTTATCTTGTCTTAGTCTAAACTTTCTATGTTTGTCCTTGAATCGCGTTATAACTGGTTTAATGGAAAAATACTTACCTTGTCTCAGTCTAAACTTTCTATGTAGTCCTTGGATCGCGTTATAACTGATTTACTGTAAAGATACTTATCTTGTCTCAGTCTAAACTTTCTATGTAGTCCTTGGATCGCGTTATAACTGATTTACTGTAAAGAAAATTATCTTGTCTCAGTCTAAATTTCTATGTAGTCCTTGGATCGCGTTATAACTGATTTACTGTAAAGAAAATTATATTGTCTAAGTCTAAACTTTATATGTTGTCCTTGGTATCGCGTTATAGCTGATTTATTTTAAGATATTTATCTTGTCTCAGTCTAAACTTTCTATATAGTCCTTGGATCGCGTTATAACTGATTTATTGTAAAGATACTTATCTTGTCTCAGTCTAAACTTTCTATGTAGTCATTGAAACACGTTATAACTGATTTATTGTAAAGATACTTATCTTGTCTCAGTCTAAACTTTCTATGTAGTCCTTGGATCGCGTTATAACTGATTTACTGTAAAGATACTTATCTTGTCTCAGTCTAAACTTTCTATGTAGTCCTTGGATCGCGTTATAACTGATTTACTGTAAAGAAAATTATCTTGTCTCAGTCTAAACTTTCTATGTAGTCCTTGGATCGCGTTATAACTGATTTACTGTAAAGATACTTATCTTGTCTCAGTCTAAACTTTCTATGTAGTCCTTGGATCGCGTTATAACTGATTTACTGTAAAGATACTTATGTTGTCTCAGTCTAAACTTTCTATGTAGTCCTTGGATCGCGTTATAACTGATTTACTGTAAAGATACTTATCTTGTTTCAGTCTAAACTTTCTCTGTAGTCCTTGGATCGCGTTATAACTGATTTACTGTAAAGATACTTATCTTGTCTCAGTCTAAACTTTCTATGTAGTCCTTGGATCGCGTTATAACTGATTTATTGTAAAGATACTTATCTTGTCTCAGTCTAAACTTTCTATGTAGTCCTTGGAACGCGTTATAACTGATTTATTGTAAAGATACTTATCTTGTCTCAGTCTAAACTTTCTATGTAGTCCTTGGATCGCGTTATAACTGATTTACTGTAAAGATACTTATCTTGTCTCAGTCTAAACTTTCTATGTAGTCCTTGGATCGCGTTATAACTGATTTACTGTAAAGATACTTATCTTGTCTCAGTCTAAACTTTCTATGTAGTCCTTGTATCGCGTTATAACTGATTTACTGTAAAGATACTTATCTTGTCTCAGTCTAAACTTTCTATGTAGTCCTTGGATCGCGTTATAACTGATTTATTTTAAGATACTTATCTTGTCTCAGTCTAAACTTTCTATGTAGTTCTTGGATCGCGTTATAACTGATTTACTGTAAAAAAACTTATCTTGTTTCAGTCTAAACTTTCTATGTAGTCTTTGGATCACGTTATAACTGATTTACTGTAAAGAAAATTATCTTGTCTCAGTCTAAACTTTCTATGTAGTCCTTGGATCGCGTTATAACTGATTTATTGTAAAAATACTTATCTTGTCTCAGTCTAAACTTTCTATGTAGTCCTTGGAACACGTTATAACTGATTTAATGTAAAGATACTTATCTTGTCTCAGTCTAAACTTTCTATGTAGTCCTTGGATCGCGTTATAACTGATTTACTGTAAAGAAAATTATCTTGTCTCAGTCTAAACTTTCTATGTAGTCCTTGGATCGCGTTATAACTGATTTACTGTAAAAATACTTATCTTGTCTCAGTCTAAACTTTCTATGTAGTCCTTGAAACACGTTATAACTGATTTACTGTAAAGATACTTATCTTGTCTCAGTCTAAACTTTCTATGTAGTCCTTGGATCGCGTTATAACTGATTTACTGTAAAAATACTTATCTTGTCTCAGTCTAAACTTTCTATGTAGTCCTTGGATCGCGTTATAACTGATTTACTGTGAAGATACTTATCTTGTCTCAGTTTAAACTTTCTATGTAGTCCTTGGATCGCGTTATAACTGATTTACTGTAAAGATACTTATCTTGTCTCAGTCTAAACTTTCTATGTAGTCCTTGGATCGCGTTATAACTGATTTACTGTAAAGATATTTATCTTGTCTCAGTCTAAACTTTCTATGTAGTCCTTGGATCGCGTTATAACTGATTTACTGTAAAGATACTTATCTTGTCTCAGTCTAAACTTTCTATGTAGTCCTTGGATCGCGTTATAACTGATTTATTGTAAAGATACTTATCTTGTCTCAGTCTAAACTTTCTATGTAGTCCTTGGATCGCGTTATAACTGATTTACTGTAAAGATACTTATCTTGTCTCAGTCTAAACTTTCTATGTAGTCCTTGGATCGCGTTATAACTGATTTACTGTAAAGATACTTATCTTGTCTCAGTCTAAACTTTCTATGTAGTCCTTGGATCGCGTTATAACTGATTTACTGTAAAGATACTTATCTTGTCTCAGTCTAAACTTTCTATGTAGTCCTTGGATCGCGTTATAACTGATTTACTGTAAAGATACTTATCTTGTCTCAGTCTAAACTTTCTATGTAGTCCTTGGATCGCGTTATAACTGATTTACTGTAAAGATACTTATCTTGTCTCAGTCTAAACTTTCTATGTAGTCCTTGGATCGCGTTATAACTGATTTACTGTAAAGATACTTATCTTGTCTCAGTCTAAACTTTCTATGTAGTCCTTGGATCGCGTTATAACTGATTTATTGTAAAAATACTTATCTTGTCTCAGTCTAAACTTTCTATGTAGTCCTTGGATCGCGTTATAACTGATTTACTGTAAAGATACTTATCTTGTCTCAGTCTAAACTTTCTATGTAGTCCTTGGATCGCGTTATAACTGATTTATTGTAAAGATACTTATCTTGTCTCAGTTTAAACTTTCTATGTAGTCCTTGGATCGCGTTATAACTGATTTACTGTAAAGATACTTATCTTGTCTCAGTCTAAACTTTCTATGTAGTCCTTGAATCGCGTTATAACTTATTTGTTGTAAAGATACTTATCTTGTCTCAGTCTAAACTTTCTATGTAGTCCTTGAAACACGTTATATCTGATTTACTGTAAATATACTTATCTTGTCTCAGTCTAAACTTTCTATGTAGTCCTTGGATCGCGTTATAACTGATTTATTGTAAAGATACTTATCTTGTCTCAGTCTAAACTTTCTATGTAGTCCTTGGATCGCGTTATAACTGATTTACTGTAAAGATACTTATCTTGTCTCAGTCTAAACTTTCTATGTAGTCCTTGGATCGCGTTATAACTGATTTACTGTAAAGATACTTATCTTGTCTCAGTCTAAACTTTCTATGTAGTCCTTGGATCGCGTTATAACTGATTTATTGTAAAGATACTTATCTTGTCTCAGTCTAAACTTTCTATGTAGTCCTTGGATCGCGTTATAACTGATTTACTGTAAAGATACTTATCTTGTCTCAGTCTAAACTTTCTATGTAGTCCTTGGATCGCGTTATAACTGATTTACTGTAAAGATACTTATCTTGTCTCAGTCTAAACTTTCTATGTAGTCCTTGGATCGCGTTATAACTGATTTACTGTAAAGATACTTATCTTGTCTCAGTCTAAACTTTCTATGTAGTCCTTGGATCGCGTTATAACTGATTTATTGTAAAGATACTTATCTTGTCTCAGTCTAAACTTTCTATGTAGTCCTTGGATCACGTTATAACTGATTTATTGTAAAGATACTTATCTTGTCTCAGTCTAAACTTTCTATGTAGTCCTTGGATCGCGTTATAACTGATTTACTGTAAAGATACTTATCTTGTCTCAGTCTAAACTTTCTATGTAGTCCTTGGATCGCGTTATAACTGATTTACTGTAAAGATACTTATCTTGTCTCAGTCTAAACTTTCTATGTAGTCCTTGGATCACGTTATAACTGATTTACTGTAAAGATACTTATCTTGTCTCAGTCTAAACTTTCTATGTAGTCCTTAGATCGCGTTATAACTTATTTACTCTAAAGATACTTATCTTGTCTCAGTCTAAACTTTCTATGTAGTCCTTGGATCGCGTTATAACTGATTTACTGTAAAGATACTTATCTTGTTCTCAGTCTAAACTTTCTATGTAGTCCTTGGATCGCGTTATAACTGATTTACTGTAAAGAAAATTATCTTGTCTCAGTCTAAACTTTCTATGTAGTCCTTGGATCGCGTTATAACTGATTTATTGTAAAAATACTTATCTTGTCTCAGTCTAAAGTAGTCCTTGAAACACGTTATAACTGATTTACTGTAAAGATACTTATCTTGTCTCAGTCTAAACTTTCTATGTAGTCCTTGGATCGCGTTATAACTGATTTACTGTAAAGAAAATTATCTTGTCTCAGTCTAAACTTTCTATGTAGTCCTTGGATCGCGTTATAACTGATTTATGTAAAAATACTTATCTTGTCTCAGTCTAAACTTTCTATGTAGTCCTTGAAACACGTTATAACTGATTTATTGTAAAGATACTTATCTTGTCTCAGTCTAAACTTTCTATGTAGTCCTTGGATCGCGTTATAACTGATTTACTGTAAAGATACTTATCTTGTCTCAGTCTAAACTTTCTATGTAGTCCTTGGATCGCGTTATAACTGATTTATTGTAAAGATACTTATCTTGTCTCAGTCTAAACTTTCTATGTAGTCCTTGGATCGCGTTATAACTGATTTACTGTAAAGATACTTATCTTGTCTCAGTCTAAACTTTCTATGTAGTCCTTGGATCGCGTTATAACTGATTTACTGTAAAGATACTTATCTTGTCTCAGTCTAAACTTTCTATGTAGTCCTTGGATCGCGTTATAACTGATTTACTGTAAAGATACTTATCTTGTCTCAGTCTAAACTTTCTATGTAGTCCTTGGATCGCGTTATAACTGATTTACTGTAAAGATACTTATCTTGTCTCAGTCTAAACTTTCTATGTAGTCCTTGGATCGCGTTATAACTGATTTACTGTAAAGATACTTATCTTGTCTCAGTCTAAACTTTCTATGTAGTCCTTGGATCGCGTTATAACTGATTTACTGTAAAGATACTTATCTTGTCTCAGTCTAAACTTTCTATGTAGTCCTTGGATCGCGTTATAACTGATTTACTGTAAAGATACTTATCTTGTCTCAGTCTAAACTTTCTATGTAGTCCTTGGATCGCGTTATAACTGATTTATTGTAAAGATACTTATCTTGTCTCAGTCTAAACTTTCTATGTAGTCCTTGGATCGCGTTATAACTGATTTACTGTAAAGATACTTATCTTGTCTCAGTCTAAACTTTCTATGTAGTCCTTGGATCGCGTTATAACTGATTTACTGTAAAGATACTTATCTTGTCTCAGTCTAAACTTTCTATGTAGTCCTTGGATCGCGTTATAACTGATTTACTGTAAAGATACTTATCTTGTCTCAGTCTAAACTTTCTATGTAGTCCTTGGATCGCGTTATAACTGATTTACTGTAAAGAATACTTATCTTGTCTCAGTCTAAACTTTCTATGTAGTCCTTGGATCGCGTTATAACTGATTTACTGTAAAGATACTTATCTTGTCTCAGTCTAAACTTTCTATGTAGTCCTTGGATCGCGTTATAACTGATTTACTGTAAAGATACTTATCTTGTCTCAGTCTAAACTTTCTATGTAGTCCTTGGATCGCGTTATAACTGATTTACTGTAAAGATACTTATCTTGTCTCAGTCTAAACTTTCTATGTAGTCCTTGGATCGCGTTATAACTGATTTACTGTAAAGATACTTATCTTGTCTCAGTCTAAACTTTCTATGTAGTCCTTGGATCGCGTTATAACTGATTTATTGTAAAGATACTTATCTTGTCTCAGTCTAAACTTTCTATGTAGTCCTTGAAACACGTTATAACTGATTTATTGTAAAGATACTTATCTTGTCTCAGTCTAAACTTTCTATGTAGTCCTTGGATCGCGTTATAACTGATTTACTGTAAAGATACTTATCTTGTCTCAGTCTAAACTTTCTATGTAGTCCTTGGATCGCGTTATAACTGATTTACTGTAAAGATACTTATCTTGTCTCAGTCTAAACTTTCTATGTAGTCCTTGGATCGCGTTATAACTGATTTACTGTAAAGATACTTATCTTGTCTCAGTCTAAACTTTCTATGTAGTCCTTGGATCGCGTTATAACTGATTTACTGTAAAGATACTTATCTTGTCTCAGTCTAAACTTTCTATGTAGTCCTTGGATCGCGTTATAACTGATTTACTGTAAAGATACTTATCTTGTCTCAGTCTAAACTTTCTATGTAGTCCTTGGATCGCGTTATAACTGATTTACTGTAAAGATACTTATCTTGTCTCAGTCTAAACTTTCTATGTAGTCCTTGGATCGCGTTATAACTGATTTACTGTAAAAATACTTATCTTGTCTCAGTCTAAACTTTCTATGTAGTCCTTGGATCGCGTTATAACTGATTTACTGTAAAGATACTTATCTTGTCTCAGTCTAAACTTTCTATGTAGTCCTTGGATCGCGTTATAACTGATTTACTGTAAAGATACTTATCTTGTCTCAGTCTAAACTTTCTATGTAGTCCTTGGATCGCGTTATAACTGATTTACTGTAAAGATACTTATCTTGTCTCAGTCTAAACTTTCTATGTAGTCCTTGGATCGCGTTATAACTGATTTACTGTAAAGATACTTATCTTGTCTCAGTCTAAACTTTCTATGTAGTCCTTGGATCGCGTTATAACTGATTTACTGTAAAGATACTTATCTTGTCTCAGTCTAAACTTTCTATGTAGTCCTTGGATCGCGTTATAACTGATTTATTGTAAAGATACTTATCTTGTCTCAGTCTAAACTTTCTATGTAGTCCTTGGATCGCGTTATAACTGATTTACTGTAAAGATACTTATCTTGTCTCAGTCTAAACTTTCTATGTAGTCCTTGGATCGCGTTATAACTGATTTACTGTAAAGATACTTATCTTGTCTCAGTCTAAACTTTCTATGTAGTCCTTGGATCGCGTTATAACTGATTTACTGTAAAGATACTTATCTTGTCTCAGTCTAAACTTTCTATGTAGTCCTTGGATCGCGTTATAACTGATTTACTGTAAAGATACTTATCTTGTCTCAGTCTAAACTTTCTATGTAGTCCTTGGATCGCGTTATAACTGATTTACTGTAAAGATACTTATCTTGTCTCAGTCTAAACTTTCTATGTAGTCCTTGGATCGCGTTATAACTGATTTACTGTAAAGATACTTATCTTGTCTCAGTCTAAACTTTCTATGTAGTCCTTGGATCGCGTTATAACTGATTTACTGTAAAGATACTTATCTTGTCTCAGTCTAAACTTTCTATGTAGTCCTTGGATCGCGTTATAACTGATTTACTGTAAAGATACTTATCTTGTCTCAGTCTAAACTTTCTATGTAGTCCTTGGATCGCGTTATAACTGATTTACTGTAAAGATACTTATCTTGTCTCAGTCTAAACTTTCTATGTAGTCCTTGGATCGCGTTATAACTGATTTACTGTAAAGATACTTATCTTGTCTCAGTCTAAACTTTCTATGTAGTCCTTGGATCGCGTTATAACTGATTTACTGTAAAGATACTTATCTTGTCTCAGTCTAAACTTTCTATGTAGTCCTTGGATCGCGTTATAACTGATTTACTGTAAAGATAATTATCTTGTCTCAGTCTAAACTTTCTATGTAGTCCTTGGATCGCGTTATAACTGATTTACTGTAAAGATACTTATCTTGTCTCAATCTAAACTTTCTATGTAGTCCTTGGATCGCGTTATAACTGATTTATTGTAAAGATACTTATCTTGTCTCAGTCTAAACTTTCTATGTAGTCCTTGGATCGCGTTATAACTGATTTACTGTAAAGATACTTATCTTGTCTCAGTCTAAACTTTCTATGTAGTCCTTGGATCGCGTTATAACTGATTTATTGTAAAGATACTTATCTTGTCTCAGTCTAAACTTTCTATGTAGTCCTTGGATCGCGTTATAACTGATTTACTGTAAAAATACTTATCTTGTCTCAGTCTAAACTTTCTATGTAGTCCTTGGATCGCGTTATAACTGATTTACTGTAAAGATACTTATCTTGTCTCAGTCTAAACTTTCTATGTAGTCCTTGGATCGCGTTATAACTGATTTACTGTAAAGATACTTATCTTGTCTCAGTCTAAACTTTCTATGTAGTCCTTGGATCGCGTTATAACTGATTTACTGTAAAGATACTTATCTTGTCTCAGTCTAAACTTTCTATGTAGTCCTTGGATCGCGTTATAACTGATTTACTGTAAAGATACTTATCTTGTCTCAGTCTAAACTTTCTATGTAGTCCTTGAAACACGTTATAACTGATTTACTGTAAAGATACTTATCTTGTCTCAGTCTAAACTTTCTATGTAGTCCTTGGAACGCGTTATAACTGATTTACTGTAAAGATATTTTTCTTGTTTCAGTCTAAACTTTCTATGTAGTCCTTGGATCGCGTTATAACTGATTTACTGTAAAGATACTTATCTTGTCTCAGTCTAAACTTTCTATGTAGTCCTTGGATCGCGTTATAACTGATTTACTGTAAAGATACTTATCTTGTCTCAGTCTAAACTTTCTATGTAGTCCTTGGATCGCGTTATAACTGATTTATTGTAAAGATACTTATCTTGTCTCAGTCTAAACTTTCTATGTAGTCCTTGGATCGCGTTATAACTGATTTACTGTAAAGATACTTATCTTGTCTCAGTCTAAACTTTCTATGTAGTCCTTGGATCGCGTTATAACTGATTTACTGTAAAGAAACTTATCTTGTCTCAGTCTAAACTTTCTATGTAGTCCTTGGATCGCGTTATAACTGATTTACTGTAAAGATACTTATCTTGTCTCAGTCTAAACTTTCTACGTAGTCCTTGGATCGCGTTATAACTGATTTATTGTAAAGATACTTATCTTGTCTCAGTCTAAACTTTCTATGTAGTCCTTGGATCACGTTATAACTGATTTATTGTAAAGATACTTATCTTGTTTCAGTCTAAACTTTCTATGATGTCCTTCGATCGCGTTATAACTGATTTACTGTGAAGATACTTATGTTGTCTCAGTCTAAACTTTCTATGTAGTCCTTGGATCGCGTTATAACTGATTTACTGTAAAGATACTTATCTTGTCTCAGTCTAAACTTTCTATGTAGTCCTTGAATCGCGTTATAACTGATTTACTGTAAAGATACTTATCTTGTCTCAGTCTAAACTTTCTATGTAGTCCTTGGATCGCGTTATAACTGATTTATTGTAAAGATACTTATCTTGTCTCAGTCTAAACTTTCTATGTAGTCCTTGGATCGCGTTATAACTGATTTACTGTAAAAATACTTATCTTGTTTCAGTCTAAACTTTCTATGTAGTCCTTGGATCGCGTCATAACTGATTTACTGTCAAGAAAATTATCTTGTCTCAGTCTAAACTTTCTATGTAGTCCTTGGATCGCGTTATAACTGATTTATTGTAAAAATACTTATCTTGTCTCAGTCTAAACTTTCTATGTAGTCCTTGAAACACGTTATAACTGATTTACTGTAAAGATACTTATCTTGTCTCAGTCTAAACTTTCTATGTAGTCCTTGGATCGCGTTATAACTGATTTACTGTAAAGAAACTTATCTTGTCTCAGTCTAAACTTTCTATGTAGTCCTTGGATCGCGTTATAACTGATTTACTGTAAAAATTTTTATCTTGTCTCAGTCTAAACTTTCTATGTAGTCCTTGAAACACGTTATAACATATTTATCGTAAAGATACTTATCTTGTCTCAGTCTAAACTTTCTATGTAGTCCTTGGATCGCGTTATAACTGATTTACTGTAAAAATACTTATCTTGTTTCAGTCTAAACTCTCTATGTAGTCCTTGAAACACGTTTTACTGATTTATTGTAAAGATACTTATCTTGTCTCAGTCTAAACTTTCTATGTAGTCCTTGGATCGCGTTATAACTGATTTACTGTAAAGATACTTATCTTGTCTCAGTCTAAACTTTCTATGTAGTCCTTGGATCGCGTTATAACTGATTTACTGTAAAGATATTTATCTTGTCTCAGTCTAAACTTTCTATGTAGTCCTTGGATCGCGTTATAACTGATTTACTGTAAAGATACTTATCTTGTCACAGTCTAAACTTTCTATGTAGTCCTCGGATCGCGTTACAACTGATTTACTGTAAAGATACTTATCTTGTCTCAGTCTAAACTTTCTATGTAGTCCTTGGATCGCGTTATAACAGATTTAGTGTAAAGATACTTATCTTGTCTCACTCTAAACTTTCTAAGTAGTCCTAGGATCGCGTTATAACTGATTTATTGTAAAGGTACTTGTCTTGTCTCAGTCTAAACTTTCTATGTAGTTCTTGGATCGCGTTATAACTGATTTACTGTAAAGATACTTATCTTGGCTCAGTCTAAACTTTCTATGTAGTCCTTGGATCGCGTTATAACTGATTTACTGTAAAGATACTTATCTTGTCTCAGTCTAAACTTTCTATGTAGTCCTTGGATCGCGTTATAACTGATTTACTGTAAAAATACTTATCTTGTCTCAGTCTAAACTTTCTATGTAGTCCTTGGATCGCGTTATAACTGATTTACTGTAAAGATACTTATCTTGTCTCAGTCTAAACTTTCTATGTAGTCCTTGGATCGCGTTATAACTGATTTACTGTAAAGAAAATTATCTTGTCTCAGTCTAAACTTTCTATGTAGTCCTTGGATCGCGTTATAACTGATTTACTGTAAAGAAAATTATCTTGTCTCAGTCTAAATTTCTATGTTGTCCTTGGATCGCGTTATAACTGATTTATTTTAAGATACTTATTTGTCTCAGTCTAAACTTTCTATATAGTCCTTGGATCGCGTTATAACTGATTTATTGTAAAGATACTTATCTTGTCTCAGTCTAAACTTTCTATGTAGTCCTTGAAACACGTTATAACTGATTTATTGTAAAGATACTTATCTTGTCTCAGTCTAAACTTTCTATGTAGTCCTTGGATCGCGTTATAACTGATTTACTGTAAAGATACTTATCTTGTCTCAGTCTAAACTTTCTATGTAGTCCTTGGATCGCGTTATAACTGATTTACTGTAAAGATATTTATCTTGTCTCAGTCTAAACTTTCTATGTAGTCCTTGGATCGCGTTATAACTGATTTACTGTAAAGAAAATTATCTTGTCTCAGTCTAAACTTTCTATGTAGTCCTTGGATCGCGTTATAACTGATTTACTGTAAAGAAATTTATCTTCTCTCAGTCTGAACTTTCTATGTTGTCTTTGGATCGCGTTATAACTGATTTACTGTAAAGATATTTATTTTGTGTCAGTCTAAACTTTCCATGTATTCCTTGGATCACGTTATAACTGATTTACTGTAAAGATACTTATCTTGTCTCAGTCTAAACTTTCTGTAGTCCTTGGAACACGTTATAACTGATTTATTGTAAAGATATTTATCTTGTCTCACTCTAAACTTTCTATGTAGTCCTTGGATCGCGTTATAACTGTTTATTGTAAAAATACTTATCTTGTCTCAGTCTAAACTTTCTATGTAGTCCTTGGATCGCGTTATAACTGATGTACTCTAAAGATACTTATTTTGTCTCAGTCTAAACTTTCTATGTAGTCTTTGGATCGCGTTATAACTGATTTACTGTAAAAATACTTATCTTGTCTCAGTCTAAACTTTCTATGTAGTCCTTGGATCGCGTTATAACTGATTTACTGTAAAGATACTTATCTTGTCACAGTCTAAACTTTCTATATAGCCCTTGGATCGCGTTATAACTGATTTACTGTAAAGAAACTTATCTTGTCTCAGTCTAAACTTTCTATGTAGTCCTTGGATCGCGTTATAACTGATTTACTGTAAAGAAAATTATCTTGTCTCAGTCTAAACTTTCTATGTAGTCCTTGGATCGCGTTATAACTGATTTATTTTAAGATACTTATCTTGTCTCAGTCTAAACTTTCTATGTAGTCCTTGGATCGCGTTATAACTGATTTATTGTAAAGATACTTATCTTGTCTCAGTCTAAACTTTCTATGTAGTCCTTGAAACACGTTATAACTGATTTATTGTAAAGATACTTATCTTGTCTCAGTCTAAACTTTCTATGTAGTCCTTGGATCGCGTTATAACTGATTTACTGTAAAGATACTTATCTTGTCTCAGTCTAAACTTTCTATGTAGTCCTTGGATCGCGTTATAACTGATTTACTGTAAAGAAAATTATCTTGTCTCAGTCTAAACTTTCTATGTAGTCCTTGAAACACGTTATAACTGATTTAGTGTAAAGATACTTATCTTGTCTCAGTCTAAACTTTCTATGTAGTCCTTGGATCGCGTTATAACTGATTTATTGTAAAGATACTTATCTTGTCTCAGTCTAAACTTTCTATGTAGTCCTTGGATCGCGTTATAACTGATTTACTGTAAAGATACTTATCTTGTCTCAGTCTAAACTTTCTATGTAGTCCTTGGATCGCGTTATAACTGATTTACTGTAAAGATACTTATCTTGTCTCAGTCTAAACTTTCTATGTAGTCCTTGGATCGCGTTATAACTGATTTACTGTAAAGATACTTATCTTGTCTCAGTCTAAACTTTCTATGTAGTCCTTGGATCGCGTTATAACTGATTTATTTTAAGATACTTATCTTGTCTCAGTCTAAACTTTCTATGTAGTCCTTGAAACACGTTATAATTGATTTATTGTAAAGATACTTATCTTGTTTCAGTCTAAACTTTCTATGTTGTCCTTGGATCGCGTTATAACTGATTTACTGTGAAGATACTTATGTTGTCTCAGTCTAAACTTTCTATGTAGTCCTTGGATCGCGTTATAACTGATTTACTGTAAAGATACTTATCTTGTCTCAGTCTAAACTTTCTATGTAGTCCTTGGATCGCGTTATAACTGATTTATTGTAAAGATACTTATCTTGTCTCAGTCTAAACTTTCTATGTAGTCCTTGGATCGCGTTATAACTGATTTACTGTAAAGAAACTTATCTTGTCTCAGTCTAAACTTTCTATGTAGTCCTTGGATCGCGTTATAACTGATTTACTGTAAAGAAAATTATCTTGTCTCAGTCTAAACTTTCTATGTAGTCCTTGGATCGCGTTATAACTGATTTATTGTAAAAATACTTATCTTGTCTCAGTCTAAACTTTCTATGTAGTCCTTGGAACGCGTTATAACTGATTTAATTTAAAGGTACTTTTCTTGTCTCAATCTAAACTTTCTCTGTAGTCCTTGGATCGCGTTATATCTGATTTACTGTAAAGATACTTATCTTGTCTCAGTCTAAACTTTATATGTAGTCCTTGGATCGCGTTATAACTGATTTATGTAAAAATACTTATCTTGTCTCAGTCTAAACTTTCTATGTAGTCCTTGAAACACGTTATAACTGATTTACTGTAAATATACTTATCTTGTCTCAGTCTAAACTTTCTGTGTATCCTTGGATCGCGTTATAAATTTACTGTAAAAATACTTATCTTGTCTCAATCTAAACTTTCTATGTAGTCCTTGAAACACGTTATAACTGATTTATTGTAAAGATACTTATCTTGTCTCAGTCTAAACTTTCTATGTAGTCCTTGGATCGCGTTATAACTGATTTACTGTAAAGATACTTATCTTGTCTCAGTCTAAACTTTCTATGTAGTCCTTGGATCGCGTTATAACTGATTTACTGTAAAGATATTTATCTTGTCTCACTCTAAAATTTCTATGTTTGTCCTTGGATCGCGTTATAACTGATTTACTGTAAAGAAAATTATCTTGTCTCAGTCTAAACTTTCTATGTAGTCCTTGGATCGCGTTATAACTGATTTACTGTAAAGAAATTTATCTTCTCTCAGTCTAAACTTTCTATGTAGTCCTTGGATCGCGTTATAACTGATTTACTGTAAAGATACTTATCTTGTCTCAGTCTAAACTTTCTATGTAGTCCTAGGATCGCGTTATAACTGATTTATTGTAAAGATACTTATCTTGTCTCAGTCTAAACTTTCTATGTAGTCCTTGGATCGCGTTATAACTGATTTACTGTAAAGAAAATTATCTTGTCTCAGTCTAAACTTTCTATGTAGTCCTTGGATCGCGTTATAACTGATTTATTGTAAAGATACTTATCTTGTCTCAGTCTAAACTTTCTATGTAGTCCTTGGATCGCGTTATAACTGATTTCTTGTAAAGATACTTATCTTGACGCAGTTTAAACTTTCTATGTAGTCCTTGGATCGCGTTATAACTGATTTACTGTAAAAATACTTATCTTGTCTCAGTCTAAACTTTCTATGTAGTCCTTGAAACACGTTATAACTGATTTACTGTAAAGATACTTATCTTGTCTCAGTCTAAACTTTCTATGTAGTCCTTGGATCGCGTTATAACTGATTTATTGTAAAGATACTTATCTTGTCTCAGTCTAAACTTTCTATGTAGTCCTTGGATCGCGTTATAACTGATTTACTGTAAAGATACTTATCTTGTCTCAGTCTAAACTTTCTATGTAGTCCTTGGATCGCGTTATAACTGATTTACTGTAAAGAAACTTATCTTGTCTCAGTCTAAACTTTCTATGTAGTCCTTGGATCGCGTTATAACTGATTTATTGTAAAGATACTTATCTTGTCTCAGTCTAAACTTTCTATGTAGTCCTTGGATCGCGTTATAACTGATTTACTGTAAAGAAAATTATCTTGTCTCAGTCTAAACTTTCTATGTAGTCCTTGAAACACGTTATAACTGATTTACTGTAAAGATACTTATCTTGTCTCAGTCTAAACTTTCTATGTAGTCCTTGGATCGCGTTATAACTGATTTACTGTAAAGATACTTATCTTGTCTCAGTCTATACTTTCTATGTAGTCCTTGGATCGCGTTATAACTCATTTACTGTAAAGATACTTATCTTGTCTCAGTCTAAACTTTCTATGTAGTCCTTGGATCGCGTTATAACTGATTTACTGTAAAGATACTTATCTTGTCTCAGTCTAAACTTTCTATGTAGTCCTTGGATCGCGTTATAACTGATTTACTGTAAAGATACTTATCTTGTCTCAGTCTAAACTTTCTATGTAGTCCTTGGATCGCGTTATAACTGATTTACTGTAAAGATACTTATCTTGTCTCAGTCTAAACTTTCTATGTAGTCCTTGGATCGCGTTATAACTGATTTACTGTAAAGATACTTATCTTGTCTCAGTCTAAACTTTCTATGTAGTCCTTGGATCGCGTTATAACTGATTTACTGTAAAGATACTTATCTTGTCTCAGTCTAAACTTTCTATGTAGTCCTTGGATCGCGTTATAACTGATTTACTGTAAAGATACTTATCTTGTCTCAGTCTAAACTTTCTATGTAGTCCTTGGATCGCGTTATAACTGATTTACTGTAAAGATACTTATCTTGTCTCAGTCTAAACTTTCTATGTAGTCCTTGGATCGCGTTATAACTGATTTACTGTAAAGATACTTATCTTGTCTCAGTCTAAACTTTCTATGTAGTCCTTGGATCGCGTTATAACTGATTTACTGTAAAGATACTTATCTTGTCTCAGTCTAAACTTTCTATGTAGTCCTTGGATCGCGTTATAACTGATTTACTGTAAAGATACTTATCTTGTCTCAGTCTAAACTTTCTATGTAGTCCTTGGATCGCGTTATAACTGATTTACTGTAAAGATACTTATCTTGTCTCAGTCTAAACTTTCTATGTAGTCCTTGGATCGCGTTATAACTGATTTACTGTAAAGATACTTATCTTGTCTCAGTCTAAACTTTCTATGTAGTCCTTGGATCGCGTTATAACTGATTTACTGTAAAGATACTTATCTTGTCTCAGTCTAAACTTTCTATGTAGTCCTTGGATCGCGTTATAACTGATTTATTGTAAAGATACTTATCTTGTCTCAGTCTAAACTTTCTATGTAGTCCTTGGATCGCGTTATAACTGATTTACTGTAAAGATACTTATCTTGTCTCAGTCTAAACTTTCTATGTAGTCCTTGGATCGCGTTATAACTGATTTACTGTAAAGATACTTATCTTGTCTCAGTCTAAACTTTCTATGTAGTCCTTGGATCGCGTTATAACTGATTTACTGTAAAGATACTTATCTTGTCTCAGTCTAAACTTTCTATGTAGTCCTTGGATCGCGTTATAACTGATTTACTGTAAAGATACTTATCTTGTCTCAGTCTAAACTTTCTATGTAGTCCTTGGATCGCGTTATAACTGATTTACTGTAAAGATACTTATCTTGTCTCAGTCTAAACTTTCTATGTAGTCCTTGGATCGCGTTATAACTGATTTATTGTAAAGATACTTATCTTGTCTCAGTCTAAACTTTCTATGTAGTCCTTGGATCGCGTTATAACTGATTTACTGTAAAGATACTTATCTTGTCTCAGTCTAAACTTTCTATGTAGTCCTTGGATCGCGTTATAACTGATTTACTGTAAAGATACTTATCTTGTCTCAGTCTAAACTTTCTATGTAGTCCTTGGATCGCGTTATAACTGATTTACTGTAAAGATACTTATCTTGTCTCAGTCTAAACTTTCTATGTAGTCCTTGGATCGCGTTATAACTGATTTACTGTAAAGATACTTATCTTGTCTCAGTCTAAACTTTCTATGTAGTCCTTGGATCGCGTTATAACTGATTTACTGTAAAGATACTTATCTTGTCTCAGTCTAAACTTTCTATGTAGTCCTTGGATCGCGTTATAACTGATTTACTGTAAAGATACTTATCTTGTCTCAGTCTAAACTTTCTATGTAGTCCTTGGATCGCGTTATAACTGATTTACTGTAAAGATACTTATCTTGTCTCAGTCTAAACTTTCTATGTAGTCCTTGGATCGCGTTATAACTGATTTACTGTAAAGATACTTATCTTGTCTCAGTCTAAACTTTCTATGTAGTCCTTGGATCGCGTTATAACTGATTTACTGTAAAGATACTTATCTTGTCTCAGTCTAAACTTTCTATGTAGTCCTTGGATCGCGTTATAACTGATTTACTGTAAAGATACTTATCTTGTCTCAGTCTAAACTTTCTATGTAGTCCTTGGATCGCGTTATAACTGATTTACTGTAAAGATACTTATCTTGTCTCAGTCTAAACTTTCTATGTAGTCCTTGGATCGCGTTATAACTGATTTACTGTAAAGATACTTATCTTGTCTCAGTCTAAACTTTCTATGTAGTCCTTGGATCGCGTTATAACTGATTTACTGTAAAGATACTTATCTTGTCTCAGTCTAAACTTTCTATGTAGTCCTTGGATCGCGTTATAACTGATTTACTGTAAAGATACTTATCTTGTCTCAGTCTAAACTTTCTATGTAGTCCTTGGATCGCGTTATAACTGATTTACTGTAAAGATACTTATCTTGTCTCAGTCTAAACTTTCTATGTAGTCCTTGGATCGCGTTATAACTGATTTACTGTAAAGATACTTATCTTGTCTCAGTCTAAACTTTCTATGTAGTCCTTGGATCGCGTTATAACTGATTTACTGTAAAGATACTTATCTTGTCTCAGTCTAAACTTTCTATGTAGTCCTTGGATCGCGTTATAACTGATTTATTGTAAAGATACTTATCTTGTCTCAGTCTAAACTTTCTATGTAGTCCTTGGATCGCGTTATAACTGATTTACTGTAAAGATACTTATCTTGTCTCAGTCTAAACTTTCTATGTAGTCCTTGGATCGCGTTATAACTGATTTACTGTAAAGATACTTATCTTGTCTCAGTCTAAACTTTCTATGTAGTCCTTGGATCGCGTTATAACTGATTTACTGTAAAGATACTTATCTTGTCTCAGTCTAAACTTTCTATGTAGTCCTTGGATCGCGTTATAACTGATTTACTGTAAAGATACTTATCTTGTCTCAGTCTAAACTTTCTATGTAGTCCTTGGATCGCGTTATAACTGATTTACTGTAAAGATACTTATCTTGTCTCAGTCTAAACTTTCTATGTAGTCCTTGGATCGCGTTATAACTGATTTACTGTAAAGATACTTATCTTGTCTCAGTCTAAACTTTCTATGTAGTCCTTGGATCGCGTTATAACTGATTTACTGTAAAGATACTTATCTTGTCTCAGTCTAAACTTTCTATGTAGTCCTTGGATCGCGTTATAACTGATTTACTGTAAAGATACTTATCTTGTCTCAGTCTAAACTTTCTATGTAGTCCTTGGATCGCGTTATAACTGATTTACTGTAAAGATACTTATCTTGTCTCAGTCTAAACTTTCTATGTAGTCCTTGGATCGCGTTATAACTGATTTACTGTAAAGATACTTATCTTGTCTCAGTCTAAACTTTCTATGTAGTCCTTGGATCGCGTTATAACTGATTTACTGTAAAGATACTTATCTTGTCTCAGTCTAAACTTTCTATGTAGTCCTTGGAACGCGTTATAACTGATTTATTTAAAGATACTTATCTTGTCTCAGTCTAAACTTTCTATGTAGTCCTTGGATCGCGTTATAACTGATTTACTGTAAAGATACTTATCTTGTCTCAGTCTAAACTTTCTATGTAGTCCTTGGATCGCGTTATAACTGATTTACTGTAAAGATACTTATCTTGTCTCAGTCTAAACTTTCTATGTAGTTCTTGGATCGCGTTATAACTGATTTACTGTAAAAAAACTTATCTTGTTTCAGTCTAAACTTTCTATGTAGTCTTTGGATCACGTTATAACTGATTTACTGTAAAGATACTTATCTTGTCAAAGTCTAAACTTTCTATGTAGTCCTTGGATCGCGTTATAACTGATTTACTGTAAAGATACTTATCTTGTCTCAGTCTAAACTTTCTATGTAGTCCTTGGATCGCGTTATAACTGATTTACTGTAAAGATACTTATCTTGTCTCAGTCTAAACTTTCTATGTAGTCCTTGGATCGCGTTATAACTGATTTACTGTAAAGATACTTATCTTGTCTCAGTCTAAACTTTCTATGTAGTCCTTGGATCGCGTTATAACTGATTTACTGTAAAGATACTTATCTTGTCTCAGTCTAAACTTTCTATGTAGTCCTTGGATCGCGTTATAACTGATTTACTGTAAAGATACTTATCTTGTCTCAGTCTAAACTTTCTATGTAGTCCTTGGATCGCGTTATAACTGATTTACTGTAAAGATACTTATCTTGTCTCAGTCTAAACTTTCTATGTAGTCCTTGGATCGCGTTATAACTGATTTACTGTAAAGATACTTATCTTGTCTCAGTCTAAACTTTCTATGTAGTCCTTGGATCGCGTTATAACTGATTTACTGTAAAGATACTTATCTTGTCTCAGTCTAAACTTTCTATGTAGTCCTTGGATCGCGTTATAACTGATTTACTGTAAAGATACTTATCTTGTCTCAGTCTAAACTTTCTATGTAGTCCTTGGATCGCGTTATAACTGATTTACTGTAAAGATACTTATCTTGTCTCAGTCTAAACTTTCTATGTAGTCCTTGGATCGCGTTATAACTGATTTACTGTAAAGATACTTATCTTGTCTCAGTCTAAACTTTCTATGTAGTCCTTGGATCGCGTTATAACTGATTTACTGTAAAGATACTTATCTTGTCTCAGTCTAAACTTTCTATGTAGTCCTTGGATCGCGTTATAACTGATTTACTGTAAAGATACTTATCTTGTCTCAGTCTAAACTTTCTATGTAGTCCTTGGATCGCGTTATAACTGATTTACTGTAAAGATACTTATCTTGTCTCAGTCTAAACTTTCTATGTAGTCCTTGGATCGCGTTATAACTGATTTACTGTAAAGATACTTATCTTGTCTCAGTCTAAACTTTCTATGTAGTCCTTGGATCGCGTTATAACTGATTTACTGTAAAGATACTTATCTTGTCTCAGTCTAAACTTTCTATGTAGTCCTTGGATCGCGTTATAACTGATTTATTGTAAAGATACTTATCTTGTCTCAGTCTAAACTTTCTATGTAGTCCTTGGATCGCGTTATAACTGATTTACTGTAAAGATACTTATCTTGTCTCAGTCTAAACTTTCTATGTAGTCCTTGGATCGCGTTATAACTGATTTACTGTAAAGATACTTATCTTGTCTCAGTCTAAACTTTCTATGTAGTCCTTGGATCGCGTTATAACTGATTTACTGTAAAGATACTTATCTTGTCTCAGTCTAAACTTTCTATGTAGTCCTTGGATCGCGTTATAACTGATTTACTGTAAAGATACTTATCTTGTCTCAGTCTAAACTTTCTATGTAGTCCTTGGATCGCGTTATAACTGATTTACTGTAAAGATACTTATCTTGTCTCAGTCTAAACTTTCTATGTAGTCCTTGGATCGCGTTATAACTGATTTATTGTAAAGATACTTATCTTGTCTCAGTCTAAACTTTCTATGTAGTCCTTGGATCGCGTTATAACTGATTTACTGTAAAGATACTTATCTTGTCTCAGTCTAAACTTTCTATGTAGTCCTTGGATCGCGTTATAACTGATTTACTGTAAAGATACTTATCTTGTCTCAGTCTAAACTTTCTATGTAGTCCTTGGATCGCGTTATAACTGATTTACTGTAAAGATACTTATCTTGTCTCAGTCTAAACTTTCTATGTAGTCCTTGGATCGCGTTATAACTGATTTACTGTAAAGATACTTATCTTGTCTCAGTCTAAACTTTCTATGTAGTCCTTGGATCGCGTTATAACTGATTTACTGTAAAGATACTTATCTTGTCTCAGTCTAAACTTTCTATGTAGTCCTTGGATCGCGTTATAACTGATTTACTGTAAAGATACTTATCTTGTCTCAGTCTAAACTTTCTATGTAGTCCTTGGATCGCGTTATAACTGATTTACTGTAAAGATACTTATCTTGTCTCAGTCTAAACTTTCTATGTAGTCCTTGGATCGCGTTATAACTGATTTACTGTAAAGATACTTATCTTGTCTCAGTCTAAACTTTCTATGTAGTCCTTGGATCGCGTTATAACTGATTTACTGTAAAGATACTTATCTTGTCTCAGTCTAAACTTTCTATGTAGTCCTTGGATCGCGTTATAACTGATTTACTGTAAAGATACTTATCTTGTCTCAGTCTAAACTTTCTATGTAGTCCTTGGATCGCGTTATAACTGATTTACTGTAAAGATACTTATCTTGTCTCAGTCTAAACTTTCTATGTAGTCCTTGGATCGCGTTATAACTGATTTACTGTAAAGATACTTATCTTGTCTCAGTCTAAACTTTCTATGTAGTCCTTGGATCGCGTTATAACTGATTTACTGTAAAGATACTTATCTTGTCTCAGTCTAAACTTTCTATGTAGTCCTTGGATCGCGTTATAACTGATTTACTGTAAAGATACTTATCTTGTCTCAGTCTAAACTTTCTATGTAGTCCTTGGATCGCGTTATAACTGATTTATTGTAAAGATACTTATCTTGTCTCAGTCTAAACTTTCTATGTAGTCCTTGGATCGCGTTATAACTGATTTACTGTAAAGATACTTATCTTGTCTCAGTCTAAACTTTCTATGTAGTCCTTGGATCGCGTTATAACTGATTTACTGTAAAGATACTTATCTTGTCTCAGTCTAAACTTTCTATGTAGTCCTTGGATCGCGTTATAACTGATTTACTGTAAAGATACTTATCTTGTCTCAGTCTAAACTTTCTATGTAGTCCTTGGATCGCGTTATAACTGATTTACTGTAAAGATACTTATCTTGTCTCAGTCTAAACTTTCTATGTAGTCCTTGGATCGCGTTATAACTGATTTACTGTAAAGATACTTATCTTGTCTCAGTCTAAACTTTCTATGTAGTCCTTGGATCGCGTTATAACTGATTTACTGTAAAGATACTTATCTTGTCTCAGTCTAAACTTTCTATGTAGTCCTTGGATCGCGTTATAACTGATTTACTGTAAAGATACTTATCTTGTCTCAGTCTAAACTTTCTATGTAGTCCTTGGATCGCGTTATAACTGATTTACTGTAAAGATACTTATCTTGTCTCAGTCTAAACTTTCTATGTAGTCCTTGGATCGCGTTATAACTGATTTACTGTAAAGATACTTATCTTGTCTCAGTCTAAACTTTCTATGTAGTCCTTGGATCGCGTTATAACTGATTTACTGTAAAGATACTTATCTTGTCTCAGTCTAAACTTTCTATGTAGTCCTTGGATCGCGTTATAACTGATTTACTGTAAAGATACTTATCTTGTCTCAGTCTAAACTTTCTATGTAGTCCTTGGATCGCGTTATAACTGATTTACTGTAAAGATACTTATCTTGTCTCAGTCTAAACTTTCTATGTAGTCCTTGGATCGCGTTATAACTGATTTACTGTAAAGATACTTATCTTGTCTCAGTCTAAACTTTCTATGTAGTCCTTGGATCGCGTTATAACTGATTTACTGTAAAGATACTTATCTTGTCTCAGTTATAACTGATTAACTACTGTAAAGATACTTATCTTGTCTCACTATAAACTTTATAAGTAGTCTTTGGATCGCGTTATAACTGATTTACTGTAAAGATACTTATCTTGTCTCAGTCTAAACTTTCTATGTAGTCTTTGGATCACGTATAACTGACTTATTGTAATGATACTTATGTTGTCTCAGTCTAAACTTTCTGTGTATCCTTGGATCGCATTATAACTGATTTACTGTGAAGATACTTATCTTGTTTCAGTTTAAACTTTCTCTGTTGTCCTTGGATTGCGTTATAACAGATTTACTGTAAAGATACTTATCTTGTCTCAGTCTAAACTTTCTATGTAGTCCTTGGATCGCGTTATAACTGATTTACTGTAAAGATACTTATCTTGTCTCAGTCTAAACTTTCTATGTAGTCCTTGGATCGCGTTATAACTGATTTATTGTAAAGATACTTATCTTGTCTCAGTCTAAACTTTCTATGTAGTCCTTGGATCGCGTTATAACTGATTTATTGTAAAGATACTTATCTTGTCTCAGTCTAAACTTTCTATGTAGTCCTTGGATCGCGTTATAACTGATTTACTGTAAAGATACTTATCTTGTCTCAGTCTAAACTTTCTATGTAGTCCTTGGATCGCGTTATAACTGATTTACTGTAAAGATACTTATCTTGTCTCAGTCTAAACTTTCTATGTAGTCCTTGGATCGCGTTATAACTGATTTACTGTAAAGATACTTATCTTGTCTCAGTCTAAACTTTCTATGTAGTCCTTGGATCGCGTTATAACTGATTTACTGTAAAGATACTTATCTTGTCTCAGTCTAAACTTTCTATGTAGTCCTTGGATCGCGTTATAACTGATTTACTGTAAAGATACTTATCTTGTCTCAGTCTAAACTTTCTATGTAGTCCTTGGATCGCGTTATAACTGATTTACTGTAAAGATACTTATCTTGTCTCAGTCTAAACTTTCTATGTAGTCCTTGGATCGCGTTATAACTGATTTACTGTAAAGATACTTATCTTGTCTCAGTCTAAACTTTCTATGTAGTCCTTGGATCGCGTTATAACTGATTTACTGTAAAGATACTTATCTTGTCTCAGTCTAAACTTTCTATGTAGTCCTTGGATCGCGTTATAACTGATTTACTGTAAAGATACTTATCTTGTCTCAGTCTAAACTTTCTATGTAGTCCTTGGATCGCGTTATAACTGATTTACTGTAAAGATACTTATCTTGTCTCAGTCTAAACACTCTATGTAGTCCTTGGATCGCGTTATAACTGATTTACTGTAAAGATACTTATCTTGTCTCAGTCTAAACTTTCTATGTAGTCCTTGAAACGCGTTATAACTGATTTACTGTAAAGATACTTATCTTGTCTCAGTCTAAACTTTCTATGTAGTCCTTGGATCGCGTTATAACTGATTTACTGTAAAGATACTTATCTTGTCTCAGTCTAAACTTTCTATGTAGTCCTTGGATCGCGTTATAACTGATTTACTGTAAAGATACTTATCTTGTCTCAGTCTAAACTTTCTATGTAGTCCTTGGATCGCGTTATAACTGATTTACTGTAAAGATACTTATCTTGTCTCAGTCTAAACTTTCTATGTAGTCCTTGGATCGCGTTATAACTGATTTACTGTAAAGATACTTATCTTGTCTCAGTCTAAACTTTCTATGTAGTCCTTGGATCGCGTTATAACTGATTTACTGTAAAGATACTTATCTTGTCTCAGTCTAAACTTTCTATGTAGTCCTTGGATCGCGTTATAACTGATTTACTGTAAAGATACTTATCTTGTCTCAGTCTAAACTTTCTATGTAGTCCTTGGATCGCGTTATAACTGATTTACTGTAAAGATACTTATCTTGTCTCAGTCTAAACTTTCTATGTAGTCCTTGGATCGCGTTATAACTGATTTACTGTAAAGATACTTATCTTGTCTCAGTCTAAACTTTCTATGTAGTCCTTGGATCGCGTTATAACTGATTTACTGTAAAGATACTTATCTTGTCTCAGTCTAAACTTTCTATGTAGTCCTTGGATCGCGTTATAACTGATTTACTGTAAAGATACTTATCTTGTCTCACTCTAAACTTTCTATGTAGTCCTTGGATCGCGTTATAACTGATTTACTGTAAAGATACTTATCTTGTCTCACTCTAAACTTTCTATGTAGTCCTTGGATCGCGTTATAACTGATTTACTGTAAAGATACTTATCTTGTCTCACTCTAAACTTTCTAAGTAGTCCTTGGATCGCGTTATAACTGATTTACTGTAAAGATACTTATCTTGTCTCAGTCTAAACTTTCTATGTAGTCCTTGGATCGCGTTATAACTGATTTACTGTAAAGATACTTATCTTGTCTCAGTCTAAACTTTCTATGTAGTCCTTGGATCGCGTTATAACTGATTTACTGTAAAGATACTTATCTTGTCTCAGTCTAAACTTTCTATGTAGTCCTTGGATCGCGTTATAACTGATTTACTGTAAAGATACTTATCTTGTCTCAGTCTAAACTTTCTATGTAGTCCTTGGATCACGTTATAACTGATTTACTGTAAAGATACTTATCTTGTCTCAGTCTAAACTTTCTATGTAGTCCTTGGATCGCGTTATAACTGATTTACTGTAAAGATACTTATCTTGTCTCAGTCTAAACTTTCTATGTAGTCCTTGGATCGCGTTATAACTGATTTACTGTAAAGATACTTATCTTGTCTCAGTCTAAACTTTCTATGTAGTCCTTGGATCGCGTTATAACTGATTTACTGTAAAGATACTTATCTTGTCTCAGTCTAAACTTTCTATGTAGTCCTTGGATCGCGTTATAACTGATTTACTGTAAAGATACTTATCTTGTCTCAGTCTAAACTTTCTATGTAGTCCTTGGATCGCGTTATAACTGATTTATTGTAAAGATACTTATCTTGTCTCAGTCTAAACTTTCTATGTAGTCCTTGAAACACGTTATAACTGATTTATTGTAAAGATACTTATCTTGTCTCAGTCTAAACTTTCTATGTAGTCCTTGGATCGCGTTATAACTGATTTACTGTAAAGATACTTATCTTGTCTCAGTCTAAACTTTCTATGTAGTCCTTGGATCGCGTTATAACTGATTTACTGTAAAGATACTTATCTTGTCTCAGTCTAAACTTTCTATGTAGTCCTTGGATCGCGTTATAACTGATTTACTGTAAAGATACTTATCTTGTCTCAGTCTAAACTTTCTATGTAGTCCTTGGATCGCGTTATAACTGATTTACTGTAAAGATACTTATCTTGTCTCAGTCTAAACTTTCTATGTAGTCCTTGGATCGCGTTATAACTGATTTACTGTAAAGATACTTATCTTGTCTCAGTCTAAACTTTCTATGTAGTCCTTGGATCGCGTTATAACTGATTTACTGTAAAGATACTTATCTTGTCTCAGTCTAAACTTTCTATGTAGTCCTTGGATCGCGTTATAACTGATTTACTGTAAAGATACTTATCTTGTCTCAGTCTAAACTTTCTATGTAGTCCTTGGATCGCGTTATAACTGATTTACTGTAAAGATACTTATCTTGTCTCAGTCTAAACTTTCTATGTAGTCCTTGGATCGCGTTATAACTGATTTACTGTAAAGATACTTATCTTGTCTCAGTCTAAACTTTCTATGTAGTCCTTGGATCGCGTTATAACTGATTTATTGTAAAGATACTTATCTTGTCTCAGTCTAAACTTTCTATGTAGTCCTTGGATCGCGTTATAACTGATTTACTGTAAAGATACTTATCTTGTCTCAGTCTAAACTTTCTATGTAGTCCTTGGATCGCGTTATAACTGATTTACTGTAAAGATACTTATCTTGTCTCAGTCTAAACTTTCTATGTAGTCCTTGGATCGCGTTATAACTGATTTACTGTAAAGATACTTATCTTGTCTCAGTCTAAACTTTCTATGTAGTCCTTGGATCGCGTTATAACTGATTTACTGTAAAGATACTTATCTTGTCTCAGTCTAAACTTTCTATGTAGTCCTTGGATCGCGTTATAACTGATTTACTGTAAAGATACTTATCTTGTCTCAGTCTAAACTTTCTATGTAGTCCTTGGATCGCGTTATAACTGATTTACTGTAAAGATACTTATCTTGTCTCAGTCTAAACTTTCTATGTAGTCCTTGGATCGCGTTATAACTGATTTACTGTAAAGATACTTATCTTGTCTCAGTCTAAACTTTCTATGTAGTCCTTGGATCGCGTTATAACTGATTTACTGTAAAGATACTTATCTTGTCTCAGTCTAAACTTTCTATGTAGTCCTTGGATCGCGTTATAACTGATTTACTGTAAAGATACTTATCTTGTCTCAGTCTAAACTTTCTATGTAGTCCTTGGATCGCGTTATAACTGATTTACTGTAAAGATACTTATCTTGTCTCAGTCTAAACTTTCTATGTAGTCCTTGGATCGCGTTATAACTGATTTACTGTAAAGATACTTATCTTGTCTCAGTCTAAACTTTCTATGTAGTCCTTGGATCGCGTTATAACTGATTTATCTGTTATAAGATTTACTGTTATATCTTGTCTCAGTCTAAACTTTCTATGTAGTCCTTGGATCGCGTTATAACTGATTTACTGTAAAGATACTTATCTTGTCTCAGTCTAAACTTTCTATGTAGTCCTTGGATCGCGTTATAACTGATTTACTGTAAAGATACTTATCTTGTCTCAGTCTAAACTTTCTATGTAGTCCTTGGATCGCGTTATAACTGATTTACTGTAAAGATACTTATCTTGTCTCAGTCTAAACTTTCTATGTAGTCCTTGGATCACGTTATAACTGATTTACTGTAAAGATACTTATCTTGTCTCAGTCTAAACTTTCTATGTAGTCCTTGGATCGCGTTATAACTGATTTACTGTAAAGATACTTATCTTGTCTCAGTCTAAACTTTCTATGTAGTCCTTGGATCGCGTTATAACTGATTTACTGTAAAGATACTTATCTTGTCTCAGTCTAAACTTTCTATGTAGTCCTTGGATCGCGTTATAACTGATTTATTGTAAAGATACTTATCTTGTCTCAGTCTAAACTTTCTATGTAGTCCTTGGATCGCGTTATAACTGATTTACTGTAAAGATACTTATCTTGTCTCAGTCTAAACTTTCTATGTAGTCCTTGGATCGCGTTATAACTGATTTACTGTAAAGATACTTATCTTGTCTCAGTCTAAACTTTCTATGTAGTCCTTGGATCGCGTTATAACTGATTTACTGTAAAGATACTTATCTTGTCTCAGTCTAAACTTTCTATGTAGTCCTTGGATCGCGTTATAACTGATTTACTGTAAAGATACTTATCTTGTCTCAGTCTAAACTTTCTATGTAGTCCTTGGATCGCGTTATAACTGATTTATTGTAAAGATACTTATCTTGTCTCAGTCTAAACTTTCTATGTAGTCCTTGGATCGCGTTATAACTGATTTATTGTAAAGATACTTATCTTGTCTCAGTCTAAACTTTCTATGTAGTCCTTGGATCGCGTTATAACTGATTTACTGTAAAGATACTTATCTTGTCTCAGTCTAAACTTTCTATGTAGTCCTTGGATCGCGTTATAACTGATTTACTGTAAAGATACTTATCTTGTCTCAGTCTAAACTTTCTATGTAGTCCTTGGATCGCGTTATAACTGATTTACTGTAAAGATACTTATCTTGTCTCAGTCTAAACTTTCTATGTAGTCCTTGGATCGCGTTATAACTGATTTACTGTAAAGATACTTATCTTGTCTCAGTCTAAACTTTCTATGTAGTCCTTGGATCGCGTTATAACTGATTTACTGTAAAGATACTTATCTTGTCTCAGTCTAAACTTTCTATGTAGTCCTGGAATCGCGTTATAACTGATTTACTGTAAAGATACTTATCTTGTCTCAGTCTAAACTTTCTATGTAGTCCTTGGATCGCGTTATAACTGATTTACTGTAAAGATACTTATCTTGTCTCAGTCTAAACTTTCTATGTAGTCCTTGGATCGCGTTATAACTGATTTACTGTAAAGATACTTATCTTGTCTCAGTCTAAACTTTCTATGTAGTCCTTGGATCGCGTTATAACTGATTTACTGTAAAGATGCTTATCTTGTCTCACTCTAAACTTTCTAAGTAGTCCTTGGATCGCGTTATAACTGATTTACTGTAAAGATACTTATCTTGTCTCAGTCTAAACTTTCTATGTAGTCCTTGGATCACGTTATAACTGATTTACTGTAAAGATACTTATCTTGTCTCAGTCTAAACTTTCTATGTAGTCCTTGAAACACGTTATAACTTGATTTACTGTAAAGATACTTATCTTGTCTCAGTCTAAACTTTCTATGTAGTCCTTGGATCGCGTTATAACTGATTTATTGTAAAGGTACTTGTCTTGTCTCAGTCTAAACTTTCTATGTAGTCCTTGGATCGCGTTATAACTGATTTACTGTAAAGATACTTATCTTGTCTCAGTCTAAACTTTCTATGTAGTCCTTGGATCGCGTTATAACTGATTTACTGTAAAGATACTTATCTTGTCTCAGTCTAAACTTTCTATGTAGTCCTTGGATCGCGTTATAACTGATTTACTGTAAAGATACTTATCTTGTCTCAGTCTAAACTTTCTATGTAGTCCTTGGATCGCGTTATAACTGATTTATTGTAAAGATACTTATCTTGTCTCAGTCTAAACTTTCTATGTAGTCCTTGGAACACGTTATAACTGATTTATTGTAAAGATACTTATCTTGTCTCAGTCTAAACTTTCTATGTAGTCCTTGGATCGCGTTATAACTGATTTACTGTAAAGATACTTATCTTGTCTCAGTCTAAACTTTCTATGTAGTCCTTGGATCGCGTTATAACTGATTTACTGTAAAGATACTTATCTTGTCTCAGTCTAAACTTTCTATGTAGTCCTTGAAACACGTTATAACTGATTTACTGTAAAGATACTTATCTTGTCTCAGTCTAAACTTTCTATATAGTCCTTGGATCGCGTTATAACTGATTTATTGTAAAGATACTTATCTTGTCTCAGTCTAAACTTTCTATGTAGTTCTTGGATCGCGTTATAACTGATTTACTGTAAAAAAACTTATCTTGTTTCAGTCTAAACTTTCTATGTAGTCTTTGGATCACGTTATAACTGATTTACTGTAAAGATACTTATCTTGTCTCAGTCTAAACTTTCTATGTAGTCCTTGGATCGCGTTATAACTGATTTATTTTAAGATACTTATCTTGTCTCAGTCTAAACTTTCTATGTAGTCCTTGAAACACGTTATAATTGATTTATTGTAAAGATACTTATCTTGTTTCAGTCTAAACTTTCCCTGATGTCCTTGGATCGCGTTATAACTGATTTACTGTGAAGATACTTATGTTGTCTCAGTCTAAACTTTCTATGTAGTCCTTGGATCGCGTTATAACTGATTTACTGTAAAGATACTTATCTTGTCAAAGTCTAAACTTTCTATATAGTCCTCGGATCGCGTTATAACTGATTTATTTTAAGATACTTATCTTGTCTAAGTCTAAACTTTCTATGTAGTTCTTGGATCGCGTTATAACTGA
>NC_134831.1:104913146-105161205 GCF_004210375.1 Tachypleus tridentatus
ATGTTGATAGTGTGTTTCTTATACAAATGTTATATTGTTGATAGTGTGTTTCTTATAAATATGTTATATTGTTGATAGTGTGTTTCTTATATATATATGTTATATTGTTGTTGATAGTGTGTTTCTTATAAAATATGTTATATTACATGATGTGTTTCTTATAAAAATATGTTATATTGTTGATAGTGTGTTTCTTATATACATGTTATATTGTTGATAGTGTGTTTCTTATATAAATGTTATATTGTTGATAGTGTGGTTTTGATAGTAATTAAAATTATGATTTTTTTCTCTTAGTGTTGTTTCTTAATAATTAATTAAGCAGTATTTACTAACTAATAATTAGTTCCATATTATTATTGTTAGTATATTAAAACATAAAAATAATTCCATTAGTTTAAAAATGTCTTGTGATATTTGAACTTATATAAAGGAAATTAGAACATGTGATAGTCTAACTTTCATTGAAAAAACTAAAGTAAGTTATGACATTAAAGAGTCTAACTTTCATTGAACAAACTAAGCAAGTTATGATTGTTAAACAGTGTAACTTTCATTGATACAAACTGGATAAAAGTTAGGACATTAAACAGTCTAACTCTCATTAACGAACAAACTAAAGCAGCATATGACATTAATACAATGTAACTTTCATTAAACAAACTAAAGTAAATTAGGTTGTTAAAAGGTGTTTACTTTCATTGAAGAAACTAAAGTAAGTTAGACATTAAAGAGTCTAACTTCATTGAACAAACTAAAGGAAGTTATTATTAAGAGTCTAACATTGAACAAACTAAAGCAAGTTATGACATTAAACAGTCTAACTTTCATTGAACAAACTGAAAGTAAGTTAGAAGTTAAAAGAGTCTAACTTTCATTAAAGGAAGTAAAGTAAACTAAAATTAGAACAGACTAACTTTCATAAGAACACATTAGAAAAGTCTAACTTTCCTTGAAGAAACTAAAGTAAGTTAGAAAATTAAATAGTCTAACTTTCAATGTACAAATTAAAACAAGTTATGACATCAAACAGTCTAACTTTCATTGAAAAAACTAAAGTAAGTTAAAACGTTAAATAGTCTAACTTTCATTGAACAAACTAAAGCAAGTTAGACATTAAATAGTCTAACTTTCATTGAACAAACTAAAGCAAGTTATGATATTAAACAGTCTAACTTTCATTGAATAAAGTAAAGTAAATTAGGACATTAAAGTAACTAACTTTCATTGAACAAACTTCAGTAAGTTATGACATTAAATAGTCTAACTTTCATTCAACAAACTAAAGTAAATTAGCAGATTAAAGAGTCTAACTTTGATTGAACAAACTAAAGCAAGTTATGACATTAAACAGTCTAACTTTCATTGAACATACTGAAGCAAGTTATGACATTAAAGAGTCTAACTTTCATTGAAAAAACTAAAGTAAATAAAACACATTAAAAGAGTCTAACTTTCATTGAACAAACTAAAGCAAGTTATAACATTAAAGAGTCTAACTTTCATTGAGACAAACTAAAAGTAAGTTAGGACATTAAACAGTCTAACTTTCATTCAATAAACTAAAGGAAGTTATGACATTAAATAGTCTAACTCTTCATTGAAAACAAACTAAAGCAAGTTAGAACATTAAATAGTCTAACTTTCATTAAAGGAAGTAAAGTAAGTTAAAACATTAAACAGACTAACTTTCATTGAAGAAAGTAGCAAGTTAGGACATTAAAAAGTCTATTCTCGTTGAACAAACTAAAGTAAGTTAGGACATTAAGGAGTATAACTTTCATTGAACCAACTAAAGCAAGTTATGACATTAAAAGAGTCTAACTTTGATTGAACAAACTAAAGTAAATTAGGACATTAAAGAGGCTAACTTTCATTGAACAAACTAAAGTAAGTTAAGAAAATTAAGTAGTCTAACTTTCATTGAACAAACTAAAGCAAGTTATGACATTAAAGAGTCTAACTTTCATTGAACAAACTGAAGTAAGTTATGAGATTAAACAGTCTAACTTTCATTGAACAAACTAAAGTAAATTAGGACATTAAAGAGTCTAACTTTGATTGAACAAACTAAAGCAAGTTATGACATTAGAGAGTCTAACTTTCATTGAACAAACTAAAGTAAGTTAAAACATTAAATAGTCTAACTTTCATTGAACAAACTAAAGCAAGTTATGATATTAAACAATCTAACTTTCATTGAACAAAGTAAAGTAAATTAGGACATTAAAGTGTCTAACTTTCATTGAACAAACTAAAGTAAGTTATGACATTAAAGAGTCTAACTTTCATTGAACAAACTAAAGTAAGTTATGATATTAAACAGTCTATCTATCATTGAATAAACTAAAGAGTGTTATTACATTAAAGAGTCTAACTTTCATTGAAAAATAAAGTAAGTTAGGACAATGAAGAGTCTAACTTTCATTGAACAAACTAAAGTAAGTTAGAACATTAAAGAGTCTAACTTTCATTGACAAATAAAGTAAATTAGACATTAAAGTGTCCAACTTTCATTGAACAAACTAAAGTAAGTTATTACATAAAACATCTAACTTTCATTGAATAAACCAAAGTAAGTTATGACATTAAACAGACTAACTCTTCATTGAACAAACTAAAGTAAGTTACGATATTATACAGTCTAACTTTTATTGAATAAACTAAAGTACGTTAAAATGTTAAACAGTCTAATTTTCATTGAACAAACTAAAGCAAGTTAGAACATTAAATAGTCTAACTTTGATTGAACAAAGTAAAGTAAGTTAAAACTATAAACAGTCTAACTTTCATTGAACAAATAAAGCAAGTTATGAACTTAAAGAGTCTAACTTTCATTGAACAAACTAAAGCAAGTTATGATATTAAACAGTCTAACTTTCATTGAATAAACTAAAGTAAGTTAACATGTTAAACAGTCTAATTTTCATTGAACAAACTAAAGTAAGTTAGGACATTAAACAGTCTAAATTTCATTGAACAAACTAAAGTAAGTTATGACATTAAAGAGTCTAACTTTCATTGAACAAACTAAAGAGAGTTATGACATTAAACAGTCTAACTTTCATTGAACAAACTAAAGCAAGTTAGAACATTAAATAGTCTAACTTTCATTGAACAAAGTAAAGTAAGTTAGAACATTAAACAGTCTAACTTTCATTGAACAAACTAAAGCAAGTTATGACATTAAAGAGTCTAACTTTCATTGAACAAACTAAAGTAAATTAGGACATTAAAGAGTCTAACTTTCATTGAACAAACTAAAGTAAGTTAGAACATTAAATAGTCTAACTTTCATTGAACAAACTAAAGTAAGTTATGACATTAAAGAGTCTAACTTTCATTGAACAAACTAAAGTAAATTAGACATGAAAGAGTCTAACTTTCATTGATCAAACAAATAAGTTAGGACATTAAACAGTCTAACTTTCATTGAACAAACTAAAGTAAGTTAGAACATTAAATAGTCTAACTTTCATTGAACAAAGTAAAGTAAGTTAAAACATTAAACAGTCTAACTTTCATTGAACAAAGTAAAGCAAGTTATGACATCAAACAATCTAACTTTCATTGAAGAAACTAAAGTAAATTAGGAAATTAAAGAGTCTAACTTTCTTTCATTACAGACTAAAGTAAGATAGAATATTAAATAGTCTAACTTTATTGTACAAACTAAAACAAGTTATGACATTAAATAGTCTAACTTTCATTGAACAAACTAAAGCAAGTTATGACATTAAACAGTCTAACATTCAATGAATAAACTAAAGAGTGTTATTACATTAAAGAGTCTAACTTTCATTGAACAAACTAAAGTAAGTTAGACATTGAAGAGTTTAACTTTTATTGAGCAAACTAGAGTAAGTTAGAACACTAAAGAGTCTAACTTTCATTGACAAATTAAAGTAAATTAAAACATTAAAGTGTTTAACTTTGATTGAACAAACTAAAATAAGGTAGAACATTAAACAGTTTAACTTTAATTGAACATAGTAAAGCAAGTTAGGACATTAAAGATTCTATCTTTCATTGAACAAAGTAAAGCAAGTTATGACATTAAAGTGTCTAACTTTCATTGAACAAACTAAAGTAAATTAGGATTAAAGAGTCTAACTTTCATTGAACCAACTAAAGCAAGTTATGACATTAAAGAGTCTAACTTTCATTGAACAAACTAAAGTAAATTAGGACATTAAAGAGTCTAACTTTTATTGAAAAACTAAAGCAAGTTATGACATTAAAGAGTCAAACTTTCATTGAACAAATTAAAGTAGGTTAGGACATTAAAGAGTATAAATTTTATTGAACAAACTAAAGCAAGTTATGACATTAAAGAGTCTAACTTTCATTGAACAAACTAAAGTAAATTAGGACATTAAAGAGTCTAACTTTCATTGAACAAAGCTAAAGCAAGTTAGGACATTAAACAGTCTAACTTTCATTGAACAACAACTAAGAGTAAGTTAGAACATTAAACAGTCTAACTTTCATTGAACAAACTAAAGTAAGTTAGGACATTAAAGAGTCTAACTTTCATTGAACAAACTAAAGCAAGTTATGACATTAAATAGTCTAACTTTCATTGAACAAAACTAAAGTAAGTTAGGACATTAAATAGTCTAACTTTCATTGAACAAACTAAAGCAAGTTATGACATTAAAGAGTCTAACTTTCATTGAATTAAACAAAAGTAAGTTATGACATTAAGATTTATAACTTTCATTGAACAAACTAAAAGTAAGTTATGACATAAAACAGTCTAACTTTCATTGAACAAACTAAAGCAAATTAGACATTAAAGAGTATAACTTTCATTGAACAAACTAAAGAAGTTATGACATTAAAGAGTCTAACTTTCATTGAACAAACTAAAGTAAGTTAAGACATTAAAAAGTTTAACTTTCATTGAACAAACTAAAGTAAAAGGACATTAAAGAGTCTAACTTTCATTGAACAAATTAAAGTAAATTAGGACATTAAAGAGTCTAACTTTCATTGAACAAACTAAAGTAAGTTAGGACATTAAACAGTCTAACTTTCATTGAACAAACTAAAGCAAGTTATGACATTAAACAATCTAACTTTCATTGAAGAAACTAAAGTAAATTAGGACATTAAAGAGTCTAACTTTCATTGAACAAACTAAAGTAAGTTAGAACATTAAATAGTCTAACTTTCATTGAACAAACTAAAACAAGTTATGACATTAAATAGTCTAACTTTCATTGAACAAACTAAAGCAAGTTATGATATTAAACAGTCTAACTTTCATTGAATAAACTAAAATAAGTTAGGACATTAAACACTCTAACTTTCATTGAACAAACTAAAGTAAGTTAGGACATTGAAGAGTTTAACTTTCATTGAACAAACTAAAAGTAAGTTAGAACACTAAAGAGTCTAACTTTCATTGACAAATTAAAGTAAATTATGACATTAAAGTGTTTAACTTTGATTGAATTTCTGGCTTAAAATAAGTTAAGAACATTAAACAGTTTAACTTTCATTGAACAAAACTAAAGCAAGTTATGACATTAAAGAGTCTAACTTTCATTGAACAAACTAAAGTAAGTTATGACATTAAACAGTTTAAACTTCATTGAACAAACTAAAGCAAGTTATGACATTAAAAGTGTCTAACTTTCATTGAACAAACTAAAGAGTAAATTAGGACATTAAAGAGTCTAACTTTCATTGTACAAACCAAAACAGTTGATTATGACATTAAAGAGTCTAACTTTCATTGAACAAAAACTAAAATGAAATTAGGACAGTAAAAAGAGTCTAACTTTTTATTGAAAACTAAAGCAAGTTATGACATTAAAGAGTCTAACTTTCATTGAACAAACTAAAAGAGTAAGTTAGACACATTAAGAGTCTAATTTCATTGAACAAACTAAAGCAAGTTATGACATTAAATAGTCTAACTTTCATTGAAGAGAAGTAAAGTAAGTTAAAAAATTAAACAGACTAACTTTCATTGATCAAAGTAAAAAAGGTTAGAACATTAAAACAGTCTAACTTTCATTGAACAAACTAAAACAAGTTAGAACATTAAATAGTCTAACTTTCATTGAAAAAACTAAAGTAAGTTAAAACATTAAACAGTCTAACTTTCATTGAACAAAGTAAAGCAAGTTATGACATTAAACAGTCTAACTTTTATTGAATAAAGTAAACTAAGTTAGGACATTAAAGAGTCTAACTTTCATATTTACAGACTAAAGTAAGATAGAATATTAAATAGTCTAACTTTTATTGTACAAACTAAAACAAGTTATGACATTAAATAGTCTAACTTTCATTGAACAAAGTAAAGCAAGTTATGATATTAAACAGTCTAACTTTTATTGAATAAACTAAAGAGTGTTATTACATTAAAGAGTCTAACTTTCATTGAACAAACTAAAGTAAGTTAGGACAATGAAGAGTTTAACTTCATTGAGCAAACTAGAGTAAGTTAGAACATTAAAGAGTCTAACTTTCATTGACAAATTAAAGTAAATTAGGACATTAAAGTGTTTAACTTTGATTGAACAAACTAAAATAAGGTAGAACATTAAACAGTTTAACTTTCAATTGAACATAAGTAAAGCAAGTTAGGACATTAAAAGATTCTATCTTTCATTCATTGAAAGTAAAGCAAGTTATGACATTAAAGTGTCTAACTTTCATTGAACAAACAAAAGTAAATTAGGACATTAAAGAGTCTAACTTTTATTGAACAAACTAAAGCAAGTTATGACATTAAAGAGTCTAACTTTCATTGAACAAACTAAAGTAAATTAGGACATTAAAGAGTCTAACTTTTATTGAAAAACTAAAACAAGTTATGACATTAAAGAGTCAAACTTTCATTGAACAAATTAAAGTAAATTAGACACATTAAAGAGTAATTTCTTTGAACAAACTAAAGCAAGTTATGACATTAAAGAGTCTAACTTTCATTGAACAAATTAAAGTAAGTTATGACATTAAACAGTCTAACTTTCATTGAAAAAACTAAAATAAGTTAAAACATTAAATAGTCTAACTTTGTCATTGAAAGGAAGTAAAGTAAGTTAAAAATTAAACAGTCTAACTTTCATTGAACAAAGTAAAAGCAAGTTAGGACATACAAAAAGTCTATCTTTCATTGAACAAACTTTAGTAAGTTATGACATTAAATAGTCTAACTTTCATTGAACAAACTAAAGTCAGTTATGACATTAAATAGTCTAAACTCTTCATTGAACAAACTAAAGCAAGTTATGGCATTAAAGAGTCTAACTTTCATTGAACAAACAAAAGCAAGTTATGACGTTAAAAGGGTATAACTTTCATTGAACAAACTAAAGTAAGTTATGACATTAAACAGTCTAACTTTCATTGAACAAACTAAAGCAAGTTAGAACATTAAACAGTCTAACTTTCATTGAACAAACTAAAGCAAGTTATGACATTAAAGAGTCTAACTTTCATTGAACAAACTAAAGTAAGTTATGACATTAAACAGTCTAACTTTCATTGAAGAAATTAAAGCAAGTTATGACATTAAAGAGTCTAACTTTCATTGAACAAATTAAAGTAAATTAGGACATTAAAGAGTCTAACTTTCATTGAACAAACTAAAGTAAGTTAGGACATTAAACAGTCTAACTTTCATTGAACAAACTAAAGCAAGTTAGGACATTAAACAGTCTAACTTTCATTGAAGAAACTAAAGTAAATTAGGAAATTAAAGAGTCTAACTTTCATATTACAAACTATAGTCAGTTATGACATTAAATAGTCTAACTTTCATTGAACAAACTAAAGCAAGTTATGACATTAAAGAGTATAACTTTCATTGAACCAACAAAAGCAAGTTATGACATTAAAGAGTCTAACTTTCATTGAACAAACTAAAGTAAGTTATGATATTAAACAGTCTAACTTTCATTGAAGAAACTAAAGTAAGTTAGAACATTAAACAGTCTAACTTTCATTGAACAAACTAAAGCAAGTTATGACATTAAAGAGTCTAACTTTCATTGAACAAACTAAAGTAAGTTATGATATTAAACAGTCTAACTTTCATTGAATAAACAAAGCAAGTTAGTTATGACATTAAAGAGTCTAACTTTCATTGAACAAACTAAAGTAAATTAGGACATTAAAGAGTCTAACTTTCACTGAACAAACTAAAGTAAGTTAGGACATTAAACAGTCTAACTTTCATTGAACAAACTAAAACAAGTTATGACATTAAACAGTCTAACTTTCATTGAAAAAACTAAAGCAAAGTAGGAAATTAAAGAGTCTAACTTTCATATTACAAACTAAAGTAAGTTAGAATATTAAATAGTCTAACTTTTATTGTACACAAACTAAAACAAGTTATGACATTAAAGAGTCTAACTTTCATTGAACAAATTAAAGCAAGTTATGATATTAAAGAGTCTAACTTTCATTGAATAAACTAAAGAGTGTTATTACATTAAAGAGTCTAACTTTCATTGAACAAACTAAAAGTAAGTTATAGACAATAAAGAGTTTAACTTTCATTGAGACAAACTAGAGTAAGTTAGAACATTAAAGAGTCTAACTTTGATTGAACAAACTAAAGCAAGTTATGATATTAAAGAGTTTAACTTTTATTGAACAAACTAAAATAAGTTAGAACATTAAATAGTCTAACTTTCATTGAACAAAGTAAAGCAAGTTAGGACATTAAACAGTCTAACTTTCATTGAACAAACTAAAGTAAGTTAGGACATTAAGCAGTCTAAATTTCATTGAACAAACTAAAGCAAGTTATGACATTAAAGAGTCTAACTTTCATTGAACAAACTAAAGTAAATTAGGACATTAAAGAGTCTAACTTTCATTGAACAAACTAAAGCAAGTTATGACATTAAAGAGTCTAACTTTCATTGAACAAACTAAAGTAAATTAGGACATTAAAGAGTCTAACTTTCATTGAAAAAACTGAAGTAAGTTATGACATTAAGGAGTCTAACTTTCATTGAACAAATTAAAGTAAATTAGGACATTAAAGAGTAATTTCATTGAACAAACTAAAGCAAGTTATGATATTAAAGAGTCTAACTTTCATTGAACAAACTAAAGGAAGTTATGACATTAAACAGTCTATCTTTCATTGAACAAACTAAAGCAAGTTAGAACATTAAATAGTCTAACATTCATTGAAGAAAGTAAAGTAAGTTAAAAAATTAAACAGACTAACTTTCATTGAAAGAAACTAAAACAAGTTAGGACATTAAAGAGTCTAACTTTCATTGAACAAACTGAAGTAAGTTATGACATTAAAGAGTCTAACTTTCATTGAACAAACTAAAGCAAGTTATGGCGTTAAAGAGTATAACTTTCATTGAACAAACTAAAAGCAAAGTTATGACGTTAAAAGAGTATAACTTTCATTGAACAAAACTAAAGAAAGTTATGACATTAAACAGTCTAACTTTCATTGAACAAACTAAAGCAAGTTATGACATTAAAGAGTCTAACTTTCATTGAACAAACTAAAGTAAGTTAGAACATTAAAGAGTCCAACTTTCATTGAACAAAGTAAAGCAAGTTATGACATTAAACAGTCTAACATTCATTGAACAAACTAAAGCAAGTTATGACATACAAGAGTCTAACTTTCATTGAAGAAACTAAAACAAGTTATGACATTAAAGTAGTCTAACTTTCATTGAACAAAGTAAAGCAAGTTAGGACATTAAACAGTCTAACTTTCATTGAACAAACTAAAGTAAGTTAGGACATTAAACAGTCTAACTTTCATTGAACAAACTAAAGTAAGTTAGAACATTAAAGAGTCTAACTTTCATTGAACAAAGTAAAGCAAGTTATGACATCAAACAGTCTAACTTTCATTGAACAAACTAAAGCAAGTTATGACATTAAAGAGTCTAACTTTCATTGAACAAATTAAAGTAAATTAGGACATTAAAGAGTCTAACTTTCATTGAACAAACTAAAGTAAGTTAAGACATTAAACAGTCTAACTTTCATTGAACAAACTAAAGCAAGTTATGACATTAAACAGTCTAACTTTCATTGAAAGAAACTAAAGTAAATTAGGAAATTAAAAAGTCTAACTTTCATTGAACAAACTAAAGTAAGTTAGAACATTAAATAGTCTAACTTTCATTGAACAAACTAAAGCAAGTTATGACATTAAATAGTCTAACTTTCATTGAACAAAGTAAAGCAAGTTATGATATTAAACAGTCTAACTTTGATTGAATAAACTAAAGTATGTTAGTACATTAAACAGTCTAACTTTCATTGAACAAACTAAAGTAAGTTAGAGACAATGAAAGAGTTGAACTTTCATTGAGCAAACTAGAGGTTAGTTAGAACATTAAAGAGTTTAACTTTCATTGAGCAAACTAGAGTAGTGAGATTACAAAAGAGTTTAACTTTCATTGAACAAAGTAAAGGAAGTTATGATATTAAAGAGTTTAACTTTTATTGAGCAAACTAAAATAAGTTAGAACATTAAACAGTCCAACTTTCATTGAACATAGTAAAGCAAGTTAGACATTAAAGAGTATATCTTTCATTGAACAAGTAAAGTAAGGTATGACATTAAAACGGTTTAAATTTCATTTGTACAAACTAAAGCAAGTTATGACATTAAAGTGTCTAACTTTTCATTGAACAAACTAAAGTAAATTAGGAGACATTAAAGAGTCTAACTATTTTTGAAAAACTAAAGCAAGTTATGACATTAAAGATTCAAACATTCATTGAACAAACTAAAGCAAGTTATGACATTAAAGAGTCTAACTTTCATTGAGCAAAGTAAAGTAAGTTACTACATTAAAGGTCTAACTTTCATTGAACAAACTAAGTAAGAAGTTAGAACATTAAACAGTCTAACTTTCGGTTAACAAACTAAAGTAAGTTAGGACATTACAAGTTAAAACGTTGTTTTATAATTAGGCGTCAAATATTTCTGTACCCGTGATTCACCGTGAACCTCCAGACCACCGTCCACCTGGAGAGACCCACGGCGTCGATGACGAGTCACTTTTACAGAATGCCATTCTCCTAAAATGACTGGATACGGAGAACTAGAGAGATAAAGAGAAACTGTAAACTCCAGAACAACACTGTTGTCCCATCGTCCATGCTTACTATTTGCTACAGTTATTATAATGTGCAGAGAACGAAACACGTGTATAGCAGACAGCTGTATAGTCTATTTGAACAGAATATATTGAATAATGACTTTATTATAAAATAAAATATACATTAAAATTATATTAATTATAGTCTCAATATAATTTAAGATTGAACATTAAACGTTCGATAAAAAATTGAAACAAGTGCTAAACCTAACCGACATTACTACGTTGATTCGTATACTGTGCGACGTAAGGAAGTGGGATACTTACGTAATAGTTACAACTCCTCTGCAGCATTGTGACGAAAGAAAAGTTAGATTTTATCAAATAATGACACTTGGTTGGGATTAACTGACTGTTACATTTAGGATATTATCAAATAATGACACTTGGTTGGGATTAGCTGACTGTTACAAAACATTTAGGATTTTATCAAATAATGACACTTGGTTGGGATTAGCTGACTGTTACAAAACATTTAGGATTTTATCAAATAACGGCACTTGGTTGGGATTAGCTGACTGTTACAAAACATTTAGGATTTTATCAAATAATGACACTTGGTTGGGATTAGCTGACTGTTACAAAACATTTAGGATATTATCAAATAATGACACTTGGTTGGGATTAGCTGACTGTTACAAAGCATTTAGGATTTTATCAAAAAAATAATGACACTTGGTTGGGATTAGCTGACTGTTACAAAACATTTAGGATTTTATCAAATAATACACTTAGTTGGGATTAGCTGACTGTTACAAAGCATTTAGGATTTTATCAAATAATGACACTTGGTTGGGATTAGCTGACTGTTACAAAACATTTAGGATTTTATCAAATAATAACACTTAGTTGGGATTAGCTGACTGTTACAAAACATTTAGGATTTTATCAAATAATGACACTTGGTTGGGATTAGCTGACTGTTACATTTAGGATTTTATCAAATAATGACACTTGGTTAGGATTAGCTGACTGTTACAAAACATTTAGGATTTTATCAAATAATGACACTTGGTTGGGATTAGCTGACTGTTACATTTAGGATTTTATCAAATAATGACACTTGGTTAGGATTAGCTGACTATTACAAAACATTTAGGATTTTATCAAATAATGACACTTAGTTGGGATTAGCTGACTGTTACAAAACAGTTAGGATATTATCAAATAATGACACTTGGTTGGGATTAGCTGACTGTTACAAAACATTTAGGATATTGTCAAATAATATATGGTGATAATTAGTTTTACTAAACACACACTGGCCTCTCCTACCAAATGTAATAAACACTTCTACTGATGACACACTGGCCTCTCCTACCAAATATAATAAACATTTCTACTGATGACACACTGGCCTCTCCTACCAAATGTAATACACATTTCTACTGATGACACACTGGCCCCTCCTACTAAATGTAATACACATTTCTACTGATGACACACTGGCCTCTCCTACCAAATGTAATAAACAGTTCTAGTGATGACACACTGGCCTCTCCTACCAAATGTAATAAACAGTTCTACTGATGACACACTGGTGACTCCTACCAAATGTGATAATTAGTTTAACTTACGACACACTGGCGACTCCACTTCCCAAGTCGAATCGAAGCTGGACATACCCATCAACTAAGTTTAGTGATACAAAGTCGCCACTTGGCGGGCTCTTCTGTCCGTTATACAAGAGCATTCCATCAAGTTTATAAGTTAAGAACCATACTTCGATTGTAAAGCCAGTCCAACGTTGGGTAATGTAGGTAATTGAAGGAAAGCCTCTCCATTAAACTCAGGAACTATAACTTCCTTAACATCTCTGTAGACTGAAAGACAAAAGAAGATTGAATAAAAGTATATAACAAGAAAACAGACCAAGATATGCAAGTTCCATTCTAGATAATCTCATATGAGGGGAAATGTGATGTTTATTAAATTTCTTACAATTATAACCTTATGATCTACATTTGGATTTAGAATAAAGTAATACATTAATTGTGGACACTCCCGAAAGAACAAATAAATTAGAAAAAAAAACTAAAAACAATAATAACAAATACACGTTCCTATATGACAACAAAATGCTTAGATTCAAATGGATCCTTTTTTGTTTGTTTGTGTGTGTAGCACTTTATTATTGTATAGCAACACCTACATGAACACCCCACTCCCCAACCAGCCAAAGGCTCAGCGTTCATTCCGAACGTTTATAATCCTAAAACCTAGGTTTCGATATCCGCTGTAGGCACAACAGCGTTAACCTATTGTGTATATTTTTGCTTCCAAACAAACAAACACATCTACCTAAACGCTGGCAACGGTGAATACAATACAATGCGTTCAGTGAACTCAAATTTTCAAATAGCTATGGCACAAGGTTATCAGAAACAGTTTTATCATAACAAATATCTTGTACAACTTCTTAAACTCACTTTCTTCGCAGCGAATACCTCGCCGTCCTTGTGGACACTTGCAGGAGAAACCTCCTTGTGGTAGTTCAGCGCAAGTAGCGCCCTGGGCGCAAGGGTTACTGGTGCAAGGGCTGAGAGAAACTTCACACTGTTCGCCTGGAAATTTTTCAAAAAATAAAAACTATCCATGATTCAGAAATAATTGTACAGTTCATGTGTTAACATCAAACAGTTGTACAGTTTAGGTGTTAACATCAAACACCAGTACAGTTCATGTGTTAACATCAAACAGTTGTACAGTTTGACTTTTAACATCAAACACTAGTACAGTTTAGGTGTTAACATCAAACACCAGTACAGTTTAGGTGTTAACATCAAACACCAGTACAGTTTAGGTGTTAACATCAAACAGTTGTACAGTTCATGTGTTAACATCAAACAGTTGTACAGTTCATGTGTTAACATCAAACAGTTGTACAGTTTAGGTGTTAACATCAAACAGTTGTACAGTTCACGTGTTAACATCAAATAATTGTACAGTTCATGTGTTAACATCAAACAGTTGTACAGTTTAGGTGTTAACATCAAACAGTTGTACAGTTCATGTGTTAACATCAAAGAGTTGTACAGTTCATGTGTTAACATCAAACAGTTGTACAGTTTAGGTGTTAACATCAAACAGTTGTACAGTTCATGTGTTAACATCAAAGAGTTGTACAGTTCATGTGTTAACATCAAACAGTTGTACAGTTTAGGTGTTAACATCAAACAGTTGTACAGTTCATGTGTTAACATCAAACAGTTGTACAGTTCATGTGTTAACATCAAACAGTTGTACAGTTTAACTTTTAACATCAAACAGTTGTACAGTTTGACTTTTAACATCAAACACCAGTACAGTTTGACTTTTAACATCAAACACCAGTACAGTTCATGTGTTAACATCAAACAGTTGTACAGTTTGACTTTTAACATCAAACACCAGTACAGTTTAGGTGTTAACATCGAACAGTTGTACAGTTTGACTTTTAACATCAAACAGTTGTACAGTTTGACTTTTAACATCAAACACCAGTACAGTTTGACTTTAACATCAAACACCAGTACAGTTTAGGTGTTAACATCAAACACCAGTACAGTTCATGTGTTAACATCAAACAGTTGTACAGTTTGACTTTTAACATCAAACACCAGTACAGTTTAGGTGTTAACATCAAACAGTTGTACAGTTTGACTTTTAACATCAAACACCAGTACAGTTCATGTGTTAACATCAAACAGTTGTACAGTTTGACTTTTAACATCAAACACCAGTACAGTTTAGGTGTTAACATCAAACAGTTGTACAGTTTGACTTTTAACATCAAACACCAGTACAGTTCATGTGTTAACATCAAACAGTTGTACAGTTTGAATTTTAACATCAAACACCAGTACAGTTTAGGTGTTAACATCAAACAGTTGTACAGTTTGACTTTTAACATCAAACACCAGTACAGTTTAGGTGTTAACATCAAACAGTTGTACAGTTTGACTTTTAACATCAAACACCAGTACAGTTTAGGTGTTAACATCAAACACCAGTACAGTTTGACTTTTAACATCAAACACCAGTACAGTTTGACTTTTAACATCAAACAGTTGTACAGTTTGACTTTTAACATCAAACACCAGTACAGTTTAGGTGTTAACATCAAACACCAGTACAGTTTGACTTTTAACATCAAACACCAGTACAGTTTGACTTTTAACATCAAACACCAGTACAGTTCATGTGTTAACATCAAACAGTTGTACAGTTTGACTTTTAACATCAAACACAAGTACAGTTTAGGTGTTAACATTAAATAGTTGTACAGTTTGACTTTTAACATCAAACACAAGTACAGTTTAGGTGTTAACATTAAATAGTTGTACAGTTTGACTTTTAACATCAAACACAAGTACAGTTTAGGTGTTAACATTAAATAGTTGAACAGTAATTTAATAGAAATCGTAAATATTATATAATGCATATATTATCTATTTAGTTCTTCTAATTAGTAGCATGTTTACTTCTTACCAGAGTAGCCCTGAGGACAAGAGCATCTGTAACTATCTTCACTGGCAGCCGTACACGTACCACCATTTTGACAAGGCATACTGTTACAATGGTTGTCAGAACAATTTCCTATAAAACGAAATAAACTAGCTAAATACATCTGTAGTTTTTGTGTACAGAAAGAGATATTTATTAATATTTTATAAAAAGATTGTGGAAACGCAGGTCGAGGCATTTTCTTGTATGATGTCTTTCAGAACGGCTACTATGGATATTAACATTTATTGAAACAACGTTTCGACCTTCCTAGGTCATTTCAAGTTAACAAAGAGAGTTTGCAAACCTGTCGTTCTGAGATACATTTTATTTCAAGTGGGTTTCTCGTCATCAAGAACGTATAATGTCATATTAACTCTAGGAAATTTGGGTTGGAAGTAACAACACCAAATTATCGTGTACAAAATAGGCTAAGCATGAGCTAAGCCTACTTTATGCTTATTAAAATGCTTGATATGTTCTCTCTATTGATCAGTGTTTTTTTTCAGGAATTGGATTTCGAAACAATAAAGAGTCATAATTACTACACAAACAAACAAGCAGTCTTGGGTGATGCTTCACAAAAGGAAGCTACGCAGTTCAGAGTGTCAACACCTATTTAAAACACTTTGTCAACTTCACTGAGTCTAATACTAAAATCAATAAATCGCATAAAAGACCTTGCTTTTAAAATATAAAGCGCCCTCTTTGTGTTTTAAGTATAATTGAATTTCGATGATAATTAAATAAGCAACAAAAAGTTATTGATAAATTCTGCAACTCAAAATGGACCAACGACATTTTCTTACACTTTATCAAAACCTCGCATCTAATAAACTACACGATAAAATTCAAGTTTATTTTTTGGAAATCAAATTACCACAAAGAGGCGCATATTATATTTATAACAATACACTTTAGAATAGGTGAAATGTGTATACAAAATGTTTGTTTTTAAATTGGTAATATTGTCGTCTTCATAAAGTACAGAAAGCAACAAGTGAAATATACTGATTGTATTTTCACACTACAAAGAACACTAAATAAAATCGAGATCTGTTTAACATGTAAATATTTTTACATGTTCTTGAAAGAGAATTATTTAGTTTAACAGTTTACTTTTGTAGTAACAAAAGTAATATATTTGCTAATCCAGCTGCAATAGACTAGTGTTGCGGGATCCACGTTTCATCAGAAAATATCCAATAGTTTAGTTGCAAACGACTGTTCGGGTTATTTTACTCAATATTAGTACCTAGTTGCAAAATTAGTCTAGTTAGATGCTAGTAAAAGGCCACGTGTAAAAGATGATGTTGGAACTTTGGACCTACTGGTTAGCTGAAATCGATGTAAATACAATATTTCACTTACAATAAAACTCTGTTATTGTTTTAGAAAAGTTAAGAAAATACGAAACGTAAAATATTTTACTTCGTTTGGCACACCTGAAGTTAAAACTTTGAAGCTAAATTTTTTGATTTCACGTCTAAGATACATACATTGTCTGATTAAGAAAATTAACATTTCTTTTATGCAATTTGATTTCAAAGTCCTCATATATATATATATATTTGATATTTTAAAGATTCATATCCTTGTCAAATTAATTTATAATTTCATAATTATTATTAAAAATTTTCCAGAATAAGTTAGGTGCATGACTCATATCTTTGTAATTTATAGTATTTCATATCACATGTTTCAACCTCATGACTGGATATTTCTTATTGAGGACTGTCAAGGTAAAACTGTTATATAAATCACTGTATATTGGATAAGCCCATCTTCACTGAAAGAAACCTTTCTAGAGAGTTGCCAAAATAAACCCTGTTAGCTGCAGAGAAGTCCTTCTGTATTGTATCAACATACACACTGTTAGCTTCAGTGAAGTCTTTCTATGTTATTGTCAAGATAAATCCTGTTAGCTTCAGCAAAGTCCTTCTGTATTGTTGTCAAGATAGATCCTGTTAGCTACAGTAAAGTCCTTCGGTATTTTTGTCAAGATAAATCATGTTAGTTACAGTAAAGTCCTTCCTTATTTTTGTCAAGATAAATCTTGTTAGCAATTGTGAAGTCCTTCAGTATTGTTGGGATGATAAATCCTGTTAGCAACAGTAAAGTCGTTGTGTACTCTTGTCAAGATAAATCCTGTAAGCTACAGTAATGTCCTTCTGTATTTTTATAAAGATAAATCTTGTTAGCAACAGTAACATCCTTCTGTATTTTTGTCAAGATAAATGCTATTAGTTACAGTAAAGTCCTTTGGTATTTTTCTCAAGATAAATCCTGTAAGCTGCAGTGATATCTTTATATGATATTGTCAAGATAAATCCTGTTAGCTACAGTAAAGTCCTTTGGTATTTTTCTCAAGATAAATCCTGTTAGCTGCAGTGATATCTTTCTATGTTATTGTCAAGATAAATCCTGTTAGTTACAGTAAAGTCCTTCATTATTTTTGTCAAGATAAATCTTGTCAGCTACAGTAAAGTCATTCTCTATTTTTGTCAAGATAAATCCTGTTAGCAACAGTAAAGTCGTTGTGTACTGTTGTCAAGATAAATCCTGCTAGCTACAGTAAAGTCCTTCTGTATTTTTGTGAAGATAAATCTTGTTAGCTGCAGTAAAGTCCTTCAGTATTGTTGTGAAAATAAATCCCATTTGTTACAGTAAAGTCTTTCTATGTTGCTGAAAAACAAAATCCTGTTAGCTACAGTAAAGTCTTTCTATGTTGCTGAAAAAACAAAATCCTGTTAGCTACAGTAAAGTCCTTTTGTATTTTTCTCAAGATAAATCCTGTTAGCTTGAGTGAAGTCCTTCTGCATTGTTGTCAAGATACATCCTGTTAACTTCAGTAAAGATCTTTTGTATTTTTGTCAAGATTAATCCTGTTAGCTACAGTAATGTCCATCTGTACTCTTGTCAAGATAAACCTGTTAGCTACAGTAAAGTCCTTCGGTATTTTTGTCAAGATAAACCTGTTAGCTGCAGTGAAGTCTTTCTATGTTATTGTCAAAATAAATCTTGTTAGCTTTAGTAAAGTATTTCCGTATTGTTGTTAAGATAAATACTGTTAGCAACAGTAAAGTCCTTCTTTACTGCTGTCAAGAGAAATCCCATTAGTGAGAGTAAAGTCTTTCTATGTTGTTCACAAGCTAAATCCTGTTAGGTATAGTGAAGTCCTTCAGTATTGTTGTGAAAATAAATCCTATTTGTTACAGTAAAGTCATTCTATGTTGCTGAAAAACAAAATCCTGTTAGCTCCAGTAACGTCCTTTTGTATTTTTGTCCACACACACCGTGTTAGCTGCAGTAAAGTACTTCTGTATTTTTGTCAAGATAAATCCTGTTAGTTACAGTAAAGACCTTCATTATTTTTGTCAATATAAATCTTGTTAGCTATTGTGAAGTCCTTCAGTATTGTTGGGATGATAAATCCTGTCAGCTACAGTAAACTCGTTCTGTATTTTTGTCAAGATAAATCCTTTTAGCTACAGTAAAGTTCTTCTGTATTGTTGTGAAAATAAATCCCATTTGTTACAGTAAAGTCTTTCTATGTTGCTGAAAAACAAAATCCTGTTAGCTGCAGCAAAGTCTTTCTATGTTATTGAAAAACAAAATCCTGTTAGCTACAGTAAAGCCCTTTTGTATTTTTGTCAAGATAAATCCTGTTAGCTAGAGTAAAGTTCTTTTGTATTTTTGTCAAGATAAACCTGTTAGCTACAGTAAAGCCCATCTGTACTCTTGTCAAGATAAATCCTGTTAGCTACAGTAAAGTCCTTTGGTATTTTTGTCAAGATAAATCCTGTTAGCTGCAGTGAAGTCTTTCTATGTTATTGTCAAGATAAATCGTGTTAGTTACAATAAAGAGCTTCATTATTTTTCAATATAAATCTTGTTAGCTATTGTGAAGTCCTTGAGTATTGTTGGGATGATAAATCCTGTCAGCTGCAGTAAACTCGTTCTGTATTTTTGTCAAGATAAATCCTGTTAGGTACAGTAAAGTTCGTCTGTATTGTTGTCAAGAGAAATCTTATTAGTTGCAGTGATATCTTTCTATGTTGTTGACAAGCTGCAGTAAAGTCCTTCAGTATTGTTGTCAAGATAAATTCTCTAAGGTACAGTAAAGTCATTCTCCATTTTTGTCAAGATAAATCCTGTTAGCAACAGTAAAGTCGTTGTGTACTGTTGTCAAGATAAATCCTCCTAGCTACAGTAAAGTCCTTCAGCATTGTTGTCAAAATAAATCCTGTTAGCTACAGTAAAGTCCTTCTGTATTGTTGTCAAGATAGATCCTGTTAGCTACAGTAAAGTCCTTCGGTATTTTTGTCAAGATAAATCATGTTAGTTACAGTAAAGTCCTTCCTTATTTTTGTCAAGATAAATCTTGTTAGTCACAGTAAAGTCGTTGTGTACTATTGTCAAGATAAATCCTCCTAGCTACAGTAAGGTCCTTCAGTATTGTTGTCAAAATAAATCCTGTTAGCTACAGTAAAGTCCTTCTGTACTCTTGTCAAGATAAATCCTGTTAGCTACAGTAAAGTCCTTTGGTATTTTTCTCAAGATAAATCCTGTAAGCTGCAGTGATATCTTTCTATGATATTGTCAAGATAAATCCTGTTAGCTACAGTAAAGTCCTTTGGTATTGTTCTCAAGATAAATCCTGTTAGCTGCAGTGATATCTTTCTATGTTATTGTCAAGATAAATCCTGTTAGTTACAGTAAAGTCCTTCATTATTTTTGTCAAGATAAATCTTGTCAGCTACAGTAAAGTCATTCTCTATTTTTGTCAAGATAAATCCTGTTAGCAACAGTAAAGTCGTTGTGTACTGTTGTCAAGATAAATCCTGCTAGCTACAGTAAAGTCCTTCTGTATTTTTGTGAAGATAAATCTTGTTAGCTGCAGTAAAGTCCTTCAGTATTGTTGTGAAAATAAATCCCATTTGTTACAGTAAAGTCTTTCTATGTTGCTGAAAAACAAAATCCTGTTAGCTACAGTAAAGTCCTTTTGTATTTTTCTCAAGATAAATCCTGTTAGCTTGAGTGAAGTCCTTCTGCATTGTTGTCAAGATACATCCTGTTAACTTCAGTAAAGATCTTTTGTATTTTTGTCAAGATTAATCCTGTTAGCTACATTAATGTCCATCTGTACTCTTGTCAAGATAAATCCTGTTAGCTACAGTAAAGTCCTTCGGTATTTTGTCAAGATAAACCTGTTAGCTGCAGTGAAGTCTTTCTATGTTATTGTCAAAATAAATCTTGTTAGCTTTAGTAAAGTATTTCCGTATTGTTGTTAAGATAAATACTGTTAGCAACAGTAAAGTCCTTCTTTACTGCTGTCAAGAGAAATCCCATTAGTGAGAGTAAAGTCTTTCTATGTTGTTCACAAGCTAAATCCTGTTAGGTATAGTGAAGTCCTTCAGTATTGTTGTGAAAATAAATCCTATTTGTTACAGTAAAGTCATTCTATGTTGCTGAAAAACAAAATCCTGTTAGCTCCAGTAACGTCCTTTTGTATTTTTGTCCACACACACCGTGTTAGCTGCAGTAAAGTCCTTCTGTATTTTTGTCAAGATAAATCCTGTTAGTTACAGTAAAGACCTTCATTATTTTTGTCAATATAAATCTTGTTAGCTATTGTGAAGTCCTTCAGTATTGTTGGGATGATAAATCCTGTCAGCTACAGTAAACTCGTTCTGTATTTTTGTCAAGATAAATCCTTTTAGCTACAGTAAAGTTCTTCTGTATTGTTGTGAAAATAAATCCCATTTGTTACAGTAAAGTCTTTCTATGTTGCTGAAAAACAAAATCCTGTTAGCTGCAGCAAAGTCTTTCTATGTTATTGAAAAACAAAATCCTGTTAGCTACAGTAAAGCCCTTTGTATTTTTGTCAAGATAAATCCTGTTAGCTAGAGTAAAGTTCTTTTGTATTTTTGTCAAGATAAATCCTGTTAGCTACAGTAAAGCCCATCTGTACTCTTGTCAAGATAAATCCTGTTAGCTACAGTAAAGTCCTTTGGTATTTTTGTCAAGATAAATCCTGTTAGCTGCAGTGAAGTCTTTCTATGTTATTGTCAAGATAAATCGTGTTAGTTACAATAAAGAGCTTCATTATTTTTCAATATAAATCTTGTTAGCTATTGTGAAGTCCTTGAGTATTGTTGGGATGATAAATCCTGTCAGCTGCAGTAAACTCGTTCTGTATTTTTGTCAAGATAAATCCTGTTAGGTACAGTAAAGTTCGTCTGTATTGTTGTCAAGAGAAATCTTATTAGTTGCAGTGATATCTTTCTATGTTGTTGACAAGCTGCAGTAAAGTCCTTCAGTATTGTTGTCAAGATAAATTCTCTAAGGTACAGTAAAGTCATTCTCCATTTTTGTCAAGATAAATCCTGTTAGCAACAGTAAAGTCGTTGTGTACTGTTGTCAAGATAAATCCTCCTAGCTACAGTAAAGTCCTTCAGTATTGTTGTCAAAATAAATCCTGTTAGCTACAGTAAAGTCCTTCTGTACTCTTGTCAAGATAAATCCTGTTAGCTACAATAAAGTCCTTTGGTATTTTTGTCAAGATAAATCCTGTTAGCTGCAGTGATATCTTTCTATGTTATTGTCAAGATAAATCCTGTTAGTCACAGTAAAGTCCTTCATTATTTTTGTCAAGATAAATCTTGTCAGTTACAGTAATGTCCTTCTGTATTTTTGTCAAGATAAATACTGTTAGGTACAGTAAAGTGCTTCTGTATTGTTTTCAAGATAAATCCTGTTAGCTGCAGTAATGTCCTTCTGTATTTTTGTCAAGATAAATCCTGTTAGGTACAGTAAAGTTCTTCTGTATTGTTGTGAAGAGAAATCTTATTAGTTGCAGTAAAGTCTTTCTATGTTGTTGACAAGCGAAAACCTGTTAGCTGCAGTAAAGTCCTTCAGTATTGTTGCCAAAATAAATCCTGTTAGCTGCAGTGAAGTCTTTCTATGTTATTGTCAAGATAAATCCTGTAAGGTACAGTAAAGTCATTCTCTATTTTTGTCAAGATAAATCCTGTTAGCAACAGTAAAGTCGTTGTGTACCATTGTCAAGATAAATCCTCCTAGCTACAGTAAAGTCCTTCAGTATTGTTGTCAAAATAAATCCTGTTAGCTACAGTAAAGTCCTTCTGTACTCTTGTCAAGATAAATCCTGTTAGCTACAGTAAAGTCCTTTGGTATTTTTCTCAAGATAAATCCTGTAAGCTGCAGTGATATCTTTCTATGATATTGTCAAGATAAATCCTGTTAGTTACAGTAAAGTCCTTCATTATTTTTGTCAAGATAAATCTTGTCAGCTACAGTAAAGTCATTCTCTATTTTTGTCAAGATAAATCCTGTTAGCAACAGTAAAGTCGTTGTGTACTGTTGTCAAGATAAATCCTGCTAGCTACAGTAAAGTCCTTCTGTATTTTTGTGAAGATAAATCTTGTTAGCTGCAGTAAAGTCCTTCAGTATTGTTGTGAAAATAAATCCCATTTGTTACAGTAAAGTCTTTCTATGTTGCTGAAAAACAAAATCCTGTTAGCTACAGTAAAGTCTTTCTATGTTGCTGAAAAAACAAAATCCTGTTAGCTACAGTAAAGTCCTTTTGTATTTTTGTCAAGATAAATCCTGTTAGCTTGAGTGAAGTCCTTCTGCATTGTTGTCAAGATACATCCTGTTAACTTCAGTAAAGATCTTTTGTATTTTTGTCAAGATTAATCTTGTTAGCTACAGTAATGTCCATCTGTACTCTTGTCAAGATAAACCTGTTAGCTACAGTAAAGTCCTTCGGTATTTTTGTCAAGATAAATCCTGTTAGCTGCAGTGAAGTCTTTCTATGTTATTGTCAAAATAAATCTTGTTAGCTTTAGTAAAGTATTTCCGTATTGTTGTTAAGATAAATACTGTTAGCAACAGTAAAGTCCTTCTTTACTGCTGTCAAGAGAAATCCCATTAGTGAGAGTAAAGTCTTTCTATGTTGTTCAGAAGCTAAATCCTGTTAGGTATAGTGAAGTCCTTCAGTATTGTTGTGAAAATAAATCCTATTTGTTACAGTAAAGTCATTCTATGTTGCTGAAAAACAAAATCCTGTTAGCTCCAGTAACGTCCTTTTGTATTTTTGTCCACACACACCGTGTTAGCTGCAGTAAAGTCCTTCTGTATTTTTGTCAAGATAAATCCTGTTAGTTACAGTAAAGACCTTCATTATTTTTGTCAATATAAATCTTGTTAGCTATTGTGAAGTCCTTCAGTATTGTTGGGATGATAAATCCTGTCAGCTACAGTAAACTCGTTCTGTATTTTTGTCAAGATAAATCCTTTTAGCTACAGTAAAGTTCTTCTGTATTGTTGTGAAAATAAATCCCATTTGTTACAGTAAAGTCTTTCTATGTTGCTGAAAAACAAAATCCTGTTAGCTGCAGCAAAGTCTTTCTATGTTATTGAAAAACAAAATCCTGTTAGCTACAGTAAAGCCCTTTTGTATTTTTGTCAAGATAAATCCTGTTAGCTAGAGTAAAGTTCTTTTGTATTTTTGTCAAGATAAATCCTGTTAGCTACAGTAAAGCCCATCTGTACTCTTGTCAAGATAAATCCTGTTAGCAACAGTAAAGTCGTTGTGTACTGTTGTCAAGATAAATCCTCCTAGCTACAGTAAAGTCGTTGTGTACTGTTGTCAAGATAAATCCTCCTAGCTACAGTAAAGTCCTTCAGTATTGCTGTCAAAATAAATCCTGTTAGCTACAGTAAAGTCCTTCTGTACTCTTGTCAAGATAAATCCTGTTAGCTACAGTAAAGTCCTTTGGTATTTTCGTCAAGATAAATCCTGTTAGCTGCAGTGATATCTTTCTATGTTATTGTCAAGATAAATCCTGTTAGTCACAGTAAAGTCCTTCATTATTTTTGTCAAGATAAATCTTGTCAGTTACAGTAATGTCCTTCTGTATTTTTGTCAAGATAAATACTGTTAGGTACAGTAAAGTGCTTCTGTATTGTTTTCAAGATAAATCCTGTTAGCTGCAGTAAAGTCCTTCTGTATAGTTGTCAAGATAGATCCTATTAGTTACAGTAAAGTCTTTCTATGTTACTGTCAAGATAAATCCAGTTAGCTTCAGTAACGAACTTCTGTATTGTTGTCAAGATAAATTCTCTAAGGTACAGTAAAGTCATTCTCTATTTTTGTCAAGATAAATCCTGTTAGCAACAGTAAAGTCGTTGTGTACTGTTGTCAAGATAAATCCTGCTAGCTACAGTAAAGTCCTTTGGTATTTTCGTCAAGATAAATCCTGTTAGCTGCAGTGATATCTTTCTATGTTATTGTCAAGATAAATCCTGTTAGTCACAGTAAAGTCCTTCATTATTTTTGTCAAGATGAATCTTGTCAGTTACAGTAATGTCCTTCTGTATTTTTGTCAAGATAAATACTGTTAGGTACAGTAAAGTGCTTCTGTATTGTTTTCAAGATAAATCCTGTTAGCTGCAGTAAAGTCCTTCTGTATAGTTGTCAAGATAGATCCTATTAGTTACAGTAAAGTCTTTCTATGTTACTGTCAAGATAAATCCAGTTAGCTTCAGTAACGAACTTCTGTATTGTTGTCAAGATAAATTCTCTAAGGTACAGTAAAGTCATTCTCTATTTTTGTCAAGATAAACCTGTTAGCAACAGTAAAGTCGTTGTGTACTGTTGTCAAGATAAATCCTGCTAGCTACAGTAAAGTCCTTCTGTATTTTAGTGAAGATAAATCTTGTTAGCTGCAGTAAAGTCCCTCTGTATTTTTGTCAAGATAAATCTGTTAGTTGCAGTGAAGTATTTCTGTATTGTTGTCAAGATAAATACTGTTAGCTATAGTAAAGTCCTTCAGTATTGTTGTGAAAATAAATCCCATTTGTTACAGTAAAGTCTTTCTATGTTGCTGAAAAACAAAATCCTGTTAGCTACAGTAAAGTCCTTTTCTATTTTTGTCAAGATAAATCCTGTTAGCTTGAGTGAAGTCCTTCTGCATTGTTGTCAAGATAAATCCTGTTAACTTCAGTAAAGTTCTTTTGTATTTTTTCAAGATAAATCCTGTTAACTTCAGTAAAGTCCTTTTGTATTTTTGTCAAGATAAATCCTGTTAGATACAGTGAAGTCTTCCTATGTTATTGTCAAAATAAATCTTGTTAGCTTTAGTAAAGTATTTCTGTATTGTTGTTAAGATAAATACTGTCAGCTACAGTAAAGTCCTTTACTGCTGTCAAGAGAAATCCCATTAGTGAGAGTAAAGTCTTTCTATGTTGTTCACAAGCTAAATCCTGTTAGGTATAGTGAAGTCCTTCAGTATTGTTGTGAAAATAAATCCCATTTGTTACAGTAAAGTCTTTCTATGTTGCTGAAAAACAAAATCCTGTTAGCTACAGTAAAGTCCTTCTGTATTTTTGTCAAGATAAATTCTGTTAACTACAGTAAAGTCCTTCTGTAATTTTGTCAAGATAAATCCCTTTAGCTACAGTAAAGTTCTTCTGTATTGTTGTTAAGAGACATCGTATTAGTTGCAGTAAAGTCTTTCCATGTTATTGTCAAGATAAATCCTGTTAACTACAGTAAAGTCCTTCTGTAATTTTGTCAAGATAAATCCTGTTAGCTACAGTAATGTCCTTCTGTAATTATCTCAAGATAAATCCTGTTAGCTACACTAAAGTCCATCTGTATTTTTGTTAAGATACACCCTGTTAGCTACAGTAACATCGTTCTCTATTTGGTTGTCAAGATAAAACCTATTAGTTACAGTAAAGTCTTTCTATGTTGTTGACAAGCTAAATCCTGTTAGCTATAGTGAAGTCGTTGAGTATTGTTGTCAAGATAAATCCTGTTAGCTACAGTAAAGTCATTCTCTATTTTGATCAAGATAAATCCTGTTAGCAACAGTAAAGTCGTTGTGTACTGTTGTCAAGATAAATCCTGCTAGCTACAGTAAAGTCCTTCTGTATTTTTCTGAAGATAAATCCTGTTAGCTGCAGTAAAGTCCCTCTGTATTTTTGTCAAGATAAATCCTGTTAGCTGCAGTGATATCTTTCTATGTGATTGTCAAGATAAATCCTGTTAGTGACAGTAAAGTCCTTCATTATTTTTGTCAAGATAAATCTTGTCAGCTACAGTAATGTCCTTCTATACTGCTGTCAAGATAAATCCGATTAGTGACAGTAAAGTCTTTCTATGTTGTTCACAAGTTAAATCCTGTTAGCCATAGTGAAGTCCTTCAGTATTGTTGTGAAGATAAATCCCATTTGTTACAGTAAAGTCTTTCTATGTTGCTGAAAAACAAATTCCTGTTAGCTACAGTAAAGTCCTTTTGTATTTTTGTCCATACACACCGTGTTAGCTGCAGTAAAGTCCTTCTGTATTTTTGTCAAGATAAATCCTGTTAACTACAGTAAAGTCCTTCTGTAATTTTGTCAAGATAAATCCTGTTAGCTAGAGTAAAGTCCGTCTGTATTGTTGTCAAGATAAATCCTGTTAGCTAGAGTAAAGTCCTTATGTACTCTTGTCAAGATAAATCCTGTAAGCTACAGTAATGTCCTTCTGTATTTTTATAAAGATAAATCTTGTTAGCAACAGTAACATCCTTCTGTATTTTTGTCAAGATAAATGCTATTAGTTACAGTAATGTCTTTCTATGTTGTTGAGAAGCTAAATCCTGTTAGCTATAGTGAAGTCCTTCAGTATTTTTGTGAAGATAAATCCTGTTAGCTACAGTAAAGTCATGTATTTTTGTCAAGATAAATCCTGTTAGCTACAGTGAAGTCTTTCTGTGTTGTTGACAAGTGAGATTCTGTTAGCTTAATGAAATGTTAACAAAATATTCATTTGTAAACTGTAATGTTTGTTCCTTTTATTTCAGTGGCAGCCGACAAGCTGAACTGTAGTCGACCAGATAAGTAAATACAATTTACTATTTTTAAGAATTTGAATAAAGAAAATAAACAAAAACAAGAACTTTAATATATGAACTTGCATCTTTTAGATTAACAAATCGTATATACAGAGGTAGAAAAATCCCTCCGTTAGATAAATGCAATATGACTTATATATATATAAAGTTTTAATATTTTAAATTTTAGTACAAATTTTGTACAAGAAGTTAAAGTACATGATAAAAATAAGCTAATCTTTTCATAAACATTGTTCTTCTGACAAAAACAGATGGTTCATGTGTTCGTGGTTATTGTCGTAAGTGAACTCACGAATTTGGGCAGCACTGATGACATCTTTAGACCCAGGGTAATGAATATCCACCTTCCTTCTTCCAATGTGTAGTCGACGAATACAACCAACGAGGCCCATACTGACACCCACATTTCTATATACCCTGTAGTAAAGTAAGAACAATGTTGTGTTTATATCTTTATCTATAAATGGTACTCTTATCGATAAAAAGACACACTCACAAAAAACAATAACACAAACAAAAAAAAACTTTAAAGAATAACTGGACCTTAAATATAAGCCAGCAAGGAATTTTTTATGTAAGAAATAAAGTATCTCAGAATTGGAATTTATTTTCTATACAACAATATTCTGTTCGTTTTGTTATTATGTACAAAGGTATCTGGAGGGCTATCTGCTGTCTACCATGGATAGCGAAACTCGGTTTCTAGCGGTAGAAGTCTGCAGACATACCACTGTGCCACTGGGAAAGGGTAATACTATTTGAAACATTTAGATGTCAGGGTGTTATCGGTGTGCATTAGATACGCATCAGCAGTTGGGTCACTGTGTCATTATAAGTTTGGTAGACATACAGTGTCAACAGTCTGTCATCATAAGTTTGTTAGACATACAGTGTCAACAGCCTGTCATTATAAGTTTGTTAGACATACAGTGTCAACAGTCTGTCATCATAAGTTTGTTAGACATACAGTGTCAACAGTCTGTCATCATAAGTTTGTTAGAGACACATTGTCGACAGTGTGTGATTAAAAGTTTGTTGAACATTGTGTTATTTTCACGGATGTTATATAAGGTGATTTTATGTTAAAATACTATCGAAATATTCAATGAAACCATGCTTGGATTTCTATCATTATGTTTATCATATTGTGTGGAAAGTGTCCGGACCCTCAATGAATTTTATTATGTCTTAAATATTTTCCTATAACATATAGAAATAATCGATAACTTTCTAATTTAAAAACCAGTTTCTAGGTGGTAACACAGCTTCATACAAAGGAAGTATTAGTTTGTTTATACTGGAACTATTTCATCCATCCATGACTATGTTGACTTATGGAGACGATTACCCATTGACTTTTGTAACAAGTCAATTAACCTGCGTCAGTGATTTTCAGTGAAATTTGGTGAAAAAGGGTTTTTCTAATTCAAGCTGATTTCAGTAAAGTGACCAGCTTTATGACTATCAACTTATAAATACACCTCAATAGCTGTTTCCGTATGAAAATGATTGACTTACGAGCCGAGCGTATTATAAACACAGACAGGAGAAATGCCTGGTTTAGTTGAGATGGCATTAGGAGAAAAGTTTATCTTTCATAACTAACGTTTTACACTTTCGAGCATGATTTGTGGGTCTGTTGATATTCTGAATGTTCTGCAGTATCAGATCTCCAGATATCCATGAATAACACTTACTATTATTATTATGGATAACACATTATATTATTATGAATAACAGTTATTATCATTATTATGGATAACACATTATTATTATTAATAACAGTTATTATTATTATTATGGATAACACTTACTATTATTATTATCATTATGAATAACACTTACTATTATTATTATCATTATAGATAACACTTACTATTATTATTATGGATGAAACATTATTATTATTATGAATAACATTATTATTATTATTATGGATAATACTTATTATTATTAATCTGGATAACACTACTATTATTATTATGGATAACACTGATATTATTATGGATAACAGTTATTATTATGGATAACACTCATGATTATTATTATGGATAACACTATTATTATTATAATTATGGATAACACTCATGATTATTATTATGGATAACACTATTATTATTATAATTATGGATAACACTCTATTATTATGGATAACACTGATATTATTATGGATAACACTCTATTATTATGGATAACACTTACTATTATTATTATTATGGATAACACTTACTATTATTATTATTATGGATAACAGTTACTATTATTATCATTAGGGATAACAGTTACTATTATTATCATTATGGATAACACTTACTATTATTATTATCATTATGGATAACACTTACTATTATTATTATGGATAATACTTATTATTATTATTATGGATAATACTTATTATTATTAATCTGGATAACACTACTATTATTATTATGGATAACACTGATATTATTATGGATAACACTGATATTATTATGCATAACAGTTATTATTATGGATAACACTATAATTATTATAATTATGGATAACACTTATTATTATCATTATGGATAACACTACTATTATTATTATGGATAACACTGATATTATTATGAATAACAGTTATTAATATGGATAACACTCATGATTATTATTATGGATAACACTTACTATTATTATCATTATGGATAACATTCACTATTATTATTATGAATAACACTTATTATTATCATTATGGATAACACTTACTCTTAGTATTATTATGGATAACACGTATTATTATTATGAATAACACGTATTATTCGTGCATCAAACTTATAGGTGTTAAACATGTCATCCGTGGTGCACTACTCACACCTCTAGCGACACGCCACTGCATTAATACAAGCACATTCTTGTTAAGAAGTGGGAATAACCTTTGTACACAGTGAATTCTGGACAGTATGAAGAGATAGCAAACAGTGTAAAAATGGATAAACTGTTAGCTAAAAGTATGTATTGTCATACAGCTAGTTGTTGTTGGTTTAGAAGGTTACAACGTGATCTGACGATATAACTACATTTAGTTGTTGGGTTAGGTGTGAGAGTTATAAGGTGGATCTGCTGATATAACTGTTGTTGGTTTAGATGTGAGAGTTATAACGTGGATCTGGTGATATAACTGTAGTTAGTTGTTTTTGATTTAGCTGTGAGGGTTATAACGTGGATCTGGTGATATAACTGAAGTTAGTTGTTTTTAATTTATCTGTGAGGGTTATAAAGTGGATCTGGTGATATAACTGTAGTTAGTTGTTTTTGATTTAGCTGTGAGGGTTATAACGTGGATCTGGTGATATAACTGAAGTTAGTTGTTTTTGATTTATCTGTGAGGGTTATAAAGTGGATCTGGTGATATAACTGTAGTTAGTTGTTTTTGATTTAGCTGTGAGGGTTATAACGTGGATCTGGTGATATAACTGAAGTTAGTTGTTTTTTATTTATCTGTGAGGATTATAAAGTGGATCTGGTGATATAACTGTAGTTAGTTGTTTTTGATTTATCTGTGAGGGTTATAACGTGGATGTGGTGATATAACTGTAGTTAGTTGTTTTTGATTTATCTGTGAGGGTTATAACGTGGATCTGGTGATATAACTGAAGTTAGTTGTTTTTGATTTAGCTGTGAGGGTTATAAAGTGGATCTGGTGATATAACTGTAGTTAGTTGTTTTTGATTTAGCTGTGAGGGTTATAACGTGGATCTGGTGATATAACTGAAGTTAGTTGTTTTTGATTTATCTGTGAGGGTTATAAAGTGGATCTGGTGATATAACTGAAGTTAGTTGTTTTTGATTTATCTGTGAGGGTTATAACGTGGATCTGGTGATATAACTGAAGTTAGTTGTTTTTGATTTATCTGTGAGGGTTATAAAGTGGATCTGGTGATATAACTGTAGTTAGTTGTTTTTGATTTAGCTGTGAGGGTTATAACGTGGATCTGGTGATATAACTGAAGTTAGTTGTTTTTGATTTATCTGTGAGGGTTATAAAGTGGATCTGGTGATATAACTGAAGTTAGTTGTTTTTGATTTATCTGTGAGGGTTATAAAGTGGATCTGGTGATATAACTGTAGTTAGTTGTTTTTGATTTATCTGTGAGGGTTATAACGTGGATCTGGTGATATAACTGTAGTTAGTTGTTTTTGATTTATCTGTGAGGGTTATAACGTGGATCTGGTGATATAACTGTAGTTAGTTGTTTTTGATTTAGCTGTGAGGGTTATAACGTGGATCTGGTGATATAACTGTAGTTAGTTGTTTTTGATTTAGCTGTGAGGATTATAACGTGGATCTGGTGATATAACTGTAATTAGTTGTTTTTGATTTAGCTGTGAGGGTTATAACGTGGATCTGGTGATATAACTGTAGTTAGTTGTTTTTGATTTAGATGTGAGGGTTAAACGCGGATCTGGTGATATAACTGTAGTTAGTTGTTTTTGATTTATCTGTGAGGGTTATAATGTGGATCCTTCCAGCAAATAACTTGATTACTTCACTGTTGCTTCGTATGTTTTGTAATATTAGGAAATATATTATTTCCATTGCAGTAGCTTCCTGATGCCTCAGAGATAAATTATTAGGTATTACACTAGAATTTGGAGTTTGATACCTATGGTGGGCATAACCCAGATAACCCATTATGTGGCTTTATGCGTTACAGCAAACAAACAAGGCATTAAAATAATGAGTGTTCTTAACACGGAAAAGGAAAGGTTTAATAGTTGTACAAATATCTCATCTCCAGTAAGTAATAATTATGTGAGCATTATTTTAGATGGAATGTTAATTATAAACCAATTAGATGTCTGTTTGTCCATACGTAATTAGAATATATACTACTACGTCATAAATTTAGTTTGTAACAAAGATGTCCATATACGAGTGAGGATTTGGTTCTGAAAGTGGATAGTATTTTATGAATATTAACAGTTAACTCAGTCCTCTGTAAAATAATTATTGTCCCTTAAAATTATATAAATTATTCATTAATGAGGTTTGAATCATTTGAGAAACAGAGATTACACACAAAAATGTTATTTTATGTTTAGATATTGAAAATAATTACAATGACTTCAAATTCGTTGGTTTCTACATTTAATTATCTTAAAGCTTCACACTTTGTTATAATCTTTATTTTAAGACTGGTAATAAACGACCTTAATTCATTAATATTTGTTATTTTTTCTTTAATCCTCATAACTTCTTCAGCAATTCTCACTAAAACAAACAGTAACTGACAGTACAAAACTGGTGGTGGTGGTGGTAATATATCTAATTCAAACGTCTGTTAAGACCTACCTCTTGCTGGTGGTTGAAATGTATCCAGTGTATAAGTCTGTTAAAACCTACCCTTTGCAGGTGGTTGAAATGTATCCAATAAATCTGTTAAAACTTACCCTTTGCTGGTGGTTGCAATGTATCCAATAAATCTGTTAAAACTTACCCTTTGCTAGTGGTTGAAATGTATCCAATGTATAAGTCTGTTGACACCTACCCTTTGCTGGTAGTTGGAATGTATCCAATAAGTCTGTTAAAACCTATATTTTGCTGGTGGTCAGAATGTATCTAATGTATAAGTCTGTTGAAACTTACCCTTTGTTGGTGGTTGCAATGTATCCAATGTATAAGTCTGTTAAAACTTACCCTTTGTTGGTGGTTGCAATGTATCCAATGTATAAGTCTGTTAAAACCTACCCTTTGCTGGTGGTTGTAATGTATCAAATGTATAAGTCTGTTACAACTTACTCTTTGTTGGTGGTTGTAATGTATCCAATATATAAGTCTGTTAAAACCTACCCTTTGTTGGTGGTTGTAATGTATACAATGTATAAGTCTGTTAAAACCTATACTTTGTTGATGGTTGTAATGTATCCAATGTATAAGTCTGTTAAAACCTACCCTTTGTTGGTGGTTGTAATGTATACAATGTATAAGTCTGTTAAAACCTACCCTTTGTTGGTGGTTGTAATGTATACAATATATAAGTCTGTTAAAACCTACCCTTTGTTGGTGGTTGTAATGTATACAATGTATAAGTCTGTTAAAACCTATACTTTGTTGATGGTTGTAATGTATCCAATGTATAAGTCTGTTAAAACCTACCCTTTGTTGGTGGTTGTAATGTATACAATGTATAAGTCTGTTAAAACCTACCCTTTGTTGGTGGTTGTAATGTATACAATGTATAAGTCTGTTAAAACCTACCCTTTGTTGGTGGTTGTAATGTATACAATGTATAAGTCTGTTAAAACCAATACTTTGTTGATGGTTGTAATGTATCCAATGTATAAGTCTGTTAAAACCTACCCTTTGTTGGTGGTTGTAATGTATACAATGTATAAGTCTGTTAAAACCTACCCTTTGTTGGTGGTTGTAATGTATACAATGTATAAGTCTGTCAAAACTTACCCTTTTCTTGTGGTTTGAATGCATCCAATGTATAAGTCTGTTAAAACCTATACTTTGCTGGTGGTTGGAATGTATCCAATGGATAAGTCTGTTAAAACTTACCCTTTGCTGGTGGTTGGAATGTATCCAATGTATAAATTCTCGTCTAGGTCCAGAGACTTTAGTCTCCCTTCACTACTGCCAGTCACTGCTTCCTGACCTTCAACGGTCAAGATTCCCTCTCGAAGGTAACGTTTAGCCACCACCCGGTGAAACTTGCCTGGCTGCAAGCGCTGAGTTGAGCGTAGTTCAACTGGTCCACTTCCTAAGTCATATCTGGACGTTAGAACAAAATAATATCCACAATGTTAGGTCACCTTTGTGAAGTAACAGATGTTATGTTATAGATATATCCTACTCGTATTTCACGAAGTATCAGTTACTAAAGCATTTTCAGACCATATCCATGTCTGATGACATAGAAATTTATACATCACAACTGACAAATGACCTTTTCAATAAGTTATCTTAACTCCACACATTTTTCTATTATCAATGTTATCTCTAGCTGAAATTCACTCTGAACCTTCTATACATGGTTTGATGCTGCATATGTAAAAAGGCCTAATTGCTTAAGATGTTTTTTCAGCTTTTCTAACAAGACATAAAACAATTATTTTTCCACCAGTGTGGCTGATCAAATGTGATTTCATTGTTAAAAATATTTCTAAACACTCAAAAAAATATAAGAACTCAACACCAATACCTGTGTCTACTTGTATTATATCATTCAAAGTTACTTTAAGTTGAATAGATGCTTGCCAATTCATTTTCCATAGGGTTGATTTTTAGACCAAGGTCAGTGCTGGGTCAGATTTTTTAAACAATTTACACTTACCTAAATTCTACAAATCCATTCCTCACAGCCAGGGATACAAAATCTCCATGTCCACCTCCACTGCTCTGACCATTATAAAACAGTATGCCATCATTTGCGAGTGTTAAAAATTCTAACATCACACTCATCCGCACGTAGGCTTCAAGTCTTCTTAGTTCCATCCAAGAACGACCAGAGAATGCAGGGACTTCCACGGGGGTTTCTGAAAAAAGAGAGAGAGAGTAAACATGTTTTTAGCTACAAAATGATAGTCATATGTTGTGAAGGAATAAAGTTTCATTTGGAATTACAACTGAAAGCTAATCTAAGAATCCCACATAGTTACACTCGACAGGAGCTAGAGGAATCACTGGCAGAACACCAATATAAGTCCTTTACGTTGGTTCTGTAAAGGCCCACCAGGGGACAAGTTACCTTGTTTCACTGACACATATCCACTGGAGCTGCTATGGTTGGTCTGTCACTGGGGACCAAGTTATCTTGTTTTCTCACACATATCCACTGGAGCTGTTATGGTTGCTCTGTCACTAGAGAACAAGTTATCTTGTTTTCTCACACATATCCACTGGAGCTGATATGGGTGGTCTGCCACCAGGGAACAAGTTATCTTTTTTATGTGACACATATCCACTGGAGCTGTTATGGTTGGTGTGTCACCAGGGAACAAGTTATCTTTTTTATGTGACACATATCCACTGGAGCTGATATGGGTGGTCTGCCACCAGGGAACAAGTTATCTTTTTTATGTGACACATATCCACTGGAGCTGATATGGGTGGTCTGCCACCAGGGAACAAGTTATCTTTTTTATGTGACACATATCCACTGGAGCTGTTATGGTTGGTGTGTCACCAGGGAACAAGTTATCTTTTTTATGTGACACATATCCACTGGAGCTGATATGGGTGGTCTGCCACCAGGGAACAAGTTATCTTTTTTATGTGACACATATCCACTGGAGCTGTTATGGTTGGTGTGTCACCAGGGAATAGATTATCTTGTTAGCTCATATCCACTGGAGTTATTATGGTTGGTTTGGCATCAGGTGACAAGTTATCTGGTTTTACTTACTCAAGTCCATTGTAACAGCAATCATTGATTCTGGCACCATAAACAAAGTTTTAGATTTTACTTACCAAAATCCACTGGAGCAGCTATGGTTGGTCTAGTGCTTCGATACAGGTTTTCTATCACACCAGGGTTGATGTCACGTGTTGACTTTGAGTCATACTGGCCAATGGTAGACTTCTGTACAGTTGAACGACGCACTGGACTACCGGTTGGTGTAGCGTCTGTTTACAGAATAAAGTTGGCACTGCTTATTACAGACGAATTTCATGAAAACAATGTTTAAGTTTTTGTTACAGGACTTCAAGTCCATATCATTTTTCTATATACCTAGTATTTCAAACACCTCTAATCCAATACAACTATTTTATTCACAATGATATGGTTGTCCACTAACATCTGATGTTAGAAAATAATATAACATATCTGTGCAGATGATTAATGTTTAACTTTGTGACCGTTATATGCCCTTTCTTAATATGAGATTTGTTGTTAGGTCTTTGTTGTTTTTACATACAAAATTTTTGATCTTTCTAGTATTTTGGTGTACATCACTTAAAAGCAATTTAGGAATTATCGCAGCATACAATACTTTCTTGCTATATTCTATTACCATGTATGCAAGGTCCTTTGCTATTTACTGTCAGTGATTTCTGATAACGGCAGTTAAAGAGTCGTAGCTGACACTCGGATCCGTATGTATGTCCATCACTTCCACAGACAGGTTCACCGGACTCTAACAACGAACACTTAAAGTCACATATGCACTGCACCTTTCCCAACTCTTCCCGACAGGTGGCGCCATATTGGCAGGTTACGCCATCACAAGATTCGCTAGTTCTCCTTGATAAGGACTCTAGAGGAAAACAAAGTTAAACTATTGCTAACTTAACAAAAAACACATTAAATAAATATTTAAGTTAAAGAGAAAGTCAAGCCACTTGTAAAGTAAACATGAAAACAAAATTAAACCATAACTAATTAAAGGGTAATAATACAAAGTTATATCTCAGTTAATTACGGAAATGTGAGACAAACAAATAATTATTGCATTCTGCAGTTCATCTTAATCAGATAGACACAAGGTTATAACCTATGGGAGGGTTGGTTATCAGTGACGTAGAGTTACAACAGATAACCCAGAGTACGGTTAGACCACACTGATCTGTAGTTAAAACATGACCTATAGATGGTTTTTCGTTTCTAACTTCTTACAAATTTCTTCTATATAGACGGTTTTCACATACTTGAGGGTTTATTTTAACACTGAGAGAAACACCTACCGTCGACACAGCCCCGGTGGTCCAGCACCTTGCCTGATGTGCAGTTGTCACATTTCATACCCTTAATGTTGGGTTTGCAGACACATCTGCCTGTTGTCTGTTCACAGTCATCTCGAACCGATCCATATTCACTACATCCACAAGCTAAGGGAAAAGTAATCACAACTTTTGAAGGAACAAACTCACAAACACATTCGTCTGTATCAACTATTTGAAGAGTTTCATATCACTCTTGGTTTCAGTTTTGTTTATTTCAATTTTTTCCCATGTTTCTTTTTTCTGTTCTGTTTTGTTCAATATTCCCTTATAGGATGTGTGTGAAGTTCAATTTGACTTTGGTTTCATTTCATTATATTTAATAAGATAAAAAGTATTTTGAGAATTTCAACTATAACTGTTCATAAAGTAATGTTATGTACAACACAGAGAAAGTCTTGGCTAAAGCGCCCCCTGTTTTCTACAACCACAAGCTACTATCATTATTCTTTCTAGTCCTAGCTACAGATTACCTAAACACGATAATTTCCGCTTAAGAACAGCAATTTTCCTTTAACTGTTATACCATAACTGTCACATCAGGTTATATTTAAACTGAATTTGGACTGTAAAAGTGAATGAAAAAATAAGTCATCAGAACTGTCTAAACATATTTCCACAGGCCTAAATTATAGTGAGGAACTCTGTTAAAAATAATTAACTGAACATTGGTTCTGTAAACTTTGAAAGGTTCAGAATATTACTGAATCACTTACAAATGCATCCACTGTTTCCTTCAGCAATTTTGTGGATACCCCAAAACCCAGGTTCACACCGATCACACCGAAGACCTCCAACACCAGGTTTACAAGAACACTGATTTGATATTGGATCACAAGTCTGACTATATGCTCCAAGACGGTTACAGCTACAAACACCTAAAACAACAGAAAGGTAGTGTTATGTTTAAATTAGAATACCAGTGTTATGCTTAATTTAAAATACTAGTGTTATGCTTAAATTAGAATACCAGTGTTATGCTTAAATTAGAATACCAGTGTTATGTTTAATTTAAAATACTAGTGTTATGTTTAAATTAGAATACCAGTGTTATGCTTAAATTAGAATACCAGTGTTATGTTTAATTTAAAATACTAGTGTTATGCTTAAATTAGAATACCAGTGTTATGCTTAAATTAGAATACCAGTGTTATGTTTAAATTAGACTACCAGTTAACATTATGATAGAACACACACCAGTGATGGGTTTAAATCAGATTAACAAGTTAACAATGCCATCAGTGTGCTGAAATTTGAAACGTTAACAATGTTATCAGTGTGCTGAACCCGATTACCCTTACTTAACAAACGTATATCTTTCAAGCAAAATAACTTAAGAAAGCTCATCACTCATTGGTGTTTTCAATTATTAATACTTATTAGTACATGTTTTTTTGTCACAATCTCACTGAGTTGTCTTTTATTTATCACAATAGCTAACTCCCTAATTCTGTACGTGACATGTTAAGCCTACTTACTGGGGCAACCAGCCTTATCATATCCTTGTGCCTGAGTTTTCCCGTCAGGACAACAACCATAAGGTGAGTCAGCACACGTCTTTATCAAGGCCACTGAAAGCCAAATATTAAACTTTACTCAAAGAGTTACAAAGTAAACACCAATTGCGAAAAAGAAATCCTACTAATTACATACAAGGATTATGAGTTTAAAATACACAACTGATAAGTTTTTTATTGTTGTTTCGACTATTTTCAGAGATTTTCATAACATTGTTTGTATTTCACAAAACAACTTGAATATTTCATACATATTTACAACGTTTTCCGTTTTTCAAAGTGCCAATGTTTTGATCAAAGAAACATCTGTTACTAGGCCTAGGACAAATCTCACCCTTTCTGCAGCACTTGGCGAAGCTAGGTGTTTCGTGGCAGTAACTGTTGGGAGGACACCGATCAACTCCAGTCCTGCCCCCACAATAGTATTCGAACCCATTCACCGGGTCCACTAAAGGGGGTTCTCCGTGACAAGGTAATTCTGAAGATTCTGTAGTGAAGACGAAAAAAAAGTTATAATGTATCGTGAGCCAGTTTATAAATTTAATAGAAAACTATAATAAAAAAATATAAACCTTTTCGACGAGACATAGAGCAAACTTTCTTAGCCATCATAAAATATTATAAGATCGTTAAAATATTTATTATTCTCTGACTGGCTCAAAAGTAAACTCGAGAGTATATATCGCTAAATTTAGGGTACGATCCCTGTTGTAATATTTGACTGCAAACAAAACAAAAGCTAGAATGTGACAGTACTCTGGTTCAGGTGTTGTACTCATGTTAATGTTAGTGTAGATGTAATGTATGTGTGTATTTTGGATAACACAGAAACACACACATATTGAAATATACTTGAAGTTCCACCAAGTGTCAATCTTTGTGATCGAAAGAGATGAGATAATTTAATTTCTTTAAAATGAATTTATCGTCTAGTTATGTTAGATGGTTTGAAATTTAATGTTCTTAATTTACGATATAATTAGAGAAACATATACGGTTTACAAAACTGATATGCAAAAAAACACAGCTGACAATCATGAAATACATTTATACAGAAATACTTCGTGACGCCAGATCTTATAAAAATTATATTTCTTGCCTTCGTAAGAATCTCTGGCAATTATTTGACTTTAAAGAAGTCTGTGGTCACTTTTTTACTTTCACAATAATCTGTGGTTACTTTCTTACCTTTACAAGATCCTCTGTCCACTTTCTTACCTTCACAGTAACTCCTTGTTGCTTTTTTTTACCTTTACAAGATCCTCTGTTCACTTTCTTACCTTCGCAGTAATCTGTGGTTACTTTCTTACTTTTACAAGATCCTCTGTTTACTTTCTTACCTTCACGGTAATCCTATGTTACTTTCTTACCTTTACAAGATCCTCTGTCTACTTTTTTACCTTCACAGTAACCCCTTGTTACTTTCTTACCTTTACAAGATCCTCTGTTCACTTTCTTACCTTCACAGTAATCTGTGGTTACTTTCTTACCTTTACAAGATCCTCTGTTCACTTTCTTACCTTCACAGTAATCTGTGGTTACTTTCTTACCTTCACAAGATCCTCTGTTTACTTTCTTACCTTCACAGTAACCCCTTGTTACTTTCTTACCTTTACAAGATCCTCTGTCTACTTTCTTACCTTCACGGTAACCCCTTGTTACTTTCTTACCTTTACAAGATCCTCTGTTCACTTTCTTACCTTCACCTTCTATGTTACTTTCTTACCTTTACAAGATCCTCTGTTACTTTCTTACCTTCACAGTAACCCCTTGTTACTTTCTTACCTTTACAAGATCCTCTGTTCACTTTCTTACCTTCACAGTAACCCCTTGTTACTTTCTTACCTTTACAAGATCCTCTGTTCACTTTCTTACCTTCACAGTAACCCCTTGTTACTTTCTTACCTTAACAAGATCCTCTGTTCACTTTGTTACCTTCACAGTAACCCCTTGTTACTTTTTTACCTTTACAAGACCCTCTGTTCACTTTCTTACCTTCACAGTAATCTGTGGTTACTTTCTTACTTTTACAAGATCCTCTGTTTACTTTCTTACCTTCACGGTAATCCTATGTTACTTTCTTACCTTTACAAGATCCTCTGTCTACTTTCTTACCTTCACAGTAACCCCTTGTTACTTTCTTACCTTTACAAGATCCTCTGTTCACTTTCTTACCTTCACAGTAATCTGTGGTTACTTTCTTACCTTTACAAGATCCTCTGTTCACTTTCTTACCTTCACAGTAATCCTTTGTTACTTTCTTACCTTCACAAGATCCTCTGTTTACTTTCTTACCTTCACAGTAACCCCTTGTTACTTTCTTACCTTTACAAGATCCTCTGTCTACTTTCTTACCTTCAGGGTAACCCCTTGTTACTTTCTTACCTTTACAAGATCCTCTGTTCACTTTCTTACCTTCACGGTAATCCTATGTTACTTTCTTACCTTTACAAGATCCTCTGTCTACTTTCTTACCTTCACAGTAACCCCTTGTTACTTTCTTACCTTTACAAGATCCTCTGTTCACTTTCTTACCTTCACAGTAACCCCTTGTTACTTTCTTACCTTTTATAAGATCCTCTGTTCACTTTCTTACCTTCACAGTAACCCCTTGTTACTTTCTTACCTTTACAAGATCCTCTGTTCACTTTGTTACCTTCACAGTAACCCCTTGTTACTTTCTTACCTTTACAAGACCCTCTGTTCACTTTCTTACCTTCACAGTAATCTAGAGTTACTTTTTCTTTTTTACAAGATCCTCTGTTTACTTTCTTACCTTCACAGTAATCTAGAGTTACTTTCTTACCTTTACAAGATCCTCTGTTCACTTTCTTACCTTCACAGTAACCCTTGTTACTTTCTTACCTTTACAAGATCCTCTGTTCACTTTCTTACCTTCACGGTAATCCTTGTTACTTTTTTATCTTTACAAGATCCTCTGTTCACTTTCTTACCTTCACAGTAATCTGTGGTTACTTTCTTACCTTTTATAAGATCCTCTGTTCACTTTCTTACCTTCACAGTAACCCCTTGTTACTTTTTACCTTTACAAGATCCTCTGTTCACTTTCTTTACCTTCACGGTAACCCCTTGTTACTTTCCTACCTTTATAAGATCCTCTGTCACTTTCTTACCTTCAGGTAACCCCTTGTTACTTTCTTACCTTTTACAAGATCCTCTGTTCACTTTCTTACCTTCACGGTAATTCCTTGTTACTTTCTTACCTTTATAAGATCCTCTGTTCACTTTCTTACCTTCACGGTAATCCCTTGTTACTTTCTTACCTTTACAAGATCCTCTGTTCACTTTCTTACCTTCACGGTAACCCCTTGTTACTTTCCTACCTTTACAAGATCCTCTGTTCATTTTCTACCTTCAGGTAACCCTTGTTATTTTTTTACCTTTACAAGATCCTCTGTTCACTTTCTTACCTTCATTTGTAATTCCTTGTTACTTTCTTTTACCTTTTACAAGATCCTCTGTTCACTTTCTTACCTTCACGGTAATCCTTGTTACTTTCTTACCTTTTATAAGATCCTCTGTTCACTTTCTACCTTCATTTGTAACCCTTGTTACTTTCCTACCTTTACAAGATCCTCTGTCTTCTTTCTTACCTTCAGGGTAACCCTTGTTACTTTCTTACCTTTACAAGATCCTCTGTTCACTTTCTTACCTTCACGGTAATTCCTTGTTACTTTCTTACCTTTACAAGATCCTCTGTTCACTTTCTTACCTTCACGGTAATCCCTTGTTACTTTCTTACCTTTACAAGATCCTCTGTTTACTTTCTTACCTTTACAGTAATCCCTTGTTACTTTCTTACCTTTACAAGATCCTCTGTTCACTTTCTTACCTTCACAGTAATCCTTTGTTACTTTCTTACCTTCACAAGAATCCCTGGCCACTGTCCGGATTTCCTGTTGTAGGTTACAAGCTGCTTCTCTGAGGTAACACTCGTTATCATATAGCCGTCTGTTCGAGCCACATACAGGCTCTTTCTCTGATGAACAGTGGAAGTCACAAACACACGTAGGTAATCCTTGAGAATCATAGTCACAAACTCCACCAAACTGACAGCCCTTACTGCCGCAGGACCCAGAGCCCAAATCTATAAAATCGATAGGTCGAGTCAGATCCTCTGTAGAAATTTTATGTTCTCAAGTATTTACTGGTTCTTTGTGTATAAAAACAATTGTATTTTATGGTTGTAATATATCCATGACAGATATAATTGTATCAAGAGTTGTGTAGTTCACATAATTTTGTTCTTGTGTTTAACTGAGTGTTTAGAGAAATATATATATAAAAAAAAACAGTTAAAAACAAGATGAATACTCAGCAGTACGCATACCTCTGACACAATGAGTTGGTTGTATTCGTCCGTATGTCCGTTGTTATCACTGAAGATGGACCATGCGTGGCTGAACATTTAGGAATAATATTCTACTTTTCTTTACCTAGTTTCATTAACATACAATCATTTTTGACTGACTATAGAAGGAAAATAGTGTGTTTGTTTGTTTTTTGAATTTCGCACAAAGCAACACGAGGGCTATCTGCGTAAGGCGTCCCTAATTTAGTATTGTAAGATTAGAGTGAAGACAGCTAGCTAGTCATCATCACCAACACCAGCTCTTGGGTTTGGTTTAAATTTCGCGCAAAGCTACATGAGGGATATCTGCGCTAGCCGTCCCTAATTTAGCAATGTAAGACTAGAGTGAGGACAGCTAGTCATCACCACCCTCCGCCAACTCTTGGGCTACTCTTTTCCCAACGAATAGTGGGATAGACCGTCACCTTATAACTCCCCAACGGATGAAAGGGCACCAAATTTTGGGATACTCTTTTACCAACGAATAGTGAGGTAGACCGTCACCTTTCGCATAATCACGGTTGGAAGGGTGGGTATCTTTGGTATGGTACGGATTCGAACCCGTGACCATCAGATTACGAGTCGAGCGCCCTATCCACCTGGTCATACCGAAAAAATCAAAATCAGTCTTCAGGGTTTAAAAGGTATAGATTGTTTTAAGTTTTCTAGACGTTGCTGTAACCATGACCCCAAAAGAAATAATCACTTCTTAGATGGGCTACAGTACAAATGTACAACAACTTAAGTCCAGATCTATTTGGGCGTTTGTTGAGATATCTTGTGACACACACTGAGACAAGGGTGAAAACATAACCCCTGTCCACGGGCTCGCTTCTTTGTTAAAGAATTGTAATTAATAACACAACGTAATAAAACGAAGATCACAAATTATAGTTCGATTTTCGCTCTAACTACAAAAACACACAAACCAAACACCTAAAAAATCAAATTACCTGCTAGCTTTTTAAAAAAAAACAAAATAATGACAATTGTGTTGAAGACTGTAATATATATAAAGTTGTTTTACTAATACGTTCATTATAAGCAGTATTCTTACAGAAAAACAAACATTTATTCGATGATTCAACACCAGTCAGTTAGTAATCCAATAAAAATGTCTTTTAACGAATTGTTTGAGTGATATGTTTGAATTACAGTCATAACGCATTTCTAAAACTATATAGAAAGTTTAGACTGAGTCAAGATAATTATCATTTTGGTAAATTAGTTTTAACGTGTTCCAAGGACTACATAGAAAGTATAGACTAAGACATACTAAGTATCTTTACAATAAATGTGTTCCAAGGACGATATAAAAAGTTTAGACAGAGAAAAGATAAGTAGCTATACAATAAATAAGTTATAACGTGTTAGAGAGATACAAGATAAGTATCTTTCCAGGAAATCAGTTATAACGTGATCCAAGGATAGAAAGTTTAGACTGAGACAAGATAAGTATCTTTACAATAAATAAGTTATAACGTGTTTCAAGGTATCTTTACAATAAATAGAAAGTTTAGACTGAGACAAGATAAGTATCTTTATAATAAATCAGTTATAACGCGATCCAAGGACTATATAGAAAGTTTAGACTGAGACAAGATAAGTATCTTTACAGTAAATCAGTTATAACGCGATCCAAGAGCTACATTGAAAATTTAGACTGAAACAAGATAAGTATCTTTACAATAAATCCGTTATAACGTGTCTCAAGGACAACATAGAAAGTTTAGACTGAGACAAGATAAGTATTTTCACAATAAATTAGTTATAACGCGATTCAAGGACAACATGGAAAGTTTAGAGAGAGACAAGATAACTACCTTTACAGGAAATCAGTTATAACGTGATCCAAGGACTACATGGAAAGTTTAGACTTAGACAAGATAAGTATCTTTACAATAAATAAGTTATAACGTGTTTCAAGGACTATATAGAAAGTTTAGACTGAGACAAGATAAGTATCTTTATAATAAATCAGTTATAGACGCGATCCAAGGACTATATAGAAAGTTTAGACTGAGACAAGATAAGTATCTTTATAATAAATCAGTTATAGACGCGATCCAAGGACTATATAGAAAGTTTAGACTGAGACAAGATAAGTATTTTACAGTAAATCAGTTATAACGCGATCCAAGAGCTACATAGAAAGTTTAGACTGAAACAAGATAAGTATCTTTACAATAAATCCGTTATAACGTGTCTCAAGGACAACATAGAAAGTTTAGACTGAGACAAGATAAGTACCTTAACAGTAAATCAGTTAAACGTGTTTCAACGACAACATAGAAAGTTTAGACTGAGACAAGATAACTACCTTTACAGTAAATCAGTTATAACGTGATCCAAGGACTACATAGAAAGTTTAGACTGAGACAAGATAAGTATCTTTACAGTAAATCAGTTATAACGCGATCCAAGGACTACATAGAAAGTTTAGACTGAGACAAGATAAGTATCTTTACAATAAATAAGTTATAACGTGTTTCAAGGACTACATAGAAAGTTTAAACTGCGACAAGATAAGTATCTTTACAATAAATCAGTTATAACGCGATCCAAGGACTACATAGAGTGTTTAGACTGAGACAAGATAAGTATCTTTACAGTAAATCAGTTATAACGCAATCCAAGGACTACATAGAGTGTTTAGACTTAGACAAGATAAGTATCTTTCCAATAAATCAGTTATAACGCGATCCAAGGACTACATAGAGTGTTTAGACTGAGACAAGATAAGTATCTTTACAGTAAATCAGTTATAACGCGATCCAAGGACTACATAGAAAGTTTAGATGTGACAAGATAAGTATATTTACAGTAAATCAGTCATAAGGTGTTTCAAGGACTACATAGAAAGTTTAGACTGAGAGAAGATAAGTATTTTTACAATAAATCAGTTATGACGCGATCCAAGGACTACATAGAAAGTATACACTGAGAAAAGAGAATTTTCTTTATAGTAAATCAGTTATAACGCGATCCAAGGACTACATAGGGTGTTTAGACTGAAACAAGATAACTATCCTTACGGTAAATCAGTTATAACGCGATCCAAGGAGTACATAAAAGTTTAGACTGAGACAAGGTAAGCATCTTTACAATAAATAAGTTATAACGTGTTTCAACGACAACATAGAAAGTTTAGACTGAGACAAGATAAGTATCTATACAATAAATCCGTTATAACGTGTCTCATCGACAACATAGAAAGTTTAGACTGAGACAAGATAAGTACCTTTACAGTAAATCAGTCATAACGTGTTTCAACGACAACATAGAAAGTTTAGACTGAGACAAGAGAATTTTCTTTATAGTAAATCAGTTATAACGCGATCCAAGGACTACATAGGGTGTTTAGACTGAAACAAGATAACTATCCTTACAGTAAATCAGTTATAACGCGATCCAACGACTACATAGACTGTTTAGACTGATACAAGATAAGATTCTTTACAGTAAATCAGTTATAACGCGATCCAAGGGCTATATAGAAAGTTTAGACTGTGAGAAGATAAGTATCTTTGCAGTAAGACAGTTATAACGTGTTTCAAGGACTACATAGAAAGTTTAGACTGAGACAAGATAAGTTTCTCTACAGTAAATCAGTTATAACGCGATCTAAGGGCTATATAGAAAGTTTAGACTGTGAGAAGATAAGTATCTTTGCAGTAAGACAGTTATAACGTGTTTCAAGGACTACATAGAAAGTTTAGACTGAGACAAGATATGTATTTTTACAGTAAATCAGATATAACGTGATCCAAGGACTTCATAGAAAGTTTAGACTGAGACAAGATAAGTATCTTTACAATAAATAAGTTATAACGTGTTTCAAGGACTACATAGAAAGTTTAGACTGAGACAAGATAAGTATCTTTACAATAAATAAATTATAACGCGATCCAAGAACTACATAGAAAGTTTAGACTGAAACAAGGTAGGTATCTTTACAATAAATAAGATATAACGTGTTTCAAGGACTACATAGAAAGTTTAGACTGCGACAAGATAAGTATCTTTACGATAAATCAGTTATAACGCGATCCAAGGACTATATGGAATGTTTAGACTGCGACAATATAAGTATCTTTACAATAAATCAGTTATAACGCGATACAAGGACTACATAGAGTGTTTAGACTTAGACAAGATAAGTATCTTTCCAATAAATCAGTTATAACGCGATCCAAAGACTACATAGAAAGTTTAGACTGAGACAAGATAAGTATCTTTACAGTAAATCAGTTATAACGCGATCCAAGGACTACATAGAGTGTTTAGACTTAGACAAGATAAGTATCATTCAAATAAATCAGTTATAACGCGATCCAAGGACTACATAGAGTGTTTAGACTGAGACAAGATAAGTATCTTTACAGTAAATCAGTTATAACGCGATCCAAGGACTACATAGAAAGTTTAGACTGAGACAAGATAAGTATCTTTACAGTAAATCAGTTATAACGTGTTTCAAGGACTACATAGAAAGTTTAGCCTGAGACAAGATAAGTATTTTTACAATAAATCAGTTATAACGCGATCCAAGGACTACATAGAAAGTTTAGACTGAGACAAGATAATTTTATTTACAGTAAATCAGTTATAACGCGATCCAAGGACTACATAGAAAGTATACACTGAGACAAGAGAATTTTCTTTATAGTAAATCAGTTATAACGCGAACCAAGGACTACATAGAAAGTATACACTGAGACAAGAGAATTTTCTTTATAGTAAATCAGTTATAACGCGATCCAAGGACTACTTAGGGTATTTAGACTGAAACAAGATAACTATCCTTACAGTAAATCAGTTATAATGCGATCCAAGGAGTACATAAAAAGTTTAGACTGAGACGAGGTAAGCATCTTTACAATAAATAAGTTATAACGTGTTTCAACGACAACATAGAAAGTTTAGACTGAGACAAGATAAGTATCTTTACAATAAGTCAGTTATAACGCGATCCAAGGACTATATAGAAAGTTTAGACTGAGACAAGATAAGAATCTTAAAATAAATCAGTTATAACGCGATCCAAGGACAACATATAAAGTTTAGACTGAGAAAAGATAATTTTCTTTACAGTAAATAAGTTATAACGCGATCCAAGGAGTACAAAAAAAGTTCAGACTGAGACAATATACGTACCTTTACAGTAAATCAGTTAAAACGTGTCTCAAGGACAACATAGAAAGTTTAGACTGGGACAAGATATGTATTTTTACAGTAAATCAGATATAACGTGATCCAAGGACTACATAGAAAATATACACTGAGACAAGAGAATTTTCTTTATAGTAAATCAGTTATAACGCGATCCAAGGACTACATAGAAAGTATACACTGAGACAAGAGAATTTTCTTTATAGTAAATCAGTTATAACGCAATCCAAGGAGTACATAGAAAGTTTAGACTGAGACGAGGTAAGCATTTTTGCAGTAAATCAGTTATAACGCGATCCAAGGACTACATGGAGTGTTTAGACTGAAACAAGATAAGTTTCTTTACAGTAAATCAGTTATAACGCGATCCAAGGGCTATATAGAAAGTTTAGACTGTGAGAAGATAAGTATCTTTGCAGTAAGACAGTTATAACGTGTTTCAAGGACTACATAGAAAGTTTAGACTGAAACAAGATATGTATTTTTACAGTAAATCAGATATAACGTGATCCAAGGACTTCATAGAAAGTTTAGACTGAGACAAGATAAGTATCTTTACAATAAATCAGTTATAACGTGTTTCAAGGAAAACAGAAAGTTTAGACTAAGACAAGATAAGTATCTTTACAGTAAATCAGTTATAACGTGTTTCAAGGACTACATAGAAAGTTTAGACTGAGACAAGATAAGTATTTTTACAGTAAATCAGTTATAACGCGATCCAAGGACTACATAGAAAGTTTAGACTGAGACAAGATAATTTTCTTTACAGTAAATCAGTTATAACGCGATCCAAGGACTACATAGAAAGTTTAGACTGAGACAAGATAATTTTCTTTACAGTAAATCAGTTATAACGCGATCCAAGGACTACATAGAGTGCTTAGACTGCGACAAGATAAGTATCTTTACAGTAAATCAGTTATAACGTGATCCAAAGAATACATGGAAAGTTTAGACTGAGACAAGATAAGAATTTTTACAGTAAATCAGTTATAACGCGATCCAAGGACTACATAGAAAGTTTAGACTGAGACAAGATAATTTTCTTTACAGTAAATCAGTTATAACGCGATCCAAGGACTACATAGAAAGTATACACTGAGACAAGAGAATTTTCTTTATAGTAAATCAGTTATAACGCGATCCAAGGAGTACATAGAAAGTATACACTGAGACAAGAGAATTTTCTTTATAGTAAATCAGTTATAACGCAATCCAAGGAGTACATAGAAAGTTTAGACTGAGACGAGGTAAGCATCTTTACAGTAAATCAGTTATAACGCGATCCAAGGACTACATAGAGTGTTTAGACTGAGAGAAGATAAGTTTCTTTACAGTAAATCAGTTATAACGCGATCCAAGGGCTATATAGAAAGTTTAGACTGTGAGAAGATACGTATCTTTGCAGTAAGACAGTTATAACGTGTTTCAAGGACTACATAGAAAGTTTAGACTGAAACAAGATATGTATTTTTACAGTAAATCAGATATAACGTGATCCAAGGACTTCATAGAAAGTTTAGACTGAGACAAGATAAGTATCTTTACAATAAATAAGTTATAACGTGTTTCAAGGACTACATAGAAAGTTTACACTGAGACAAAATAAGTATCTTTACAATAAATCAGTAAAACGTGTTTCAATGACAACATGGAAAGTTCAGACTGAGACAAGATAAGTATCTTTTCAATAAATCAGTTATAACGCGATCCAAGGACTACATAGAAAGTTTAGACTGAGACAAGGTAAGTATATTTACAATAAATAAGATATAACGTGTTTCAAGCACTATATAGAAAGTTTAGACTGAGACAAGATAAGTATCTTTACAATAAGTCAGTTAAAACGCGATCCAAGGACTATATAGAAAGTTTAGACTTAGACAAGATAATTTTCATTACAGTAAATAAGTTATAACGCGATCCAAGGAGTACAAAGAAAGTTCAGACTGAGACAATATACGTACCTTTACAGTAAATCAGTTATACCGCGATCCAAGAACTACATAGAGTGTTTAGACTGAGACAAGATAAGTATTTTTCCATTAAACCAGTTATAACGCGATTCAAGGACAAACATAGAAAGTTTAGAGTGAGACAAGATAAATATCTTTACAGTAAATCAGTTATAATGCGATCCAAAAACTACATAGAAAGTTTAGACTAAGACAAGATAAGTATCGTTACAGTAAATCAGTTATAACGTGTTACAAGGACTACATAGAATGTTTAGACTAAAAGAAGATAAGTATCTTTACAATAAATCAGTTATAACGTGTTTCAAAAAAAACAGAAAGTTTAGACTGAGACAAGATAAGTATCTTTACAGTAAATCAGTTATAACGTGATCCAAAGAATACATGAAAAGTTTAGACTGACACAAAATAAGTATCTTTACAGTAAATCAGTTATAACGCGATCCAAAGACAACATAGAAAGTTCAGACTGAGACAAGATAAGAATTTTTAGAGTAAATCAGTTATAACGCGATCCAAGGACAACATAGAAAGTTTAGACTGAGACAACATAATTTTCTTTACAGTAAATCAGTTATAACGCGATCCAAGGACTACATAGAGTGTTTAGACTTAGACAAGATAAGTATCTTTACAATAAATCAGTTATAACGCGATCCAAGGACTACTTAAAAAGTTTAGAGTGAAACAAGATAAGTATCTTTACAGTAAATAAGTCATAACGCGATCCAAAGACTACATAAAGGTTAGACTGAGACAAGACAAGTACCTTTAGAGTAAATCAGTTATAACGCGATCCAAGGACTACATAGAGTGTTTAGACTGAGACAAGATAAGTATCTTTACAGTAAATCAGTTATAACGCCATCCAAGGACTACATAGAGTGTTTAGACTCAGACAAGATAAGTATCTTTACAATAAATAAGTTATAACGTGTTTCAAGGACTACTTAAAAAGTTTAGAGTGAGACAAGATAAGTATCTTTATAGTAAATAAGTCATAACGCGATCCAAAGACTACATAAAAGTTAGACTGAGACAAGACAAGTACCTTTAGAGTAAATCAGTTATAACGCGATCCAAGGACTACATAGAGTGTTTAGTTGAGACAAGATAAGTATCTTTACAGTAAATCAGTTATAACGCGATCCAAGGACTACATAGAAAGAGTAAACAGAGACAAGATAAGTATCTTTATAATAAATCAGTTATAACGTGTTTCAAAGACTACATAGAAAGTTTAGACTGAGACAAGATAAGTATCTTTACAATAAATCAGTTATAACGCGATCCAAGGACTACATAGAAAGTTTAGACTGAGACAAGATAAGTATCTTTACAGTAAATCAGTTATAACGCGATCCAAGGACTACATAGAAAGTTTAGACTGAGACAAGATAAGTATCTTTACAGTAAATCAGTTATAACGCGATCCAAGGACTACATAGAAAGTTTAGACTGAGACAAGATAAGTATCTTTACAGTAAATCAGTTATAACGCGATCCAAGGACTACATAGAAAGTTTAGACTGAGACAAGATAATTTTCTTTACAGTAAATCAGTTATAACGCGATCCAAGGACTACATAGAGTGTTTAGACTGAGACAAGATAAGTATCTTTACAGTAAATCAGTTATAACGCGATCCAAAGACTACATAGAAAGTTTAGACTGAGACAAGATAAGTATCTTTACAGTAAATCAGTTATAACGCGATCCAAGGACTACTTAGAAAGTTTAGAGTGAGACAAGATAAGTATCTTTACAGTAAATCAGTTATAACGCGATCCAAGGACTACTTAGAAAGTTTAGACTGAGACAAGATAAGTATCTTTACAGTAAATCAGTTATAACGCGATCCAAGGACTACATAGAAAGTTTAGACTGAGACAAGATAAGTATCTTTACAGTAAATCAGTTATAACGCGATCCAAGGACTACATAGAAAGTTTAGACTGAGACAAGATAAGTTTCTTTACAGTAAATCAGTTATAACGCGATCCAAGGACTACATAGAAAGTTTAGACTGAGAACAAGATAAGTATCTTTACATAAATCAGTTATAACGTGATCCAAGGACTACATAGAAAGTTTAGACTGAGACAAGATAAGTATCTTTACAGTAAATCAGTTATAACGCGATCCAAGGACTACATAGAGTGTTTAGACTGAGACAAGATAAGTATCTTTACAGTAAATCAGTTATAACGCGATCCAAGGACTACATAGAAAGTTTAGACTGAGACAAGATAAGTATCTTTACAGTAAATCAGTTATAACGTGTTTCAAGGACTACATAGAAAGTTTAGACTGAGACAAGATAAGTATCTTTACAGTAAATCAGTTATAACGCGATCCAAGGACTACATAGAAAGTTTAGACTGAGACAAGATAAGTATCTTTACAGTAAATCAGTTATAACGCGATCCAAGGACTACATAGAAAGTTTAGACTGAGACAAGATAAGTATCTTTACAATAAATCAGTTATAACGTGTTTCAAGGACTACAGTTATAAGATCCAAGGACTACATAGAAAGTTTAGACTGAGACAAGATAAGTATCTTTACAGTAAATCAGTTATAACGCGATGCAAGGACTACATAGAAAGTTTAGACTGAGACAAGATAAGTATCTTTACAGTAAACAGTTATAACGCGATCCAAGGACTACATAGAAAGTTTAGAGTGAGACAAGATAAGTATCTTTACAGTAAATCAGTTATAACGCGATCCAAGGACTACATAGAAAGTTTAGACTGAGACAAGATAAGTATCTTTACAGTAAATCAGTTATAACGCGATCCAAGGACTACATAGAAAGTTTAGACTGAGACAAGATAATTTTCTTTACAGTAAATCAGTTATAACGCGATCCAAGGACTACATAGAAAGTTTAGACTGAGACAAGATAAGTTTCTTTACAGTAAATCAGTTATAACGCGATCCAAGGACTACATAGAAAGTTTAGACTGAGACAAGATAAGTATCTTTACAGTAAATCAGTTATAACGCGATCCAAGGACTACATAGAAAGTTTAGACTGAGACAAGATAAGTATCTTTACAGTAAATCAGTTATAACGCGATTCAAGGACTACATAGAAAGTTTAGACTGAGACAAGATAAGTATCTTTACAGTAAATCAGTTATAACGCGATCCAAGGACTACATAGAAAGTTTAGACTGAGACAAGATAAGTATCTTTACAGTAAATCAGTTATAACGCGATCCAAGGACTACATAGAAAGTTTAGACTGAGACAAGATAAGTATCTTTACAGTAAATCAGTTATAACGCGATCCAAGGACTACATAGAAAGTTTAGACTGAGACAAGATAAGTATCTTTACAGTAAATCAGTTATAACGCGATCCAAGGACTACATAGAAAGTTTAGACTGAGACAAGATAAGTATCTTTACAGTAAATCAGTTATAACGCGATCCAAGGACTACATAGAAAGTTTAGACTGAGACAAGATAAGTATCTTTACAGTAAATCAGTTATAACGCGATCCAAGGACTACATAGAAAGTTTAGACTGAGACAAGATAAGTATCTTTACAGTAAATCAGTTATAACGCGATCCAAGGACTACATAGAAAGTTTAGACTGAGACAAGATAAGTATCTTTACAGTAAATCAGTTATAACGCGATCCAAGGACTACATAGAAAGTTTAGACTGAGACAAGATAAGTATCTTTACAGTAAATCAGTTATAACGCGATCCAAGGACTACATAGAAAGTTTAGACTGAGACAAGATAAGTATCTTTACAGTAAATCAGTTATAACGCGATCCAAGGACTACATAGAAAGTTTAGACTGAGACAAGATAAGTATCTTTACAATAAATCAGTTATAACGTGTTTCAAGGACTACATAGAAAGTTTAGACTGAGACAAGATAAGTATCTTTACAATAAATCAGTTATAACGCGATCCAAGGACTACATAGAAAGTTTAGACTGAGACAAGATAAGTATCTTTACAGTAAATCAGTTATAACGCGATCCAAGGACTACATAGAAAGTTTAGACTGAGACAAGATAAGTATCTTTACAGTAAATCAGTTATAACGCGATCCAAGGACTACATAGAAAGTTTAGACTGAGACAAGATAAGTATCTTTACAGTAAATCAGTTATAACGCGATCTACATAGAAAGTTTAGACTTACTTTACAGTAAATCAGTTATAACGCGATCCAAGGACTACATAGAAAGTTTAGACTGAGACAAGATAAGTATCTTTACAGTAAATCAGTTATAACGCGATCCAAGGACTACATAGAAAGTTTAGACTGAGACAAGATAAGTATCTTTACAATAAATAAGTTATAACGTGTTTCAAGGACTACATAGAAAGTTTAGACTGAGACAAGATAAGAATTTTTACAGTAAATCAGTTATAACGCGATCCAAGGACTACATAGAAAGATTAAACAGAGACAAGATAAGTATCTTTATAATAAATGAGTTATAAGGTGTTTCAAGTACTACATAGAAAGTTTAGACTGAGAAAGATCAAGATAAGTATCTTTACAATAAATCAGTTATAACGCGATCCAAGGACTACATAGAAAGTTTAGACTGAGACAAGATAAGTATCTTTACAGTAAATCAGTTATAACGCGATCCAAGGACTACATAGAAAGTTTAGACTGAGACAAGATAAGTATCTTTACAGTAAATCAGTTATAACGCGATCCAAGGACTACATAGAAAGTTTAGACTGAGACAAGATAAGTATCTTTACAGTAAATCAGTTATAACGCGATCCAAGGACTACATAGAAAGTTTAGACTGAGACAAGATAAGTATCTTTACAGTAAATCAGTTATAACGCGATCCAAGGACTACATAGAAAGTTTAGACTGAGACAAGATAAGTATCTTTACAGTAAATCAGTTATAACGCGATCCAAGGACTACATAGAAAGTTTAGACTGAGACAAGATAAGTATCTTTACAGTAAATCAGTTATAACGCGATCCAAGGACTACATAGAAAGTTTAGACTGAGACAAGATAAGTATCTTTACAGTAAATCAGTTATAACGCGATCCAAGGACTACATAGAAAGTTTAGACTGAGACAAGATAAGTATCTTTACAGTAAATCAGTTATAACGCGATCCAAGGACTACATAGAAAGTTTAGACTGAGACAAGATAAGTATCTTTACAGTAAATCAGTTATAACGCGATCCAAGGACTACATAGAAAGTTTAGACTGAGACAAGATAAGTATCTTTACAGTAAATCAGTTATAACGCGATCCAAGGACTACATAGAAAGTTTAGACTGAGACAAGATAAGTATCTTTACAGTAAATCAGTTATAACGCGATCCAAGGACTACATAGAAAGTTTAGACTGAGACAAGATAAGTATCTTTACAATAAATCAGTTATAACGTGTTTCAAGGACTACATAGAAAGTTTAGACTGAGACAAGATAAGTATCTTTACAGTAAATCAGTTATAACGCGATCCAAGGACTACATAGAAAGTTTAGACTGAGACAAGATAAGTATCTTTACAGTAAATCAGTTATAACGCGATCCAAGGACTACATAGAAAGTTTAGACTGAGACAAGATAAGTATCTTTACAGTAAATCAGGTATAACGCGATCCAAGGACTACATAGAAAGTTTAGACTGAGACAAGATAAGTATCTTTACAGTAAATCAGTTATAACGCGATCCAAGGACTACATAGAAAGTTTAGACTGAGACAAGATAAGTATCTTTACAGTAAATCAGTTATAACGCGATCCAAGGACTACATAGAAAGTTTAGACTGAGACAAGATAAGTATCTTTACAGTAAATCAGTTATAACGTGTTTCAAGGACTACATAGAAAGTTTAGACTGAGACAAGATAAGTATCTTTACAGTAAATCAGTTATAACGCGATCCAAGGACTACATAGAAAGTTTAGACTGAGACAAGATAAGCATCTTTACAGTAAATCAGTTATAACGCAATTCAAGGACTACATAGAGTGTTTAGCCTGAGACAAGATGAGTTTCTTTACAGTAAATCAGTTATAACGCGATCCAAGGACTACATAGAAAGTTTAGACTGAGACAAGATAAGTATCTTTACAGTAAATCAGTTATAACGCGATCCAAGGACTACATAGAAAGTTTAGACTGAGACAAGATAAGTATCTTTACAGTAAATCAGTTATAACGCGATCCAAGGACTACATAGAAAGTTTAGACTGAGACAAGATAAGTATCTTTACAGTAAATCAGTTATAACGCGATCCAAGGACTACATAGAAAGTTTAGACTGAGACAAGATAAGTATCTTTACAGTAAATCAGTTATAACGCGATCCAAGGACTACATAGAAAGTTTAGACTGAGACAAGATAAGTATCTTTACAGTAAATCAGTTATAACGCGATCCAAGGACTACATAGAAAGTTTAGACTGAGACAAGATAAGTATCTTTACAGTAAATCAGTTATAACGCGATCCAAGGACTACATAGAAAGTTTAGACTGAGACAAGATAAGTATCTTTACAGTAAATCAGTTATAACGATAAGTATCTTTACAGTAAATCAAGGACTACATAGAAAGTTTAGACTGAGACAAGATAAGTATCTTTACAGTAAATCAGTTATAACGCGATCCAAGGACTACATAGAAAGTTTAGACTGAGACAAGATAAGTATCTTTACAGTAAATCAGTTATAACGCGATCCAAGGACTACATAGAAAGTTTAGACTGAGACAAGATAAGTATCTTTACAGTAAATCAGTTATAACGCGATCCAAGGACTACGTAGAAAGTTTAGACTGAGACAAGATAAGTATCTTTACAGTAAATCAGTTATAACGCGATCCAAGGACTACATAGAAAGTTTAGACTGTGACAAGATAAGTATCTTTACAGTAAATCAGTTATAACGTGTTTCAAGGACTACATAGAAAGTTTAGACTGAGACAAGATAAGTATCTTTACAGTAAATCAGTTATAACGTGTTTCAAGGACTACATAGAAAGTTTAGACTGAGACAAGATAAGTATCTTTACAGTAAATCAGTTATAACGCGATCCAAGGACTACATAGAAAGTTTAGACTGAGACAAGATAAGTATCTTTAAAATAAATCAGTTATAACGTGTTTCCAAGGACTACATAGAAAGTTTAGACTGAGACAAGATAAGTATCTTTACAGTAAATCTGTTATAACGCGATCCAAGGACAACAGAGAAAGTTTAAACTGAAACAAGATAAGTATCTTCACAGTAAATCAGTTATAACGCGATCCAAGGACTACATAGAAAGTTTAGACTGAGACAAGATAAGTATCTTTACAGTAAATCAGTTATAACGCGATCCAAGGACTACATAGAAAGTTTAGACTGAGACAAGATAAGTATCTTTACAGTAAATCAGTTATAACGCGATCCAAGGACTACATAGAAAGTTTAGACTGAGACAAGATAAGTATCTTTACAGTAAATCAGTTATAACGTGATCCAAGGACTACATAGAAAGTTTAGACTGAGACAAGATAAGTATCTTTACAGTAAATCAGTTATAACGCGATCCAAGGACTACATAGAAAGTTTAGAGTGAGACAAGATAAGTATCTTTACAGTAAATCAGTTATAACGCGATCCAAGGACTACTTAGAAAGTTTAGAGTGAGACAAGATAAGTATCTTTACAGTAAATCAGTTATAACGCGATCCAAGGACTACATAGAAAGTTTAGAGTGAGACAAGATAAGTATCTTTACAGTAAATCAGTTATAACGCGATCCAAGGACTACATAGAAAGTTTAGACTGAGACAAGATAAGTATCTTTACAGTAAATCAGTTATAACGCGATCCAAGGACTACATAGAAAGTTTAGACTGAGACAAGATAAGTATCTTTACAGTAAATCAGTTATAACGCGATCCAAGGACTACATAGAAAGTTTAGACTGAGACAAGATAAGTATCTTTACAGTAAATCAGTTATAACGCAATTCAAGGACTACATAGAGAGTTTAGACTGAGACAAGATAAGTATCTTTACAGTAAATCAGTTATAACGCGATCCAAGGACTACATAGAAAGTTTAGATTGAGACAAGAAAAGTACCTTTAAATTAAATCAGTTATAACGTGTTCCAAGGACTACATAGAAAGTTTAGACTGAGACAAGATAAGTATCTTTACAATAAATCAGTTATAACGCGATCCAAGGACTACATAGAAAGTTTAGACTGAGACAAGATAAGTATCTTTACAATAAATCAGTTATAACGCGATCCAAGGACTACATAGAAAGTTTAGACTGAGACAAGATAAGTATCTTTACAGTAAATCAGTTATAACGCGATCCAAGGACTACATAGAAAGTTTAGACTGAGACAAGATAAGTATCTTTACAGTAAATCAGTTATAACGCGATCCAAGGACTACATAGAAAGTTTAGACTGAGACAAGATAAGTATCTTTACAGTAAATCAGTTATAACGCGATCCAAGGACTACTTAGAAAGTTTAGACTGAGACAAGATAAGTATCTTTACAGTAAATCAGTTATAACGCGATCCAAGGACTACATAGAAAGTTTAGACTGAGACAAGATAAGTATCTTTACAGTAAATCAGTTATAACGCGATCCAAGGACTACATAGAAAGTTTAGACTGAGACAAGATAAGTATCTTTACAGTAAATCAGTTATAACGCGATCCAAGGACTACATAGAAAGTTTAGACTGAGACAAGATAAGTATCTTTACAGTAAATCAGTTATAACGCGATCCAAGGACTACATAGAAAGTTTAGACTGAGACAAGATAAGTATCTTTACAGTAAATCAGTTATAACGCGATCCAAGGACTACATAGAAAGTTTAGACTGAGACAAGATAAGTATCTTTACAGTAAATCAGTTATAACGCGATCCAAGGACTACATAGAAAGTTTAGACTGAGACAAGATAAGTATCTTTACAGTAAATCAGTTATAACGCGATCCAAGGACTACATAGAAAGTTTAGACTGAGACAAGATAAGTATCTTTACAGTAAATCAGTTATAACGCGATCCAAGGACTACATAGAAAGTTTAGACTGAGACAAGATAAGTATCTTTACAGTAAATCAGTTATAACGCGATCCAAGGACTACTTAGAAAGTTTAGAGTGAGACAAGATAAGTATCTTTACAGTAAATCAGTTATAACGCGATCCAAGGACTACTTAGAAAGTTTAGACTGAGACAAGATAAGTATCTTTACAGTAAATCAGTTATAACGCGATCCAAGGACTACATAGAAAGTTTAGACTGAGACAAGATAAGTATCTTTACAGTAAATCAGTTATAACGCGATCCAAGGACTACATAGAAAGTTTAGACTGAGACAAGATAAGTATCTTTACAGTAAATCAGTTATAACGCGATCCAAGGACTACATAGAAAGTTTAGACTGAGACAAGATAAGTATCTTTACAGTAAATCAGTTATAACGTGATCCAAGGACTACATAGAAAGTTTAGACTGAGACAAGATAAGTATCTTTACAGTAAATCAGTTATAACGCGATCCAAGGACAACATAGAAAGTTTAAACTGAAACAAGATAAGTATCTTCACAGTAAATCAGTTATAATGCGATCCAAGGATACACAGAAAGTTTAGACTGAGACAAGATAAGTATCTTTACAGTAAATAAGTTATAACGCGATTCAAGGACTACATAGAAAGTTTAGACTGAGACAAGACAAGTACCTTTACAATAAATCAGTTATAACGCGATCCAAGGACTACATAGAAAGTTTAGACTGAGACAAGATAAGTATCTTTACAGTAAATCAGTTATAACGCGATCCAAGGACTACATAGAAAGTTTAGACTGAGACAAGATAATTTTCTTTACAGTAAATCAGTTATAACGCGATCCAAGGACTACATAGAAAGTTTAGACTGAGACAAGATAAGTATCTTTACAGTAAATCAGTTATAACGCGATCCAAGGACTACATAGAAAGTTTAGACTGAGGACAAGAAATAGAAGACAAGATATCTTTACAGTAAATCAGTTATAACGCGATCCAAGGACTACATAGAAAGTTTAGACTGAGACAAGATAAGTATCTTTACAGTAAATCAGTTATAACGCGATCCAAGGACTACATAGAAAGTTTAGACTGAGACAAGATAAGTATCTTTACAGTAAATCAGTTATAACGCGATCCAAGGACTACATAGAAAGTTTAGACTGAGACAAGATAAGTATCTTTACAGTAAATCAGTTATAACGCGATCCAAGGACTACATAGAAAGTTTAGACTGAGACAAGATAATTTTCTTTACAGTAAATCAGTTATAACGCGATCCAAGGACTACATAGAAAGTTTAGACTGAGACAAGATAAGTATCTTTACAGTAAATCAGTTATAACGCGATCCAAGGACTACATAGAAAGTTTAGATTGAGACAAGAAAAGTACCTTTAAATTAAATCAGTTATAACGTGTTCCAAGGACTACATAGAAAGTTTAGACTGAGACAAGATAAGTATCTTTACAGTAAATCAGTTATAACGCGATCCAAGGACTACAGAGAAAGTTTAGACTGAGACAAGATAAGTATCTTTACAGTAAATCAGTTATAACGCGATCCAAGGACTACATAGAAAGTTTAGACTGAGACAAGATAAGTATCTTTACAGTAAATCAGTTATAACGCGATCCAAGGACTACATAGAAAGTTTAGACTGAGACAAGATAAGTATCTTTACAGTAAATCAGTTATAACGCGATCCAAGAGCTATATAGAAAGTTTAGACAGAGACAAAATAAATATCTTTACAGTAAATCAGTTATAACGCGATCCAAGGACTACATAGAAAGTTTAGACTGAGACAAGATAAGTATCTTTACAGTAAATCAGTTATAATGCGATCCAAGGACTACATAGAAAGTTTAGACTGAGACAAGATAAGTATCTTTACAGTAAATCAGTTATAACGCGATCCAAGGACTACATAGAAAGTTTAGACTGAGACAAGATAAGTATCTTTACAGTAAATCAGTTATAACGCGATCCAAGGACTACATAGAAAGTTTAGACTGAGACAAGATAAGTATCTTTACAGTAAATCAGTTATAACGCGATCCAAGGACTACATAGAAAGTTTAGACTGAGACAGTAAAGATAACGCGATATCTTTACAGTAAATACAGTAAATCAGTTATAACGCGATCCAAGGACTACATAGAAAGTTTAGACTGAGACAAGATAAGTATCTTTACAGTAAATCAGTTATAACGCGATCCAAGGACTACATAGAAAGTTTAGACTGAGACAAGATAAGTATCTTTACAGTAAATCAGTTATAACGCGATCCAAGGACTACAGAGAAAGTTTAGATAGAAAGTATTTAGACTGAGACAAAATAAATATCTTTGCAGTAAGACAGTTATAACGTGTTTCAAGCACTACATAGAAAATTTAGACTGAGACAAGATAAGTATATTTACAGTAAATCAGATATAACGTGATCCAAGGACAACATAGAAAGTTTAGACTGAGACAAGATATGTATCTTTATAATAAATAAGTTATAACGTGTTTCAAGGACTACATAGAAACTTTAGACTGAGACAAGATAAGTATCTTTACAATAAATCAGTTATAACGCGATCCAAGGACTACATAGAAAGTTTAGACTGAGACAAGATAAGTATCTTTACAATAAATCAGTTATAACGCGATCCAAGGACTACATAGAAAGTTTAGACTGAGACAAGATAAGTATCTTTACAGTAAATCAGTTATAACGCGATCCAAGGACTACATAGAAAGTTTAGACTGAGACAAGATAAGTATCTTTACAGTAAATCAGTTATAACGCGATCCAAGGACTACATAGAAAGTTTAGACTGAGACAAGATAAGTATCTTTACAGTAAATCAGTTATAACGCGATCCAAGGACTACATAGAAAGTTTAGACTGAGATCCAAGATAAGTATCTTTACAGTAAATCAGTTATAACGCGATCCAAGGACTACATAGAAAGTTTAGACTGAGACAAGATAAGTATCTTTACAATAAATCAGTTATAACGCGATCCAAGGACTACATAGAAAGTTTAGACTGAGACAAGATAAGTATCTTTACAGTAAATCAGTTATAACGCGATCCAAGGACTACATAGAAAGTTTAGACTGAGACAAGATAAGTTTCTTTACAGTAAATCAGTTATAACGCGATCCAAGGACTACATAGAAAGTTTAGACTGAGACAAGATAATTTTCTTTACAGTAAATCAGTTATAACGCGATCCAAGGACTACATAGAAAGTTTAGACTGAGACAAGATAAGTATCTTTAAAGTAAATCAGTTATAACGCGTTCCAAGGACTACATAGAAAGTTTAGACTGAGACAAGATAAGTATCTTTACAGTAAATCAGTTATAACGCGATCCAAGGACTACATAGAAAGTTTAGACTGAAACAAGATAAATATCTTTACAGTAAATCAGTTATAACGCGATCCAAGGACAACAGAGAAAGTTTAAACTGAGACAAGATAAGTATCTTTACAGTAAATCAGTTATAACGCGATCCAAGGACTACATAGAAAGTTTAGACTGAGACAAGATAAGTATCTTTACAGTAAATCAGTTATAACGTGTTTCAAGGACTACATAGAAAGTTTAGACTGAGACAAGATAAGTATTTTTACAATAAATCAGTTATAACGCGATCCAAGGACTACATAGAGTGTTTAGACTGAGACAAGATAAATATCTTTACAGTAAATCAGTTATAACGCGATCCAAGGACTACATAGAAAGTTTAGACTGAGACAAGATAATTTTCTTTACAGTAAATCAGTTATAACGCGATCCAAGGACTACATAGAAAGTTTAGACTGAGACAAGATAAGTATCTTTACAGTAAATCAGTTATAACGCGATCCAAGGACTACATAGAAAGTTTAGACTGAGACAAGATAAGTATCTTTACAATAAATCAGTTATAACGCGATCCAAGGACTACATAGAAAGTTTAGACTGAGACAAGATAAGTATCTTTACAGATAAATAAGTTATAACGTGTTTCAAGGACTACATAGAAAGTTTAGACTGAGACAAGATAATTTTCTTTACAGTAAATCAGTTATAACGCGATCCAAGGACTACATAGAAAGTTTAGACTGAGACAAGATAAGTATCTTTACAGTAAATCAGTTATAACGTGTTTCAAGGACTACATAGAAAGTTTAGACTGAGACAAGATAAGTATTTTTACAATAAATCAGTTATAACGCGATCCAAGGACTACATAGAAAGTTTAGACTGAGACAAGATAAGTATCTTTACAGTAAATCAGTTATAACGCGATCCAAGGACTACATAGAAAGTTTAGACTGAGACAAGATAAATTTCTTTACAGTAAATCAGTTATAACGCGATCCAAGGACTACATAGAAAGTTTAGACTGAGACAAGATAATTTTCTTTACAGTAAATCAGTTATAACGCGATCCAAGGACTACATAGAGTGTTTAGACTGAGACAAGATAAATATCTTTACAGTAAATAAGTTATAACGCGATCCAAGGACTACATAGAAAGTTTAGACTGAGACAAGATAAGTATCTTTACAGTAAATCAGTTATAACGCGATCCAAGGACTACATAGAAAGTTTAGACTGAGACAAGATAAGTATCTTTACAGTAAATCAGTTATAACGCGATCCAAGGACTACATAGAAAGTTTAGACTGAGACAAGATAAGTATCTTTACAGTAAATCAGTTATAACGCGATCCAAGGACTACATAGAAAGTTTAGACTGAGACAAGATAAGTATCTTTACAATAAATCAGTTATAACGTGTTTCAAGGACTACATAGAAAGTTTAGACTGAGACAAGATAAGTATCTTTACAGTAAATCAGTTATAACGTGATCCAAGGACTACATAGAAAGTTTAGACTGAGACAAGATAAATTTCTTTACAGTAAATCAGTTATAACGCGATCCAAGGACAACATAGAAAGTTTAGACTGAGACAAGATAATTTTCTTTACAGTAAATCAGTTATAACGCGATCCAAGGACTACATAGAGTGTTTAGACTAGACTAAAACAAGATAAATATCTTTACAGTAAATCAGTTATAACGCGATCCAAGGAATACATAGAAAGTTTAGACTGAGACAAGATAAGTATCTTTACAGTAAATCAGTTATAACGCGATCCAAGGACTATATAGAAAGTTTAGACTGAGACAAGATAAGTATCTTAAAATAAATCAGTTATAACGCGATCCAAGGACTATATAGAAAGTTTAGACTGAGACAAGATAAGTATCTTTACAGTAAATCAGTTATAACGTGTTTCAAGGACTACATAGAAAGTTTAGACTGAGACAAAATAAGTATTTTTACAATAAATCAGTTATAACGCGATCCAAGGACAAACATACAAAGTTTAGAGTGAGACAAGATAAGTATCTTTACAGTAAATCATTTATAATGCGATCCAAGGACTACATAGAAAGTTTAGACTGAGACAAGATAAGTATTTTTACAATAAACCAGTTATAACGCGATCCAAGGACTACATAGAAAGTTTAGACTGAGACAAGATAAGTATCTTTACAGTAAATCAGTTATAACGCGATCCAAGGACTACATAGAAAGTTTAGACTGAGACAAGATAAGTATCTTTACAGTAAATCAGTTATAACGCGATCCAAGGACTACATAGAAAGTTTAGACTGAGACAAGATAAGTATCTTTACAGTGAATCAGTTATAACGTGATCCAAAGACTACATAGAAAGTTTAGACTGAGACAAGATAAGTATCTTTACAGTAAATCAGTTATAACGCGATCCAAGGACTACATAGAAAGTTTAGACTGAGACAAGATAAGTATCTTTACAGTAAATCAGTTATAACGCGATCCAAGGACTACATAGAAAGTTTAGACTGAGACAAGATAAGTATCTTTACAATAAATCAGTTATAACGTGTTTCAAGGACTACATAGAAAGTTTAGACTGAGACAAGATAAGTATCTTTACAGTAAATAAGTTATAACGCGATCCAAGGACTACATAGAAAGTTTAGACTGAGACAAGATAAGTACCTTTAAATTAAATCAGTTATAACGTGTTCCAAGGACTACATAGAAAGTTTAGACTGAGACAAGATAAGTATCTTTACAGTAAATCAGTTATAACGCGATCCAAGGACTACATAGAAAGTTTAGACTGAGACAAGATAAGTATCTTTACAGTAAATCAGTTATAACGTGTTTCAAGGACTACATAGAAAGTTTAGACTGAGACAAGATAAGTATTTTTACAATAAATCAGTTATAACGCGATCCAAGGACTACATAGAAAGTTTAGACTGAGTCAAGATAAGTATCTTTACAGTAAATGAGTTATAACGCGATCCAAGGACTACATAGAAAGTTTAGACTGAGAGAAGATAAATTTCTTTACAGTAAATCAGTTATAACGCGATCCAAGGACTACATAGAGTGTTTAGACTAAAACAAGATAAATATCTTTACAGTAAATCAGTTATAACGCGATCCAAGGAATACATAGAAAGTTTAGACTGAGACAAGATAAGTATCTTAAAATAAATCAGTTATAACGCGATCCAAGGACTACATAGAAAGTTTAGACTGAGACAAGATAAGTATCTTTACAGTAAATCAGTTATAACGTGTTTCAAGGACTACATAGAAAGTTTAGACTGAGACAAGATAAGTATTTTTACAATAAATCAGTTATAACGCGATCCAAGGACTACATAGAAAGTTTAGACTGAGACAAGATAAGTATCTTTACAGTAAATCAGTTATAACGCGATCCAAGGACTACATAGAAAGTTTAGACTGAGACAAGATAAGTATCTTTACAGTAAATCAGTTATAACGCGATCCAAGGACTACATAGAAAGTTTAGACTGAGACAAGATAATTTTCTTTACAGTAAATCAGTTATAACGCGATCCAAGGACTACATAGAAAGTTTAGACTGAGACAAGATAAGTATCTTTACAGTAAATCAGTTATAACGCGATCCAAGGACTACATAGAAAGTTTAGACTGAGACAAGATAAGTATCTTTACAATAAATCAGTTATAACGCGATCCAAGGACTACATAGAAAGTTTAGACTGAGACAAGATAAGTATGTTTACGATAAATAAGTTATAACGTGTTTCAAGGACTATATAGAAAGTTTAGACTGAGACAAGATAATTTTCTTTACAGTAAATCAGTTATAACGCGATCCAAGGACTACATAGAGTGTTTAGACTGAGACAAGATAAGTATCTTTACAGTAAATGAGTTATAACGCGATTCAAGGACTACATAGAAAGTTTAGACTGAGACAAGATAAGTATCTTTACAATAAATCAGTTAAAACGTGTTTCAAGGACTACATAGAAAGTTCAGACTGAGACAAGATAAGTATCTTTACAAAAATCAGTTATAACGCGATCCAAGGACTATATAGAAAGTTTAGACTGAGACAAGATAAATATCTTAAAATAAATCAGTTATAACGCGATACCAAGGACAACATATAAAGTTTAGACTTAGACAAGATAATTTTCTTTACAGTAAATCAGTTATAACGCGATCCAAGGCCTACATAGTGTTTAGACTTAGACAAGATAATTTTCTTTACAGTAAATAAGTTATAACGCGATCCAAGGACTACATAGAAAGTTTAGACTGAGACAAGATAAATTTCTTTACAGTAAATCAGTTATAACGCGATCCAAGGACTACATAGAAAGTTTAGACTGAAACAAGATAAATATCTTTACAGTAAATCAGTTATAACGCGATCCAAGGACTACATAGAAAGTTTAGACTGAGACAAGATAAGTATCTTAAAATAAATCAGTTATAACGCGATCCAAGGACTACATAGAAAGTTTAGACTGAGACAAGATAAGTATCTTTACAGTAAATCAGTTATAACGTGTTTCAAGGACTACATAGAAAGTTTAGACTGAGACAAGATAAGTATTTTTACAATAAATCAGTTATAACGCGATCCAAGGACTACATAGAAAGTTTAAACTGCGTCAAGATAAGTATCTTTACAAGAAATCAGTTATAACGCGATCCAAGGACTATATAGAAAGTTCAGACTGAGACAAATAAGTATCTTAAAATAAATCAGTTATAACGCGATCCAAGGACTACATAGAGTGTTTAGACTGAGACAAGATAAGTATCTTTTCAGTAAATCAGTCATAACGTGTTTCAAGGACTACATAGAAAGTTTAGACTGAGACAAGATAAGTATTTTTACAATAAATCAGTTATAACGCGATCCAAGGACTACATAGAAAGTTTAGACTGAGACAAGATAAGTATCTTTACAGTAAATCAGTTATAACGTGATCCAAAGACTACATAGAAAGTTTAGACTGAGAGAAGATAAATTTCTTTACAGTAAATCAGTTATAACGCGATCCAAGGACTACATAGAAAGTTTAGACTGAGACAAGATAATTTTCTTTACAGTAAATCAGTTATAACGCGATCCAAGGACTACATAGAAAGTTTAGACTGAAACAAGATAAATATCTTTACAGTAAATCAGTTATAACGCGATCCAAGGACTACATAGAAAGTTTAGACTGAGACAAGATAAGTATCTTTACAGTAAATCAGTTATAACGCGATCCAAGGACTACATAGAAAGTTTAGACTGAGACAAGATAAGTATCTTTACAGTAAATCAGTTATAACGCGATCCAAGGACTACATAGAAAGTTTAGACTGAGACAAGATAAGTATCTTTACAATAAATCAGTTATAACGTGTTTCAAGGACTACATAGAAAGTTTAGACTGAGACAAGATAAGTATCTTTACAGTAAATCAGTTATAACGTTATCCAAAGACTACATAGAAAGTTTAGACTGAGACAAGATAAGTTTCTTTACAGTAAATCAGTTATAACGCGATCCAAGGACTACATAGAAAGTTTAGACTGAGACAAGATAATTTTCTTTACAGTAAATCAGTTATAACGCGATCCAAGGACTACATAGAGTGTTTAGACTGAAACAAGATAAATATCTTTACAGTAAATCAGTTATAACGCGATCCAAGGACTACATAGAAAGTTTAGACTGAGACAAGATAAGTATCTTTACAGTAAATCAGTTATAACGCGATCCAAGGACTATATAGAAAGTTTAGACTGAGACAAAATAAGTATCTTTACGATAAATAAGTTATAACGTGTTTCAAGGACTATATAGAAAGTTTAGACTGAGACAAGATAAGTATTTTTACTATAAATCAGTTATAACGCGATCCAAGGACTACATAGAAAGTTTAGACTGAGACATGATAATTTTCTTTACAGTAAATGAGTTATAACGCGATCCAAGGACTACATAGAAAGTTTAGACTGTGACAAGATAAGTATCTTTACAGTAAATCAGTTATAACGTGTTTTAAGGACTACATAGAAAGTTTAGACTGAGACAAGATAAGTATTTTTACAATAAATCAGTTATAACGCGATCCAAGGACTACATAGAAAGTTTAGACTGAGACAAGATAATTTTCTTGATAGTAAATCAGTTATGACGCGATCGAAGGACTACATAGAAAGTTTAGACTGAAACAAGATAAGTTTTTTACAGTAAATCAGTTATAACGCGATCCAAGGACTACATAGAAAGTTTAGACTGAGACAAGATAAGTATCTTAAAATAAATCAGTTATAACGCGATCCAAGGACTACATAGAAAGTTTAGACTGAGACAAGATAAGTATGTTTACGATAAATAAGTTATAACGTGTTTCAAGGACTATATAGAAAGTTTAGACTGAGACAAGATAATTTTCTTTACAGTAAATCAGTTATAACGCGATCCAAGGACTACATAGAGTGTTTAGACTGAGTCGAGATAAGTATCTTTACAGTAAATGAGTTATAACGCGATCCAAGGACTACATAGAAAGTTTAGACTGAGACAAGATAAGTATCTTTACAGTAAATGAGTTATAACGCGATCCAAGGACTACATAGAAAGTTTAGACTGAGACAAGATAAGTATCTTTACAATAAATCAGTTATAACGCGATTCAAGGACTACATAGAAAGTTTAGACTGAGACAAGATAAGTATCTTTACAGTAAATCAGTTATAACGCGATCCAAGGACTACATAGAAAGTTTAGACTGAAACAAGATAAGTATATTTACAATAAATCAGTTATAACGTGTTTCAAGGACTATATAGAAAGTTTAGACTGAGACTAGATAATTTTCTTTACAGTAAATGAGTTATAACGCGATCCAAGGACTACATAGAAAGTTTAGTCTGAGACAGGATAAGTATTTTTACAATAAATCAGTTATTACGAGATCTAAGACTACATAGAAAGTTTAGACTGAGACAAGATAATTATCTTTACAGTAAATGAGTTATAACGCGATCCAAGAAAATTGTGATTGTTTAAACATAAGCTATATATCTTCATAGTAGAATTACCTATTACGTGTTCGAAATGCATCAAAGGACAGTTGATTAAAAATACACTGGAGAAAGTATTTGTTGAAATTTTTCCGAAATGTCTTAATTTTTCGTGGAAATAATCCATAGAATAAAAATATACACATTGATATGATATGTCAGTTAACCATATAAGTTTTGTTGGTTGTGATATCTGACCTTTCTTTTTATTTTGTATAACTTGTTAACTTGTGGTTACCATGTCGACAGACAACCCAATATTAACTTTAGTTCTTTGTTATTGTGTCCACTCTATTATACGTCGTACTCTAGTTGTTCTGGTCTTGCTTTTTTAGGTCTACTTTCACTCTTATCTTTTACGTTTTCTCTTTTAGGCCGTCTTCAAACTGACCTTTACTGACTTTGACACACTTTAGTTCCTTAAGGTATTCAATCACAGATCTTTAGGGTGGTGGCATCTCTGTCTCTTCTTGTACTAATGAGAACTAGGTTAGTCTTATATTTCTAATGTTAAGGTTGTTGACATTGGTTAGTAATAACACAGGAGGTAAAAGCTGTCAACGAGCTAGCTTCAAACCACAAGTCTATAAAACTTCTCTCAAGAAGTACACATGGCATACTCACAACGTCTTACCATCTTGTAATCTGTTAGTAACGTAAAGAGTAAAGACGTTAAGCCTGACTCACCTGTACCCGATCCACCTACGTCATCACACTCGCCATAGAACAATGCTCGAAGTTCTTGAGTCTGTTGACACGCAGCCCGTCTCATCTCGCACTCGTTGGGATAGCTGGTTCCGTCATTAGCACAAACAGGTTTGTATATATCTGGACATTCTGAAGGACAGACACACTGACCATTCTCGCATCTAGCCCCGTTCTTACAGTGGACGTTCTGACACAGGTCTTGAAAAGAAAAACATAATTACAACAGCAGCTGTCATATCATTATTGTAACTAACTGTATTTAGCGTTAGACATTAGTGTCAGGCATATCACATTTTTAAATGTTATATTCTTAACACAGCCGTTTAGAGCTGTTTAAGAATTAGAAACGTGTATTACAATAATAATACACTAATCATTATACTTGCCATACACAGTCTTACGACAAGTTAATTCACTAAGTTCATTTTAAAATTAAATATGAAATGCTACATTTTATATAGAAGATGACAAACCAAATATGAGTCTGTCTCTCCGTTCGTACAGATAATTAATTACTTCTGTTTATAAATATTAGATAGGTACCCTAACTCTAAGCAACGTTTTCAACCATAATGCCAATACTGTCTCGTCAAGTTCGGCTAACTTACGCCTTCGAAGATTAGTTATGTTAAGAAAAAACAATGAACATAATATATCCACAAATGAAATTGAAGAAAACATGAAACAACAACATAGAGTTTTTGTAAATCTTTTCTCTATCCACCAACCAGTTGACTTCTCGTGGCAAATGTAAAGGTGAAGGAAAACGTAAGAATAGTTTTCTTTCCATTTGCCTTGTTCTTCAATAACGGTAATCGGTGATTCATTCACCTTATGCTATATTATATTATATCAGGTCGTCCCATAAGTAAAGTTATATTGTATTATAGTTAAAGTATTTGAACATTTCTTTTCAGTCAGGATATTTCGATAAATACTCTTCAATTAACTGCAAGGTCATCTTCTACAATTAAGCAAATGTACCTATACTACTCAACATATTACACCATGATGACTTGATCTACATTGACGAACACGTTACAATATGATCAGCCACGTTCGTGAACATTTTACAACATCATCGTATGGCCTATATTCATCAACATGTTACAACATCATCGTGTGGTCTATATTCATTAACATGTTACAACATCATCGTGTGGTCTATATTCATCAACATGTTACAACATCATCGTGTGGTCTATATTCATCAACATGTTACAACATCATCGTGTGGTCTATATTCATCAACATGTTACAACATCATCGTATGGCCTATATTCATCAACATGTTACAACATCATCGTATGGCCTATATCCATCAACATGTTACAACATCATCGTATGGCCTATATTCATCAACATGTTACAACATCATCGTATGGCCTATATTCATCAACATGTTACAACATCATCGTGTGGTCTATATTCATCAACATGTTACATCATCATCGTGTGGCCTATATTCATCAACATGTTACAACATCATCGTGTGGTATATATTCATCAACATGTTACAACATCATCGTGTGGTCTATATTCATCAACATGTTACAACATCATCGTGTGGTCTATATTCATCAACATGTTACAACATCATCGTGTGGTCTATATTCATCAACATGTTACAACATCATCGTGTGGTCTATATTCATCAACATGTTACAACATCATCGTGTGGTCTATATTCATCAACATGTTACAACATCATCGTGTGGTCTATATTCATCAACATGTTACAACAGTGTTAGAACTGGTGACAGTTACTTAAAATTAATTCCAACAAATATCGTAATGCAGAATATTTATGATATGACTTTGAAATTGTTCTACAAAAATTCTAGTGAATTTGTGACATCAGTTGCATTAAAGACCTTTGATCAATACTTAACAAATTAGATTTATTGGTACGTCTTACAAGGCTGAAGAAACAAAGAGAAACAGTTAAATAAATATACGATAAGCACTGGCATTAACTTAGAATAATTATTGCCAGGTAATTAAGGAAAATTATCTATTTGTAACATCGTGTTCGTATTCATTTCCATACCTTTTTATCACAAATAAAGGAAAACTAAAACACAATTGTGCACGTGCAGAAGAAAAGTTAGGAAGTATTTGTATTTTTCCATCAGAGCAAATTATTCGTAATTACCGTGCTTCAAATGTTCGATTGGAGTTAGCAGCGAGCACTTGTCTTTAATTAATATAAAACAGTGGTGCATTAAAACAAAACAAACGAATTATTCACTTGAGATAATTAAAGTAATACAAAGGTAATCAACAGACAAAGCAGAAGAAAATACGATTCATTTCGTCAAATAAGACACGTGAAAGAAATAACGAAATTAATATAATTCTTTGGTTGCTGTTTTTCTAAAAACTTAAAATATCAAAAGTCTTTAATAACATTTTCCCATTCACATACCACAGAACTATTCGTTAAGTATGTTTGTCGCTACCTGGAGAATCGTCCGAATCTTTGTATCTGTAATTAGTACGTTGAATTTATTTTGTTACTGTATGAATGAAAAAATTAGTTAGGACATAATAATTAGAAATAACTAAGAGTTGAAACATGCTAATATATCTGATTCATCTAATCTATTTTTTCTCAAACTTCTAACGCTTTTTTCAAGTAAAGCTTCCAGATTACTAAGACACATTTCCTAGTAAATGATAAAATACATTAAATTAGTTTTGTGTTCATGTTGTAAATGTAGACGAGCTATTTAAAAAGTAAAAATGGAAAGATGGACTTAAGAATTTTATATAGACATATTTCTAATAATTACTAAAAGATATTTTTCGATTTATACACATAATCTAATATTTCCTCACAAATAACATTCAGACAGAACAAGATTATAATAACTAATCAATAGAACTTACCATAAATAGTTTTAAAACTAAATCAGTACACTTACATTTAGTTACTAAGTTGAAGGCAGACAACTACCGTAAATTATAACTCACCACTGATTGAAGGTAGACAAATACAGTAAATTATAACTCACCACTGACTGAAGGTAGACAAATACAGTAAGTTATAGCTCACCACTGACTGAAGGTAGACAAATACAGTAAGTTATAACTCACCACTGATTAAAGGTAGACAACTATGGTAAATTATAGCTCACCACTGATTGAAGGTAGAAAAATACAGTAAATTATAACTCACCACTGACTAAAGGTAGACAACTATGGTAAATTATAGCTCACCACTGATTGAAGGTAGACAAATACAGTAAGTTATAACTCATCACTGACTGAAGGTAGACAACTACAGTAAATTATAGCTCACCACTGATTGAAGATGGACAACTACAGTAAATTATAACTCACCACATGGACCTTTAGAGACAACTTTGATGTACTGTTTCTTTCTGCAAGACGCCACCTTTAGTAGACATTCGTTATCATACGTCTTTCCATCATCTCCACAGACTGGAGCCTCCAGCTATGAGTAAACATGTTTCAGTATGACAACAGTTACAGGTCAGTCAGTGTTTGGCCAGTATTCAAGTACTAAAATCCAATTCTACCATACTCCAGTTTAAAACCTTACTGTTTCTCCTCGCTCACCTACTCAGAGAGTAGTTTGTTCGTTTTATCTGATGTTTTATACATATATTTCGATTTAAAATGATCAATTTTCAAACATTATCAGCAGAACTGAAATAAGAAACGTATCAGAACATGTTCCAATTGTTTATCACGTTCTGCTCAACTAGCGTAAAAAATCATAGATAGCATAAAAATATCAAAAATAAGTTGTTCAATCGGTTATTTTGTTTCGAACAAGTTCGTGATTATAAAATACGTGATAAGCTACACAGGTCGAGATAAGCCATGCGGATTATGGATAAGCATTAGTCACATGGAAGCGAAACAAGCAATGTCGAGCAGGGTAATGCACATGAAATGTGATAAGTCACACGGATTTTGATAAGCCAATAGAAAGGTATAAATTAGACCTAACAGGGTATGCTACATGGATAGGAACAAGCCAAACTTACAGAATAACCTACCCAATGCGTTATCGGTATTTGTTTTATTTTTGGAAGAAACTATATTTCAATTTATCAGTTGCTTGTTTGTTTACATTATTATGTTGTTAGTTATGTTATCAGAGACTAAATCTTCAAAGCGTCCTTTTTAAAACTAAAAGCAGTAGTTACATCATCTGTTCCTTTGATATTTTTTTTCAAATACGAAATATATTCCGTTAATACTCCAACAACCGAATTTCAAATTTAATGTTCTGAAACATCATTGTATTTTTTTAATACAATCTTATTTTCCATAGCTTTATATAAGTACGGTATCATACGTTCACTTTCTTTTTGATGGTTTCAAAACCTACAATAATTAGTCTTAAGAACTACTTTATCATATGAAAATAACTTAAATTTTATTTCAACAATAAGTTAAGTAAACTAAGTAGGCTAAACTTACGTTCCTGGAACTTATATTATAAAATTTCTTAGACAAAGTTTCGTATAGAATATGATTTAAGTTTGAGAGGCCTACTCAGAATTCTTTTTTTCTCCATACCATACGTTCTTCATAGCTTATTTCTGAAGAAACGGCAATTTTTAACTGTCAGTGAAATGTACGAACAAACCGATATATCATCAACTATCTAACAAAATAAAATAGCATGTACTTCATCTTTCTTTATGAAACTTCTTATATTTGTAGTCTTGTTTCTGTATTAGGAAGTTTAATCTAACTCAGATTCGTTTTGTTTTTATCTCATATCGAAAACGCGTCTAAGCCTAAACAACAACAATGACAGTCAGTACCTGAACACAAGACTGAGGACAAACACATTTGGCATCTCCGTTTCCGTTACTCTCGCACACAGCGTAGTATTCACATCTCTTGTTGTCGCAATCGTCTGCAGAAAAAAAGTAAAAAAATAAAACTTACATTCCACACGTTCTTGTAAAACTTTCTCGGAAATCAAATCAAATTCAATGTAATCAGACACATATCAACAACTCTCTTGAAAGGTGTACGTTATTTTTTATGTTTGTTTTTATCCAAGAAACGGAAAAGTGAATTTTGTTATTGATTTGTGACAAGAAGCAATACAACCAGCTTTATTTAGAAATGTTTAAGACGGAAAAGTTATTTTATTATATAAGGTTAAAAAACGAAATTGAGTTTGGGTGAAACATCAATCCCAAGATGTAGGCATGAGCAAGAAAACGTCAATATTACTGTTTTTACTTTTAATCAAATAACTGATGTTTAAGAATGGTGATGGGCCCGGCATGGCCTAGCACGTTAAGGCGTGCGCTTCGTAATCTGAGGGTCGCGGGTTCGCGCCCGAGTCGCGCCAAACATGCTCGCCCTCCCAGCCGTGGGGGTGTATAATGTGACGGTCAATCCCACTATTCGTTGGTAAAAGAGTAGCCCAAGAGGTGGCGGTGGGTGGTGATGACTAGCTGCCTTCCCTCTAGTCTTACACTGCTAAATTAGAGACGGCTAGCACAGATAGCCCTCGAGTAGCTTTGTGCGAAATTCCAAAAAACAAACAAACAAACAAAGAATGGTGATAAAGAAGAATACTTATTTATATCATCAATATATGCTACTAGTTTTCCAGAATCTACTGTGATTTCGAGTATTAATTTATAAGCTGTAGTAACTTTCTGTTTGATTTCATATTTGAATTGTTGATCTGGCAAATAGTAACTGTTCATCTTGTAAAAAAATGTCAAGACACAAAGTAAGACTGTGTATTTATACAGGTTAAACCAATCAGAAGATGATATTTTATTGAAGCACATTCATACTTTTCAGTAATCAGAAAATATCGATATCACATGTACCGACCTATGGTATGTGTTACCAACTAATGGTATTTTATGTTTATTGTTACAGGACAGGCAGGGATCTTGATAATGCACGTACGCTAATATATTGGGATATATTACACTGTTCACTGTTATAGTATAGCCATCATTGTGCCCCCCGTTAGTACAGCGGTATGTCTCCAGATTTACAACGCTAAAATCAGGGGTTCGATTCCCCTCGGTGGGCTCAGCAGATAGCCTGATGTGGCTCTGCTCTAAGAAAACATACACATTTTTGGGCCCGGCATGGCCAAGTATGTTAAGGCGTTCGACTCGTAATCCGAGGGTCGCTGGTTCGAATCCCGGTCGCACCAAACTTGCTCGCCCTTTCAGCCGTGGGGGCGTTGTAATGTGAGTGTCAATCCTACTATTCGTTGGTAAAAGAATAGCCCAAGAGTTGGCGGTGGGTGGTGATGACTAGCTGCCTTCCCTCTAGTCTTACACTGCTAAATTAGGGACGGCTAGCACAGATAGCCCTCGAGTAGCTTTGTGCGAAATTTGAATTCAAAACAAACAAACAAAATATAGCCATCTACCGGCTAGTAATGAACAAAGCCTGCCTCTACAATAAAGGGTTTTACAACAGAAACGTTACGTCCTGCTAATAATGTGCAGTAGTCGTCGTGTAATATTGTACTGGGGATTAAGTATACATCATATGATAGAGAACCGGATGATTTGAAGAAAATACGTAAAGCAAGAACATGCTGATTTATTCTTCACCAGAATATCATGAAGTAAGCTGGACCAACACTTGAGATGGAGGTCCGTATAGCCCGTCAAAAACAAGTACTACCACACCCACCCCGTAATTTACCCTAACCTCACATTTCATAAATAACTGAAAAATTAATTTTGCGAAATCAAGAATGACCAACAAAGAGGCAGAAAAGTGGAGTTGGGGAAGTCAAACGTCGGCAAATTCCTTTGTGAACGACTTAAACTAAAAATATAAAAAACTTGGCGACTGTTAATGTATTGTGCTACATGTATTGTGCAGTTTTTTTAAGTACATGTTTCTAGGCTAGGTTATCCCAACACTTTTTACACTCTTAAGGTTTCAAGGTACACGCCCCTTCACGGCCCCTTAGCACACCCGTCACTAAATTCGTAATGGGCTGACAGTAATCAAATACATTCTACCTGGATAAATGCATTTTTAGCTCTTATGGTTCCTACTATTTAGAGAAATCAAGTGTGACATGACACACAGGCGTTTCTATCGGTTAAATTGTAGTAGTAACTGTTAGTAAACATTCCTGCACTTTATTCCGCGACAATGAAAGCGTTAAATGTACATTTTCAGGAATATTTTACGATACTTGATGAAACGTTATTACAGTAAAGTAAACCACAGAGCATCATAGTTACCACAGGTGGTTTACTACTTACCACACAGCCCTTCAAAAGCGACACTAATCTCAGTTCGTTTTTCACAGGCTTCTTTCTTCAGCTTACAGAGATTGTTGTAAAGGATTCCATTACTGCCACACACTGGCTGGAACTCCTCAGTACAGGTTGGACATTCACAAACAGGATTTCCTTTCTTCACAAAACACCTCGAACTGTACTGACAAACAAAGTCGTGGCAAGGACCCTGCTCGTCTGAAACATGAGAGTTATTAGTCCCAAGATTTAATATGAAACGTTAATAAGTAGTAGTTAATAAAATAACATGGTATGATACATCAGTAGGTTGTGGTTAATAACAAAACATAATATGATACATCAATAGGTTGTGGTTAATAACAGAACATAATATGTTATATCAATAGGTTGTGGTTAATAACAGAACATAATATGATACATCAGTAGGTTGTGGTTAATAACAGAACATAATATGATACATCAGTAGGTTGTGGTTAATAACAGAACATAATATGCTATATCAATAGGTTGTGGTTTATAACAGAACATAATATGATACATCAGTAGGTTGTGGTTAATAACAGAACATAATATGCTATATCAGTAGGTTGTGGTTAATAACAGAACATAATATGATACATCAGTAGGTTGTGGTTAATAACAGAACATAATATGCTATATCAATAGGTTGTGGTTAATAACAGAACATAATATGATACATCAATAGGTTGTGGTTAATAACAGAACATAATATGATACATCAGTAGGTTGTGGTTAATAACAGAACATAATATGATACATCAGTAGGTTGTGGTTAATAACAGAACATAATATGCTATATCAATAGGTTGTGGTTAATAACAGAACATAATATGATACATCAGTAGGTTGTGGTTAATAACAGAACATAATATGATACATCAATAGGTTGTTGTTAATAACAGAACATAATATGATACATCAGTAGGTTGTGGTTAATAACAGAACATAATATGATACATCAGTAGGTTGTGGTTAATAACAGAACATAATATGATACATCAGTAGGTTGTGGTTAATAACAGAACATAATATGATACATCAGTAGGTTGTGGTTAATAACAGAACATAATATGATACATCAGCAGGTTGTGGTTAATAACAGAACATAATATGATACATCAGTAGGTTGTGGTTAATAACAGAACATAATATGCTATATCAATAGGTTGTGGTTAATAACAAAACATAATATGATACATCAGTAGGTTGTGGTTAATAACAGAACATAATATGATACATCAGTGGGTTGTGGTTAATAACAGAACATAATATGATACATCAGTAGGTTGTGGTTAATAACAGAACATAATATGATACATCAGTAGGTTGTGGTTAATAACAGAACATAATATGATACATCAGTAGGTTGTGGTTAATAACAGAACATAATATGATACATCAGTAGGTTGTGGTTAATAACAAAACATAATATGATACATCAGTAGGTTGTGGTTAATAACAGAACATAATATGCTATATCAGTAGGTTGTGGTTAATAACAGAACATAATATGATACATCAGTAGGTTGTGGTTAATAACAGAACATAATATGATACATCAGTAGGTTGTGGTTAATAACAAAACATAATATGATACATCAGTAGGTTGTGGTTAATAACAGAACATAATATGATACATCAGTGGGTTGTGGTTAATAACAGAACATAATATGATACATCAGTGGGTTGTGGTTAATAACAGAACATAATATGCTATATCAGTAGGTTGTGGTTAATAACAGAACATAATATGATACATCAGTAGGTTGTGGTTAATATCAGAACATAATATGATACATCAGTAGGTTGTGGTTAATAACAGAACATAATATGCTATATCAATAGGTTGTGGTTAATAACAGAACATAATATGATACATCAGTAGGTTGTGGTTAATAACAGAACATAATATGCTATATCAATAGGTTGTGGTTAATAACAGAACATAATATGATACATCAGTAGGTTGTGGTTAATAACAGAACATAATATGATACATCAATAGGTTGTTGTTAATAACAGAACATAATATGATACATCAGTAGGTTGTGGTTAATAACAGAACATAATATGCTATATCAATAGGTTGTGGTTAATAACAGAACATAATATGATACATCAGTAGGTTGTGGTTAATAACAGAACATAATATGCTATATCAGTAGGTTGTGGTTAATAACAGAACATAATATGATACATCAGTAGGTTGTGGTTAATAACAGAACATAATATGCTATATCAATAGGTTGTGGTTAATAACAGAACATAATATGATACATCAGTAGGTTGTGGTTAATAACAGAACATAATATGCTATATCAGTAGGTTGTGGTTAATAACAGAACATAATATGATACATCAGTAGGTTGTGGTTAATAACAGAACATAATATGCTATATCAGTAGGTTGTGGTTAATAACAGAACATAATATGATACATCAGTAGGTTGTGGTTAATAACAGAACATAATATGATACATCAATAGGTTGTTGTTAATAACAGAACATAATATGATACATCAGTAGGTTGTGGTTAATAACAGAACATAATATGATACATCAGTAGGTTGTGGTTAATAACAGAACATAATATGATACATCAGTAGGTTGTGGTTAATAACAGAACATAATATGATACATCAGTAGGTTGTGGTTAATAACAGAACATAATATGATACATCAGCAGGTTGTGGTTAATAACAGAACATAATATGATACATCAGCAGGTTGTTGTTAATAACAAAACATAATATGATACATCAGTAGGTTGTGATTAATAACAGAACATAATATGATACATCAGCAGGTTGTTGTTAATAACAGAACATAATATGATACATCAGCAGGTTGTGGTTAATAACAGAACATAATATGATACATCAGTAGGTTGTGGTTAATAACAGAACATAATATGATACATCAGTGGGTTGTGGTAAATAACAGAACATAATATGATACATCAGTAGGTTGTGGTTAATAACAGAACATAATATGATACATCAGTAGGTTGTGGTTAATAACAAAACATAATATGATACATCAGTAGGCTGTGGTTAATAACAGAACATAATATGATACATCAGTGGGTTGTGGTTAATAACAGAACATAATATGATACATCAGTGGGTTGTGGTTAATAACAGAACATAATATGATACATCAGTAGGTTGTGGTTAATAACAGAACATAATATGATACATCAATAGGTTGTTGTTAATAACAGAACATAATATGATACATCAGTAGGTTGTGGTTAATAACAGAACATAATATGATACATCAGTAGGTTGTGGTTAATAACAGAACATAATATGATACATCAGTAGGTTGTGGTTAATAACAGAACATAATATTATACATCAGTAGGTTGTGGTTAATAACAGAACATAATATGATACATCAGCAGGTTGTGGTTAATAACAGAACATAATATGATACATCAGTAGGTTGTGGTTAATAACAGAACATAATATGCTATATCAATAGGTTGTGGTTAATAACAGAACATAATATGATACATCAGTAGGTTGTGGTTAATAACAGAACATAATATGATACATCAGCAGGTTGTTGTTAATAACAAAACATAATATGATACATCAGTAGGTTGTGATTAATAACAGAACATAATATGATACATCAGCAGGTTGTTGTTAATAACAGAACATAATATGATACATCAGCAGGTTGTGGTTAATAACAGAACATAATATGATACATCAGTAGGTTGTGGTTAATAACAGAACATAATATGATACATCAGTGTGTTGTGGTAAATAACAGAACATAATATGATACATCAGTAGGTTGTGGTTAATAACAGAACATAATATGATACATCAATAGGTTGTTGTTAATAACAGAACATAATATGATACATCAGTAGGTTGTGGTTAATAACAGAACATAATATGATACATCAATAGGTTGTTGTTAATAACAGAACATAATATGATACATCAGTAGGTTGTGGTTAATAACAGAACATAATATGATACATCAGTAGGTTGTGTTTAATAACAGAACATAATATGATACATCAGTAGGTTGTGGTTAATAACAGAACATAATATGATACATCAGTGGGTTGTGGTAAATAACAGAACATAATATGATACATCAGTAGGTTGTGGTTAATAACAGAACATAATATGATACATCAGTAGGTTGTGGTTAATAACAGAACATAATATGATACATCAGTGGGTTGTGGTTAATAACAGAACATAATATGCTATATCAGTAGGTTGTGGTTAATAACAGAACATAATATGATACATCAGTAGGTTGTGGTTAATAACAGAACATAATATGATACATCAGCAGGTTGTTGTTAATAACAGAACATAATATGATACATCAGTAGGTTGTGGTTAATAACAGAACATAATATGATACATCAGTAGGTTGTGGTTAATAACAGAACATAATATGATACATCAGTAGGTTGTGGTTAATAACAGAACATAATATGATACATCAGCAGGTTGTTGTTAATAACAGAACATAATATGATACATCAGTGGGTTGTGGTTAATAACAGAACATAATATGCTATATCAGTAGGTTGTGGTTAATAACAGAACATAATATGATACATCAGTAGGTTGTGGTTAATAACAGAACATAATATGATACATCAGCAGGTTGTTGTTAATAACAGAACATAATATGATACATCAGTGGGTTGTGGTTAATAACAGAACATAATATGATACATCAGTGGGTTGTGGTTAATAACAGAACATAATATGATACATCAGTGGGTTGTGGTAAATAACAGAACATAATATGAATAATCAAAGATTTATTGTAAACAGTAAAATATCCAAATCATCAGAAAACTGATAATATATATAAACAGTTAAAGTGTGTAGTTAAACATCAGTGTATATTACCAGGCCATAGTAGAGTAGTATACAATGTTAAGGATATTATGATTTAACAGGAGGGGAATATTCTTCAAATTTGTAGAGGTAAACAGAAGAACGTAACACTGTACAAATCACAAAGTTGTTTGAGTTGCAGACAAATATTTAATAACATCAACTGTGGGTTTGTTTGTTTTTTGAATTTCACGGAAAGGTACACGAGGGCTATCTGCGCTAGTCATCCCTAATATTGCAGTGTAAGACTAGAGGGAAGGCAGCTAGTCATCATCACCACCTCCAAGTCATGGGGTACTCTTTTTACCAACGAATAATAGGATTAACCGTTTCATTATAACGCCCCACGGCTGAAAGGGCGAACATGTTTGGCGCGACGTGGATACGAACCCGCGACCCTCAGATTACGAGTCGAGTCCCTTAACCGCCTGGCCATGCTGAACCTCAACTGTGGAACATGATAATAATGATAAAATTGTTTTGACTCAAGTATCAGATCATAGTCACCTTTTAAAGATAAATTTTCAACAAATTTAATAATTGCCTTAGAAACTGTACTTTGGTTAGGTATAATTCCTGTGTGGCTGCCATATATTTAAACACTTTAGCTTTTGAGTAAAAAATGAAACAAAATATGCGGGTCCTCGAATTCAAGTTCCTCTCGGTCGTTCGCCTGTTTCCGTGACGTTTTACAACTATGACGTAATAGTTGCCAAACACGCTTCGTTGCGCGCCGACCATTTTGTTCCTTTCAGTGCTGGTGTTTTATGTAAATCTATTGGTGCTTTTGTCGGATTACATACTTTGTGAGACTGTTTTTTGTCTTGATATTGCTAATTTATGTTTGTTTTATGATAACATGGATTACTGCGTTGTTTATGGTTGTAAAAACGGTTTGACATTGGGCAAACCCCTCTGAAGCCATCCTTTGCCATCACAAAAAGAACAAATTTAAAGGTATGTGTGCAGTATAAAGCGATAAACAATAACTAGTATAATATAATAATTTAAAAAGTACAAGTTTTTGAAGAATGTAACTAGATATACACATTTCATATTCATGAGCGTGTTTTGCATTTGTGGCACCTGAAAGTCAGTGAAACCTTGATTTCCTAGTCCAGACAGTGGACAAATCTATCCCAAGTAGAGTATATTCCAAGTTTAAAAGCTGGTAGATCATTCTGTAGATGTTTTTGTATCATTTTTAAATATGGAAAAGTTTGAAGAATTCCATTTTTCAAATTTAACATTTCAAGATAAATTAACTATTCAGACTGCTACATCTAGTTTGATTTTATAGACAGAATTATGACGTATAATTGAAATTCATTTTGTTACGAGTCATAAATACCTGGTACAATGATTGTGGAAGGGCCAAGTATTAGTTACCATAGTCAGCAGAGTATAAACAAATAAAACCAAGTCTGTGATACCAATAATTTATAAACACCAGACACGTTTCGAGATTCTTAAAATTGCACGTGAAATATTACAGACCATATTTGTTGTCATGACTTAGGCTTACCATTCTTCCACTGAAGGTATGACCGACTCGCAACCGGTCTGGGCGCTATCAGTATCACTCACAGTTCCGCTACTCTTACTCGTGAAACTGTCCTCATCACTATAACTTGTCAGATCTGGGTCAAAAGTAACTGTTCTAGGTTCGTTCAGAGGAGGTTTGAACACAAAATCAAAACAGACTCCGCCAATGTTTCACCGTATGCACTGACCATGTTTTTTTGCATTCAACGCGCTGGCGTTGGCGGTTTGTTTGGGAACTATTACGTCACAGTACTTTTCTTAGCGGCAAACGTAAAAACTAAAATGTTCGGATTGCCGCTCGGAAAGGGTTCTTTCTGCACCAAGTTCTATGTTTCCTTTATAAGCACATATTCTTTATAAAAATTGTGAACCTGCAAAATTAATCAGTATGAGTAGTTCTTTTGACTGCAAAGTTTTCTTTTTTCTGTAAAATTCATCTTTAAAGACTGTGTTTTAGTCCGAGACAATACAGACTGTTCTCGATTATCAGATATACCTTAAACTCGAAGATAAATGTGTGATTATTATGATGTATCGAAATACTGAATCAAAAGTTTGTTTCAAATAGTTGTTTATTTTAGTTTACCTGGTAACTTTTTATAGTATTTTGTTTTTAGAATTTTTGTACACAAACTGATTAGGTTAACAACCAGGCTATACCCAACCTTTCTCTGTGTTGATGCTTCACCAGGAACACTTACCACAGATCCAGTAGGTTAACAACCAGGTTATACCCACCCTTTCTCTGTGTTGATGCTTCATCAGGAACACTTACCACAGATCCGGTTAAATTAACGACCAGGCTACACCCAAACTTTCTCTATGTTGGTGCTTCACCAGGAATACTTACCACATATAAGGTTAGGTTAACGACCAGGCGATACTTAACCTTTCTCTGTGTTGATGCTTCATCAGGAACACTTACCACAGATCCAGTAGGTTAACGACCAGCCCATAACAAATCTTTCTGTATATTGATGCTTCACCAGGAACACTTACCACAGATCCAGTAGGTTAACAACCAGGTTATACCCACCCTTTCTCTGTGTTGATGCTTCATCAGGAACACTTACCACAGATCCGGTTAAATTAACGACCAGGCTACACCCAAACTTTCTGTATGTTGATGCTTCATCAGGAACACTTACCACAGATCCAGTAGGTTAACAACCAGGCTATACCCAACCTTTCTCTGTGTTGGTGCTTCACCAGTAACACTTACCACAGATCCAGTAGGTTAACGACCAGCCCATAACAAATCTTTCTGTATATTGATGCTTCACCAGGAACACTTACCACAGATCCAGTAGGTTAACAACCAGGTTATACCCACCCTTTCTCTGTGTTGATGCTTCATCAGGAACACTTACCACAGATCCGGTTAAATTAACGACCAGGCTACACCCAAACTTTCTCTATGTTGGTGCTTCACCAGGAATACTTACCACATATAAGGTTAGGTTAACGACCAGGCGATACTTAACCTTTCTCTGTGTTGATGCTTCATCAGGAACACTTACCACAGATCCAGTAGGTTAACGACCAGCCCATAACAAATCTTTCTGTATATTGATGCTTCACCAGGAACACTTACCACAGATCCAGTAGGTTAACAACCAGGTTATACCCACCCTTTCTCTGTGTTGATGCTTCATCAGGAACACTTACCACAGATCCGGTTAAATTAACGACCAGGCTACACCCAAACTTTCTGTATGTTGATGCTTCATCAGGAACACTTACCACAGATCCAGTAGGTTAACAACCAGGCTATACCCAACCTTTCTCTGTGTTGGTGCTTCACCAGTAACATTTACCACAGATCCAGTAGGTTAACGACCAGCCCATAACAAATCTTTCTGTATATTGATGCTTCACCAGGAACACTTACCACAGATCCAGGTTGGTTAACAACACGGCTATACCCAACCTTTCTCTGTGTTGGTGCTTCATCAAGAACACTTGCCACAGATCCAGTAGGTTAACAACCAGGCTATACCCAACCTTTTCCTATGTTGGTGCTTCACCAGGAACACTTACCACAGATAAGGTTAGGTTAACGACCAGGTGAAATCCAATTTTTCTCTGTGTTGATGCTTCATCAGGAACACTTATCAAATATCCAGCAGCTTAACGACCAGTTTATACCCAAACCTTTCTCTGCGCTGATGCTTCATCAGGAACACTTACCACAGATCCAGTAGCTTAACGGTCAGGTTATACCCAACCTTTCTCTGTGTTGATGCTTCACCAGGAACACTTGCAACATATACGGTTAAGTTAACGACCAGGCTATACCCAACCTTTCTGTATGTTGATGCTTTATCTGTAACACTTGCAACAGATCCAATAGGTTAACGACCAGGTCATAACAAATCTTTCTGTATGTTGATGCTTCACCAGAAACACTTACCACAAATCCGGTTAAGTGAAAGACCAGGCTATACCCAACCTTTCTCTGTGTTGGTGCTTCACCAGGAACACTTACCACATATCCAGTAGGTTAACGACCAGGCTATACCCAACCTTTCTCTGTGTTGGTGCTTCATCAGGAACATTTACCACAGATCCAGTAGGTTAACAACCAGGCTATACACAACCTTTCTCTGTGTTGGTGCTTCATCAGGAACACTTGCCACAGGTCCAGTTAGGTTAACGACCAGGATATATACCCAACCGTTCTCTATGTTGATGCTTCATCAGGAACACTTACCACAGATCCGGTAGGTTAACGACCAGGTTATACCCACCCTTTCTCTGTGTTGATGCTTCATCAGGAACACTTACCACAGATCCGGTTAAATTAACGACCAGGCTATACCCAACCTTTCACTGTGTTGATGCTTCACCAGGAACACTTACCAGATCCAGTAGGTTAACAACCAGGTTATACCCAACCTTTCTCTGTGTTGGTGCTTCATCAAGAACACTTACCACAGATAAGGTTAGGTTAACGACCAGGCGATACCCAACCTTTCTCTGTGTTGATGCTTCATCAGGAACACTTACCACAGATCGAGAAGGTTAACGACCAGCCTATACCCAACATTTCTATATGTTGATGCTTCATCAGGAACACTTACCACAGATCCAGTAGGTTAACGACCAGGTCATAACGAACCTTTCTCTGTGTTGGTGCTTCATCAGGAACACTTACCACAAATCCGGTTAAATTAACGACCAGGCTATACCCAAACTTTCTCTATGTTGGTGCTTCACCAGGAATACTTACCACATATAAGGTTAGGTTAACGACCAGGCGATACTCAACCTTTCTCTGTGTTGATGCTTCATCAGGAACACTTACCACAGATCCAGTAGGTTAACGACCATGTTATACCCTACCTTTCTGTATGTTGATGCTTCATCAGGAACACTTACCACAGATCCAGTAGGTTAACAACCAGGCTGTACCCAACCTTTCTCTATGTTGGTGCTTCACCAGGAACACTTACCAGAGATAAGGTTAGGTTAACGACCAGGCTATACCCAACCTTTCTCTGTGTTGATGTTTCATCAGGAACACTTACCACATATACGGTTAAGTTAACGACCAGGCTATACCCAACCTTTCTCTGTGTTGGTGCTTCATCAGGAACACTTACCACAGATCTAGTAGGTTAACGACCAGGCCATACCCAAACTTTCTCTGTGTTGGTGCTTCATCAGGAACATTTACCACAGATCCAGTAGGTTAACAACCAGGTTATACCCAACCTTTCTGTATGTTGATGCTTCATCAGGAACACTTGCCACAGATCCACTTAGGTTAACGGCCAGGCTATATCCTACCTTTCTCTGTGTTGGTGCTTCACCAGGAACACTTACCACATATCTAGTAGTTTAAGGACCAGGCCATAACAAATCTTTCTGTATATTGGTGCCTCATCAGGAACACTTACCACCGATCCAGTAGGTTAACGACCAGGCTATACCCAACCTTTCTCTGTGTTGATGCTTCACCAGGAACACTTACCACAGATCCAGTAGGTTAACGACCAGCCCATAACAAATCTTTCTGTATATTGATGCTTCACCAGGAACACTTACCACAGATCCAGGTTGGTTAACAACACGGCTATACCCAACCTTTCTCTGTGTTGGTGCTTCATCAAGAACACTTGCCACAGATCCAGTAGGTTAACAACCAGGCTATACCCAACCTTTCTCTATGTTGGTGCTTCACCAGGAACACTTACCACAGATAAGGTTAGGTTAACGACCAGGCGAAATCCAACCTTTCTCTGTGTTGATGCTTCATCAGGAACACTTATCAAATATCCAGCAGCTTAACGACCAGTTTATACCCAAACATTTCTCTGCGCTGATGCTTCATCAGGAACACTTACCACAGATCCAGTAGCTTAATGGTCAGGTTATACCCTACCTTTCTCTGTGTTGATGCTTCACCAGGAACACTTGCCACATATACGGTTAAGTTAACGACCAGGCTATACCCAACCTTTCTGTATGTTGATGCTTTATCTGTAACACTTGCAACAGATCCAATAGGTTAACGACCAGGTCATAACAAATCTTTCTGTATGTTGATGCTTCACCAGAAACACTTACCACAAATCCGGTTAAGTGAAAGACCAGACTATACCCAACCTTTCTCTGTGTTGGTGCTTCACCAGGAACACTTACCACATATCCAATAGGTTAACGACCAGGCTATACCCAACCTTTCTCTGTGTTGGTGCTTCATCAGGAACATTTACCACAGATCCAGTAGGTTAACAACCAGGCTATACCCAACCTTTCTCTGTGTTGGTGCTTCATCAGGAACATTTAGTACAGATCCAGTAGGTTAATAACCAGGCTATACCCAACCTTTCTCTGTGTTGATGCTTCACCAGGAACACTTACCACAGATCAAGTAGGTTAACAACCAGGCTATACCCAACCTTTCTCTGTGATGATGCTTCACCAGGAACACTTACCACATATCCAGTAGGTTAACGACCAGGCTATACCCAACCTTTCTCTGTGTTGGTGCTTCATCAGGAACATTTACCACAGATCCAGTAGGTTAACAACCAGGCTATACCCAACCTTTCTCTGTGTTGGTGCTTCATCAGGAACATTTACTACAGATCCAGTAGGTTAACAACCAGGCTATACCCAACCTTTCCCTATGTTGATGTTTCATCACGAACACTTACCACATATACGGTTAAGTTAACGACCAGGCGAAACCCAACCTTTCTCTGTGTTGATGCTTCATCAGGAACACTTATCAAAGATCCAGCAGCTTAACGACCAGTTTATACCCAAACCTTTCTCTGCGCTGATGCTTCATCAGGAACACTTACAACAGATCCAGCAGCTTAACGGTCAGGTTATACCCTACCTTTCTCTGTGTTGACGCTCCACAAGGAACACTTACCAGATAAAGTAGGTTAACAGCCAGGTTATACCCAACCTTTCTCTGTGTTGATGCTTTACCAGGAACACTTACCACATATACGGTTAAGTTAACGACCAGGGTACACCCAACCTTTCTGTATGTTGATGCTTTATCAGTAACACTTGCAACAGATCCAGTAGGTTAACGACCAGGTCATAACAAATCTTTCTGTATGTTGATACTTCACCAGAAACACTTACCACAAATCCAGTTAAGTGAAAGACCAGGCTATACCCAACCTTTCTCTGTGTTGGTGCTTCACCAGGAACACTTACCACATATCCAGTAGGTTAACGACCAGGCCATAACAAATCTTTCTGTATGTTGATGCTTCACCAGGAACACTTACCACAGATAAGGTTAGGATAACGAGCAGGCTACACCCAACCATTCTCTGTGTTGGTGCTTCACCAGGAACACTTACCACAGATCCAGGTAGGTTAACAGCCAGGTTATACCCAACCTTTCTCTGTGTTGATGCTTCACCAAAAACACTTGCCACAGATCCAGTAGGTTAATGACCAGGCTATAGCCAACCTTTCTCTGTGTTGATGCTTCATCAGGAACACTTATCACAGGTCCAGCAGCTTAACGACCTGGTTATACCCAGCCTTTCTCTGCGTTGATGCTTCATCAGGAACACTTATCACAGATCCAGTAGGTTAACAGCCACGTTATACCCAACCTTTCTCTGTGTTGATGCTTCACCAGGAACACTTACCACATATACGGTTAAGTTAACGACCAGGCTATACCCAACCTTTCTAGATGTTGATGCTTTATCAGTAGCACTTGCCACAGATCCAGTAGGTTAACGACCAGGCTATAACAAATCTTTCTGTATATTAACGCTTCATCAGGAACACTTATCACAGATCCCGAAGCTTAACGACCTGGTTATACCCAGCCTTTCTCACCGTTGATGCTTCATCAGGAATACTTACCACAGATCCAGTAGCTTAACGGTCAGGTTATACCCTACCTTTCTTTGTGTTGACGCTTCACCAGGAACACTTACCACAGACCCAGTAGGTTAACGACCAGTTCATAACAAATCTTTCTATATGTTGATGCTTCACCAGGAACACTTACCACAGATCCAATAGGTTAACGACCAGTTCATAACAAACCTTTCTGTATATTGATGCTTCACTAGGAACACTTACCACAAATCCGGTTAAGTTAACGACCAGGCCATACACAACTTTCTCTGTGTTGATGCTTCATCAGGAACACTTACCACAGATCCGGTTAAGTTAACGACCAGGCTATATCCAACCTTTCTCTGTGTTGATACTTCACCGAAAACACTTACCAGATCCAATAGGTTAACAACCAGGTTATACCCAACCTTTCTCTGTGTTGGTGCTTCATCAGGAACACTGGCCACAGATCCAGTAGGTTAACAACCAGGCTATACCCAACCTTTCTCTATGTTGGTGCTTCACCAGGAACACTTATCACAAATCCGGTTAAGTTAACGACCAGGCTATACCCAACCTTTCTCTATGTTGGTGCTTCACCAGGAACACTTACCACAGATAAGGTTAGGTTAAAGACCAGGCTATACCTAACCTTTCTCTGTGTTGATGTTTCATCAGCAACACATAACACATATACGGTTAAGTTAATGACCAGGCGAAACTCAAACTTTCTCTGTGTTGGTGCTTCACCAGGAACACTTACCACAGATCTAGTAAGTTAACGACCAGGCTATACCAACCTTTCTCTGTGTTGGTGCTTCATCAGGAACATTTACTACAGATCCAGTAGCTTAAAGGCCAGGTTATACCCTACCTTTCTTTGTGTTGACGCTTCACCAGGAACACTTACCACAGATCCAGTAGTTTAACGACCAGGTCATAACAAATTGTTCTGTATGTTGATGCTTCACCAGGAACACTTACCACAAATCCGGTTAAGTTAACGACCAGGCTATACCCAACCTTTCTTTGTGTTGATGCTTCATCAGGAACACTTCCGACATATACGGTTAGGTTAACGACCAGGCTATACCCAACCTTTCTCTGTGTTGATGTTTCATCAGGAACACATAACACATATACGGTTAAGTTAATGACCAGGCGAACCTCAAACTTTCTCTGTGTTGGTGCTTCACCAGGAACACTTACCACAGATCCAGTAGGTTAACGACCAGGCCATAACAAATCTTTCTGTATGTTGGTGCTTCATTAGGAACACTTACCACAGATCCAGTAGGATAACGACCAGGCCATAAGAAATCTTTCTGTATGTTGGTGCTTCACCAGTAACACTTACCACAGATCCAGTTAGGCTAATGACCAAGCTATACCCAACCTTTCTCTGTATTGGTGCTTCACTGGGGACACTTACCACAGATCCAGTAGATTAACGACCAGGCCATAACAAATCTTTCTGTATATTGATGCTTCACCAGGAACACTTACCACAGATCCAAGTAGGTTAACGACCAGGCTATACCCAACCTTTCTCTGTGTTGATGCTTCATCAGGAACATTTACCACAGATCCGGTTAAGTTAACGACCAGGCTATACCCAGCCTTTTTCTGTGTTGGTCCTTAACCAGGATCACTTACCACAGATCCAGTAGGTTAAGGACCAGGCCATAACAAATCTTTCTGTATGTTGGTTCTTCATCAGGAACACTTACCACAGATCCTGTAGGTTAACGACCAGGCCATAACAAATCTTTCTGTATATTGATGCTTCACCAGAAACACTTACCACAGATCCAGGTAGGTTAACGACCAGGCTATACCCAACCTTTCTCTGTGTTGATGCTTCATCAGGAAGACTTACCACAGATCCGGTTAAGTTAACGACCAGGCGAAACCCAAACTTTCTCTGTGTTGATGCTTCATCAGGAACACTTATCACAGATCCAGCAGCTTAAAGGCCAGGTTATACCCAATTTTTGTCTGTGTTGATGCTTCACCAGGAACACTTACCACAGATCCAGTAGGTTAACGACCAGGCTATACCCAATCTTTCTGTATGTTGATGCTTCACCAGGAACACTTACCACAGATCCAGTTAGGTTAACGACCAGGTTATACCCAACCTTTCTGTATGTTGATGCTTCATCAGGAACACTTACCACAGACTCCTCTGTAAGCTACGGCGACGTTCTTCTTCTGAACACAAGCCTGTCTTTGGAGCTCACAGTCGCTGTCGTAAGTTTCTTGGTCTGTTCCACAGACCGGCCTCATGACCGGTTCACAGCTGCTTGGACACTTGCAGCTTGCGATTCCATATCTGTCGATGTCACACTTTTGACCAGGACCACACTGGACACTCTCACACGGGTTCGCCCCTTGGGACAATAGACGGAAAGCTACATTTGAGCTAGGACGTTAGTTCACACAAGGGTAAACAGCATTGGCTTTAGAAATTACTGACCACAAGATCACGCGCGAATAATTTGCAATAATTATAAAACGATCTCAGAGTAAACAACCTAATATTTCCTTAACAATGTTTTGAACGTTATCGGCTAAAAGAAACACGTTATGAAAACAAAGAAGGCTTGATTTACAAAAGGTCAAATCAAGATTTAATAAGTGACAAGAAGGCTTAACACCGATAGCAATGATTTATTAAAATAAAACAGTCTCGCCCGTTAAAGCTATATTTTAGTGGATATGGGGAAAGAAAACACTAATTTGACAAGGGACTGGATAAAGTTCATTTTTTATTTCTTTTTTTTTTCAAAATTAAGAGTCGAGGAACATTACTATTCTCACAAGTTTTTGCAAGGAAAACAAAAACTAAACAAAAGTTTATCACTGTAGAAAACGATTACGTTACCCCTAACATGTGAGGTTAGAACAGCTTTATGAAAACTATGCAGGTAAGTTTTTATAATCGAAGGTAAACACAGAAGGATGAATCTCTAATGTCTAAAAATGATGAAGTTTGTGTCCCTAGGGGACACTGGTTTGCTAAAATAAGAAGGATTGTTAACGGCGTTGATTGATTAAAGTTTTTAAGCTTGTAAATGAAATAGAAAATGCAGGATTATGTCAAACTTATTACGTCGTTTTACTGTATGAATATTCCTACTGTAATAATTAACACGTACACGAACATACTGCTGTAATCTGACGTTCATTTTAATTTTGTTTTATGGCCCGGCATGGCCAGGTGGGTTGAGGCGTTCGACTCGTAATCTAAAGACAGTGGGTTCGAATCCCTGTCGCACCAAACATACTCGCCATTTCACCCGTGGAGGCGTTATAACGTGATGGTCAATCCCACTATTCGTTATGACTAGCTGCCTTCCCTTTAGTCTTACACTGCTAAATTAGGGACGGTTAGCGCAGATAGCCCTCGTGTAGCTTTGCGCGAAATTAAAAATCAAACAAACAAACAATTTTGTTTTAACTGGAATTTTAATATCGGAATTATAGTTTCGGAAACGTGACTTGTTGAGCAAATAAGCTAAATAGGTAATTATTCTAAGTAAGTATTAATTAGGAATAGTTAATTAATTCTATATGAAATTACGAAATAATAAGATTATTTCCAATCATATCTGCATAAAATTGGTATATATAACTTTCTTTCTTACCTTCACTACACTTGTCCATATAGATGATCCTGAGACCTTGTCGTGACTTGCACGCCTCCACGCGGAGAATACATTCATTAGTGTATGTATTTCCATCAGAACCACACACGGGCTGGAAATCATGAGAGCAAACTGCATTACACCGACATATTGGGTTCCGGTTGTCGTCGAGTTGACATACTTGATTAGATGGGCATTCTACTCCGAGACACGGGTCTAAAAATTATAAAGTAACATGTAATAACTTTAAAAATCACCATCTATTAGTAAAGTACTATAATAATGAACATTTTTACTGAAATTATCTGAAAACCATAACATATATGATATATATATTCCTAAATATTTAGGAAGAATAATATAACACATAAATAAATGGGTTTGTCATCTAATTAGGAAACAGGTGGGTTTATCATCCAATCAGAAAACAGATGGTTTATAGTCCAATCATAAAAGAGGTGGATTTATCATCCAATAACGAAGCAGGTGGTTTTAGCATCTAACTGATAAACTACATGTGTTATAAAGTTAGAAGATAGGTAGTTATGTATTTATTTTTCTTCTTTTAACACGATGACCAACCTCGGCATACTAGTACTGAAGACCGTATTTCTTTCAGCCATCATCAGCTTTCCCTTCTTCCCAACAATTGATCTGCAGCGATGTTCACTGAAATCTCGTACAGTCTCCCATAAATTGTCTAGTATCTTATATTTTTAACTTTCACCCAAGCTGTATCAGAGTGAATGACTCGAGACGTATATCGTCGAATGGATTTCAGTTTCCTTTTCAAGAAAACAATTATGCATATATAAAGCGTTTCTTAAAGCTTTGCTTGTTAACCATTTAACACGAGCTAGAACTTCACGATAACGGCTGTTTGGGTCAGAAGGTTCACTTTCGTAACCACAGTCCTCACTTTACACATGAAAGCGTTGGTCCTGATTGGTTTGAGTTGTTTCTTTGGAACAAGCTGCTGTAATAAGTTCTCTACTGTGTAAGTTTTATTGTTTCCAAGAAGACCTCTTCTGTGAGAAAATCTGTTGAATCACATATTTTATAACAATCTCACCATTAAAGGATATGGTAAAATGTTTATGATCCTTTAATATTTTTCGTTACATGATTTTAGTTTGCCTTCAAATTATTCGTCAATAAATACTACACCATATTTTGTTAGTTCGATATTAGGTTATACAGTGGATCAGAACTCATTGTCTTTAAGTAGTAAACTTCTTCAGGTTAACTTACACATAAAAACGTTTTTGTCAATATAATGCATCTTCGACTGCGTGGAGTAAAGAAACTGAAAAAGGTATTCGTGCTCTAAAAGAACAATCCATGAAAATTCGGGTTAGTTCATTACAGAATTTGTTTCAAGTTTAGAATATAGCATAAGATGTTTAATACATTAACTAGTAAACAAAGAGTAGTGACAACTGTAGCAACCACTGAGGAAAGAATTACATGTTTTTACAATAGGAGAGAATATCCAATAAAACCAGGTAAGAGTAGTGACAACTGGTAACTGTAGTAACCACTGAGGAAAGAATTACATGTTTCTACAATAGGACAGAATCACCAGTAAAACCAGGTAAGATTAGTAACAACTGATGGCTGGTAACCATGGTCTTCTATAGATAGGTGAATTGATAAGATGGCTAAGTGTTAGAGACATAAAGATAGAAAGATAAGTATCAAATATCATTAGACGGACAAATGGATTAAAAGATAGAAATAAGAAATGCTAAATATAACAATTTTCATAGATAAGTTGACAATTCTATTAGCTACAGTTAACTAGGGAGACGAGTGTGACTGGACGTAGTTAGATATGTTTACAATAACGAGGCTTACTTAGGGGAAAAAAAGAGTCGTTAATGAACCTGAAAAAACAGATAATATTTCATGTTCCACATACTTATCATAGGCCTAACGAGTCAGGTGAATTAGTGTAGATGTGCCTGTTTCTACAGGCGTGTTGTACGGTTTTCAAGTTAATCATATTTCTAGTTTAAATACACAGAGATCCAGTCCTGGTAGAGGGTAAACATTGTTTACAATACACAGAGATCCAGTCCTGGTAGACGGTAAACATTATTTACAATACACAGAGATCCAGTCCTGGTAGAGAGTAAACATTGTTTACAATACACAGAGATCCAGTCCTGGTAGACGGTAAACATTATTTACAATACACAGAGATCCAGTCCTGGTAGAGAGTAAACATTGTTTACAATACACAGAGATCCAGTCCTGGTAGAGAGTAAACATTGTTTACAATACACAGAGATCCAGTCCTGGTAGACAGTAAACATTGTTTACAATACACAGAGATCCAGTCCTGGTAGAGAGTAAACATTGTTTACAATACACAGAGATCCAGTCCTGGTAGAGAGTAAACATTGTTTACAATACACAGAGATCCAGTCCTGGTAGACAGTAAACATTGTTTACAATACACAGAGATCCAGTCCTGGTAGACGGTAAATATTGTGTACAATGTCGAGTCTTCATACAAATCACTAAAGTTGATAATATGTGAGATTATTAATATAAAGAAAATAGTCGCACATTACAAGTCCTGCTATAAATATTTTTATAATTCACCAGTGTACAATGTACACATCATTACATACGTCTGTAAGACGCCACCTAGCATAAAAACATTTTTTCTCAGATTCAAGCAAGAAAATATACTTCGTGAATAACAAGAATAATTAGTTGTGTAAACAGAGTTATAAGTGTAAGAAAAGCGTATGATTTAAGTGGTCCTGTTAGTTTAGACTTTTGAAGGTGGTTTAATAGTGTGAGAACTGTGATTATGGTAGAAATCGTTTGTAAAAGTCTAACAGTTGTACGAAATAAGACAAACAACAAACATCTTTCTGAAAAAGTGTACGGTGTGCTTCTGCGAAGTAGTCGAAACATTACTTCAAATTACAGATTGTTCCAGTGCATATTAAAATAAATAACAATGTATTGCTTATCGACTGGACCAAATTACAGAATTATTTTAGTTGTCATGGTAAACGTCACACAGTCCTTTAAAGACTCAGAAAAGAACTGTTTACGTGAGTTAGCTGGGGTGAATTTTGATATAATTGAATAAACTACTGTCTGGTAGAAACGGAGATAATCTGTAATATTGTTAGTACATATGTTTTTGTTCTGGGTTGTTGTATGTGAAGAGCTCCATAAAACATCTTCGTTTGTATACACTCCAGATCGATTGTCTTGAAAGGAACATTTGTCTAATTAATAATGTGGTGAGTGACATCTCTCTGAACCTATTTGACACAACCACAGCAGTTTAATAACTGTACTCTAAGACATTGTTTGGTGATTTTCACATTGACAAAATCTACAACTTTGTGTATCATAACAAATATTACAACAGACTGAAAAGTGTTTATTGTGCATCCGAAAGAATGGAATATTATTTTCATTTTTATTAGCTATAAAATGTACTTCATAACTAAATTATTCACTAAACCTAAGCCTAATTCTATTTAGATATACGATAGAGTTTCCTGTAAAATTGTATCAATTTTTAATTTATAAAACAAAACAGTTAATTAATTACATTATAAAATAAAATTTAAAATCAAATATCAAATGCAGTGAACACATTACAACTGACTGTCTTCATGTCTTTTGTCTTCTTCGACATGTTCATAAAACATCAAACATGGCTGCTAAAGTTTCGAACTGTCAAATACTTCTGCACTGAGTTAACTCGTTTGTTTGTTTGTTTTGAATTTCGTGAATAGCTACACGAGGGCTATCTGTGCTAGTAGTCCCTAATATTGCAATGTAAAACTAGAGGGAAGGCAGTTAGTTATCATCACCCACCGCCAACTCTGGGGATACTCTTTTACCAACAAATAGTGGGAGTTGCTGTCATATTATAACGCCCCTACGGCTGAAAGGGCAAGCATATTTGGCGAGAAGGTGGTTCGAGCCCGCGACCGTTTGATTGCGAATCAATCGCCCTAACCACCTGGCTACGCCCCGGGCCAGGTTAACTCGTTTTCTTTATGACTTGCGTCAGAAAACCTTTTCCTTTGTCTTATCTTCTACTGAAGCAAATTGGTTTGGCCATAATTTAAGTCTAAGAAAATATTTTATATCTTTTCCTTCAGTGTCAGATATATATATCCGGTGGCGCCAAAATAGGTATACAGTTGATAATTAACTTGACGGTACTTTACACATGACATGGAATTATGGGAAAGTTAATCCCAACTTAACCCGGCAGATGTTGAAACTAAAACCCCGTTGTTCACAGAACCCTGGAGACTATTTGTCATGTCAAACTCGTGTAAACTTTCTGATACAAGTGTGTCAGTTCATAAACTCCTGTAAATACGTTTGTGTTGAAACTTAACACTTGGTGACTTCCTACCGCACACTTCGTCCCAGAGTATTCCTCTCCCCAAAAGGTAAGAGTCCATATACAACTGTATATCTATATTCGATTCGCTCTGTTTATTTTCAGACCTCATACAGAATTTATACACATACATTATATATATAATGTTTACCCACTCAGAATGACAAGTGAAAACAACTGTATTGTTTCTGTGAACTAACTGTATTTACAAATATTTATTTTTAATAGAAAACGTGCACAGTAAAAAACAACACAGTGTTGTCCTTTGTCAACTGTTTTGAGTCATATAAAGAAAACATAATTTTTGTGGCAAGTCATCTTGTCACATCCAGTTCTGTGACAGGTCATCTAGCCACACCCACTTCTGTGACAAGTCATCTTGCCGTACCCAGTTCTGTGACAGGTCATCTAGCCACACCCAGTTTTGTGACAGGTCATCTAACCACATCCAGTTCTGTGACAGGTCACCTAGCCACACCCAGTTCTGTGACAAGTCATCTAGCCACACCCAGTTTTGTGACAGGTCATCTAGCCACACCCAGTTCTGTGACAGGTCATCTAGCCACACCCAGTTCTGTGACAAGTCATCTAGCCACATTCAGTTCTGTAACAGGTCATCTAGCCACACCCAGTTCTGTAACAAGTCATCTAGCCACACCCGGTTTTGTGACAGGTCATCTAGTCACACCCAGTTCTGTGACAGGTCATCTAGCCACATGAAGTTCTGTGACAGGTCATCTAGCCACATCAAGTTCTGTGACAGGTCATCTAGCTACACCCAGTTCTGTGACAGGTCATCTGGCCACACCCAGTTCTGTGACAGGTCATCTAGCCACACCCAGTTCTGTGACAGGTCATCTAGCTACACCCAGTTCTGTGACAGGTCATCTGGCCACACCCAGTTCTGTGACAGGTCATCTAGCCACACCCAGTTCTGTGACAGGTCATCTAGCCACACCCAGTTCTGTGACAAATCATCTAGCCACACCCAGTTTTGTGACAGGTCATCTAGCCACACCCAGTTCTGTGACAAATCATCTAGCCACACCCAGTTCTGTGACAGGTCATCTAGCCACACGCAGAATGTTATGTGATACTACTAATTCAATAAAGACACATTTAATTCTTTAACTATTTCACGTTCACAAACTGTACACAGGAGCTGTGCCTTGTCTGATTAATAAATATGTATTGAATATGCAGTTTGTGTGACTTGGATCCCTGCCAAGTCCATATACAAGGAAGAAAGTCCTCAACTTCACTTTTAACTGTACTTTACAAGTACGTTGAGAGAAACTGAAAAAAAAATATTATGTGAACACAAAAATTAAAACACCACTAGTCTTTGAATAATCGAATAGAGGGCGGGCTCATAAACAGTAACTAAAGTGTCTCCATCTAGAATAAAAAACAACAACACAACAATATAAACTTGAGGGAAATCAATAAACGGTAGAAGACTTTCTCTTCAAGACTAGAACATTCGGACGATAAACTGAACCGTTTCTAAGAAATCGTTGATATGATAACCTCCGACTCAGACTATCTTCATATTTCCAATATACTTTATGATTTTTCGAGTTGTTTGATCTAACACCAGAAATTTATGATATTAATACGACTTCATTCGATATTACGTTAGAAGGTTATTAGTTTAGTACGATTGATATATATAGTAGTATATTAAGTCATTTAACTGGATATTTAGTTTGCTTTATTCTATAATACGATATTAATCGCGCTTTCTAAGAACGATGTTCCAGGTTTTGGAAAAACTCCCCCCATCATTGACGACAATGATTAAGTACTACTGCCGTATCAAGCGTCTACTGAGGACGGAACGATCAATCTCAGGCCACTCATTTTGACAAACCTTCAACAGACCCTCAACTACATCTGCTTCCAAAACTACTTTTACCAAAGGAACAAAAATACATTGGAGTTCTTGGAGGTGTGTACAATCTAACAGGACTGCTGTGATTGTAGTTTCTTCGACCATTTATCTCAAGAAGAACAGTAACACTTCATTTTAGGGTGTGGCTAAACTTGTGAACGAGCTTTTATCACTTTCCAATCTTGTTTATTATCCTGTTAATGGTACCACTGGTTAGGCCTAGCTCAATCTTAATACGTTTTATCTTTGACTATCAAGTACTAGGGAATTCACTATGAACCAAATGCATGACTTTTAAACACATCGCCTATGACGTCACAGCCCGAACATACGGCGACATTCCACTGCACTACATATATAATACGTTCACATAAAGTGTGTTCACGTATGCTGATCATGGACTTTATTTACTGGGCAGTTATTAGTTGCGCCTATTTTTGTGGAAAAAGTTATGAACTAGCTAGTTCAGAACGAGGCCTGGCATGGCCAAGCGTGTTATGAACTGGCTAGTTTAGAAAGAGGCCTGGCATGGCCAAGCGTGTCATGACCTGGCTAGTTCAGAACGTTATACCCATCTCAGATGTTTTAATTATTCAGCAAAAGGAGGGGCGGCTACCCACTCTACCTCCGCTGGCTCAATCATTGCAACAACCTTATATCGATCAAGAGAAAATTTTATTGTTCATGAGGTTGGTTGTTTGAATTACTACAACAGCAGAGGGAAACTGAGTTTATTGGAATCAATATAACAGTTGTAATAATTAGGTTTGTTTGAATCAGTACAACAGTTATAATAATTAGGTTTGTTTGAATCAATACAACAGTTATAATAATTAGGTTTGTTTGAATCAATACAACAGTTATAATAATTAGGCTTGTTTGAATCAACAGAACAGTTATAATAGTTAAGTTTGTTTGAATCAATACAACAGTTATAATAATTAGGTTTGTTTGAATCAATACAATAGTTATAATAGTTAAGTTTGTTTGAATCAATACAACAGTTGTAATAATTAGGTTTGTTTGAATCAATACAACAGTTATAATAATTAGGTTTGTTTGAATCAATACAACAGTTATAATAATTAGGTTTGTTTGAATCAATGCAACAGTTATAATAATTAGGTTTGTTTGAATCAATGCAACAGTTATAATAATTAGGTTTGTTTGAATCAATACAACAGTTATAATAATTAGGTTTGTTTGAATCAATACAACAGTTATAATAATTAGGTTTGTTTGAATCAATACAACAGTTATAATAATTAGGTTTGTTTGAATCAATACAACAGTTATAATAATTAGGTTTGTTTGAATCAATACAACAGTTATAATAATTAGGTTTGTTTGAATCAATACAACAGTTATAATAATTAGGTTTGTTTGAATCAGTACAACAGTTATAATAATTAGGTTTGTTTGAATCAGTACAAAAGTTATAATAATTAGGTTTGTTTGAATCAATACAACAGTTATAATAATTAGGTTTGTTTGAATCAGTACAACAGTTATAATAATTAAATTTGTTTGAATCAATACAACAGTTATAATAATTAGGTTTGTTTGAATCAGTACAACAGTTATAATAATTAGGTTTGTTTGAATCAATACAACAGTTATAATAATTAAATTTGTTTGAATCAATACAACAGTTATAATAATTAGGTTTGTTTGAATCAATACAACAGTTATAATAATTAGGTTTGTTTGAATCAATACAACAGTTATAATAATTAAGTTTGTTTGAATCAATACAACAGTTATAATAATTAGGTTTGTTTGAATCAATACAACAGTTATAATAATTAGGTTTGTTTGAATCAATACAACAGTTATAATAATTAGGTTTGTTTGAATCAGTACAACAGTTATAATAATTAGGTTTGTTTGAATCAATACAACAGTTATAATAATTAAGTTTGTTTGAATCAATACAACAGTTATAATAATTAGGTTTGTTTGAATCAGTACAACAGTTATAATAATTAGGTTTGTTTGAATCAATACAACAGTTATAATAATTAAGTTTGTTTGAATCAATACAACCGTTATAATAATTAGGTTTGTTTGAATCAGTACAACAGTTATAATAATTAGGTTTGTTTGAATCAATACAACAGTTATAATAATTAAGTTTGTTTGAATCAATACAACAGTTATAATAATTAGGTTTGTTTGAATCAGTACAACAGTTATAATAATTACTTTATTTCCCGGAGTCGAAGACACTATTTTTTCCTCAAAATAAGTCTCAAATATTTACCCTGCGTCTTCCAGGCTGAAGGTTACGTTGCTCACAGGCCTAAACTTAAGCCTGGAGGAAGAGTTTCCTCGTAAGTTTTTTTTTTGGTTTCGTTCAAACCATACTGATCAGTTGTTGTGCAACGATTTCAAACACATACCTGTTATTTGTAGTAGTTCTCTGTAACAGTTCAGCTGAATCAAATTCTTTAACACAGCCCATATTATGGCTTATACTAAAAAAAAAAGAGCGCATTCCTACACCATTTGCTACAAGTTACAGGTTATTGTAATTGTGAGGGACCATGGTAACAAGGTTGCAGAGAGCCATTTTGGACCACTACCAACTGGGAAGATCATCCGTTATTGGAGGAAGCAGGAAGATCTGTTGAAGATTTAAATGTAACCTACATCGGTTTACAGCTAAGTGGCCAGAACTCGAATAAGGGATAAATAATAGGATAGTTGAGCAGATAAATTCGGATCGGTCAGTGTCAATAAAAAGTATTATTAATGAATCAAAACTGAGGGCAGCAGTCCAAGGTCTGGACTATTTTCGCGTCAAGTTGGTGCTATATGTTTATGAAGACACAAGAACTGTGAATGAGAACCAGAGCAAGAATTGCACAGAAAATTCCTAAACAAAATCAAATCACATAATGAATGTAAGGAAAGAGAGTCACTTTGAACTGGGTCACGTTGGAAACATGAACTGGGTCACATTGGAAACATGTCAGTCAGGTGTATGACTAGTGCTCGGCACGTGAATTCGAGAGTTCAGGGTTCGCGGCTCGTTACCGCTAGAATATGCTCCGTATATTGGTATAGTGGACACGCTTTAAGAAAGACAGCCAAATCCTAATATTCTGTCAGACATTAGTAACCCAAGAGTTGACAGTAGGTGCTTTTGACCAGCTGTCTCCTGTAAGATTAAAATTGGAAACGGCTAGCGAAGGTAAATATTTCGCAGGGTGTGGATGGATTTTCACCAAAATTGGTATTGGGATGTCTCATGGGGGTTACATACATAACTATTTCGCAGGATGTGGATGGATGTTCAACAAAATGGGTATTGGGATGTCTCATGGGGGTTACATACATAACTATTTCGCAGGATGTGGATGGATGTTCACCAAAATGGGTATTTGATGTCTCATGGGGGTTACATACATAACTATTTCGCAGGATGTGGATGGATGTTCACATGGATGGATGGGTATTGGGATGTCTCATGGGGGTTACATACATAACTATTTCGCAGGGTGTGGATGGATGTTTACCAAAGTGGGTATTGGGATGTCTCATGCGGGATACATACATAACTATTTCGCAGGGTGTGGATGGATGTTCACCAAAGTGGGTATTGGGATGTCTCATGCGGGTTACATACATAACTATTTCGCAGGGTGTGGATGGATGTTCACCAAAGTGGGTATTAGGATGTCTCATGGGGGTTACATACGTAACTATTTCGCAGGGTGTGGATGGATGTTCACCAAAGTGGGTATTGGGATGTCTCATGGGGGTTACATACATAACTATTTCGCAGGGTGTGGATGGATGTTCACCAAAGTGGGTATTGGGATGTCTCATGGGGGTTACATAAATAACTATTTCGCAGGGTGTGGATGGATGTTTACCAAAGTGGGTATTGGGATGTCTCATGTTATATACGAATTCTTTGTTATGTATTTTGCTTTTTTGTGGAAGTATTTTAATACCCCCTCTCCCCCCCTCTTAACGAATCCTCACTAAATTTGGTATGAAGGTTTGTCGAGTCCAACATTTGATGTTTTGTAGCTTTTATGCGCGTTTCTACGTCTTCTGCAATTACATGTAAGAGAAGCAACTGTTTTAGTCCTAAGATAACCTTTCATCAATCATGAACTTTCATAGCTTCCGTCTGCAGCTGACAACTTTGTAACTTGTGGTGGGAAAAAAATGAAGAAATTCATACACGACTAATTTTTAGTTTTTATATCTGATTTACCAGACATAAGCAGAAACGTTTTTAAATGCAATATGATTGGTTAGAGGTGGATGTCTATAAATCATATTTCTAGAATTTTAAATATGTACACAAGTGGGCTAAGGATTCTTCTACGGTAAGTGTCTGTGACTTGTTGGCGATACATTTAATAATAAACGGGCAGCACATACACCACTTGTTTTTAAATAATATATTAAAAGCCAGTCAAAAATGTGTAGAAAATTATTTACACTGTGGAATATCACAGTTTTATCTAAAAATTTAAAGTTTTCTTTTCTTGTCAAAAGGTGGATTAGGTTTATTTAGTTACTGTAGTATCCAACTGATAAGACGAAATCATTTTCTTTATCGTTTTTTTTGCAAAATATAAATCAGTGAATAAACTTACGCTATCCCCTTGAGATACCCCAGTTGTATTCTGAAGTTCAAATAACTGTCTCCTTTTTGTCGAAGTTCATATCGGTTTAATTACTTTAGAACAATATTTGACAAGGGAAATTATTTTCCTTGTCTCTATTAAACTGTGAAACTCACTTTAAAATATCATCTGTTACGGCTAAGCATTCACGCGCTGGCAAGCTTCACGTTTTCTTTCGCGAACCGATTTTCTGACTAAACTGCGCTTGAATTGCCCTCGCTTGAACATCTATATTTATATTTTGTTTACAGAGTCCTCGAACTTCGTTACATTACGTGACGCCATGATTTAACAATACTCAGTCAAGGTAACGAGAAAAACCGAAGACTCGAGTAACGTGACGTCAAACAATATTATTAAAGCCTAGACAACAATATAATTGCATACACAACGTACGACTCGTACAGAGTTATGTAACGAAACGGGTCATAACTACAACTTTTAAAAGAAACCATTTTCAACACTCCTGTCTTAAAACTAAATAATTATTAAATCACAAAATATGCTAAATAACGTATATACTAAACAGTCTTGTATATCTAACACATATTACTGGCTTTTCTATGCCTTTCAGCACGCATTCTGGCAATCAGGTTTCCATGATGGATAGGAAAAACACGACAATGAGGGAGAGGTAATAACAAACTGAAGGTGTTTAGGTAATACTCACTAGAAACTACCAAATTAAGAACTCCACTAGTGCTTTCTCTGCCCATACCAACCGTTTTTAAATATATAATTAAGGACTTTTGTTTGATTTTAATTTTATTAAATACTGTTGTTTGTGTTATTATTTTTGGAGGATTGATTGCTCAGCATAATAGGAGCTGTTTCATGTTGAAATGATTGTTTATTAACAGTTTTATAAATCAAACTGATCTTCTTGGAGTTTTCTATATACAAAAGAATTTCTTACTTTTAGTAAGATGTAAATGAACATATTTATCGAACAGGTAAATTATATTCTAGTTTTAATCAGACATAAAAATATCATATTTTCGACATATTCTATGATTTCCTGTAGTTCACTGTCAACATACATTTCAAAGATTGTTCCGCGAAACTATGAGTGACCCCTTGTCAGTGATTTTGTTCGTACCTTATAGGACAACTTCCTTATTCTAGAAAATACGGCAGTTGGTGTCACAGTCTTCTAATTGATTATTAATAATATTAAACATTTCATTTCTTATATATATATACAGTCATGTGAAAAAGTTAGGACACCCTATGAAAGCCTGTGTATTTTTGTAACATTTTTGAATATATAGATATTTAATCTCAATTTTAACAATACTGAGAGATTATAGGAATATAACTAAACAATTAAAACTGAAGAAAAGACTTTTCAAGATCTTCTTTGAAGCTAATTCTACAAAAATGCATATTCTAACTAAGGAAAAAGTTAGGACACTCCCACATTTATTCCCACTTAAAATGGCTCAACTCACACACAGGTGTATCACACCAAGTGCTCATAATTAGAAGATCGTTACTCAGCATTTTGAATGGGGCTTGCCCTATTTAAACCTCAGACATTTAGTTTGGTGTGCTCCTGACTGTTGAAGTGAGAGTGAGCACCATGGTGAGAGCAAAAGGCCTTCAGAAAGAAAATTGTAGGAGCTTATGAGTCTGGTAAGGGATTTAAAAAGATCCCAAAATATTTTAAAATCAACCATTCCACTGTCCGGAAAATAGTCAACAAGTGGAGGACTTTCAAAACAACTGCCAACATGCCTGGGCCTGATCATCCAAGCAAGTTCACCCCGAAAGCAGACCGCAAGATGCTAAAAGAGGTCTCCAAACACCCTAACATGTCATCACGGGACCTACAGCAGGCTCTGGCTACTGTTGATGTGAAAGTGCATGTCTCTACAATCAGAAAGAGACTGCACAAGTTTAACTTGCATGGGAGGTGTGCAAGGAGGAAACCTTTGCTCTATAAAGAAACATCAAGGCCATACTGAAGTTTGCCAAAGAGAATGTAGACAAAGATCAGGACTTCTGGAATAATGTTCTTTGGACAGATGAGTCCAAAATTGAATTATTTGGACACCAGAACAGAGGACATGTTTGGCGTAAACCAAATACAGCATTCCAGGAAAAAAACCTCATACCAACTGTGAAGCGTGGAGGTGGAATTGTCATGGTTTGTGGCTGCTTTGCTGCAGCAGGACCTGGACAGCTCACAATCATAGAATCCACCATGAATTCTACTGTGTATCAGAGGGTGCTTGAAGATCATATGAGACCATCTGTAAGAAAATTAAAGCTGAAGCGGAACCGCACCTTGCAACACGACAATGACCCAAAACATACACCAGTAAATCCACCAAGGACTGGCTGAAAACTAAGAAATGGAGAGTCCTGGAATGGCCGAGTCAAAGCCCAGATCTTAATCCCATTGAGATACTGTGGGTGACTTGAAACGGGCTGTACATGCAAGAAACCCCTCAAACATCTCACAGCTGAAAAAATTCTGCATTGAGGAGTGGGGCAAACTTTCTTCAGACCGATGTCAGAGACTGGTAGATGGCTACAAGAAGAGTCTCACTGCAGTTATTTCAGCCAAAGGGGGTAACACTAGCTATTAGGAGGTAGGGTGTCCTAACGTTCTCCTCAGTTAGAATATGCATTTTTGTAGAATTACATTTTCAGAAGATCTTGAAAAGTCTTTTCTTCAGTTTTTTTTTTTTTTTTAGTTATATTCCTATAATCTCTGAGTATTGTTGAAATTGAGATTAAATATCTATATATCCAAAAATGTTACAAAAATATTCAGTTTTTCATAGGGTGTCCTAACTTTTCACATGACTGTGTATATACATAAATAGAGAGAGACAGAGGGAATTCTATTCACTTGTATAATTTTACAAACACTACTATTAAATAAACAAACTCTAACACATTAAACGTTCATCAAATGTCTAATAAAACTTTCTTCATGCCAGACACACTGCCTTAAAGCTATTGATTTCTGATTACAATATCAAACTCAGTGAGTCAGAACTCAATGATGTCACGACTGAGTTTGCGATTTCCTTTTCTGTGTGTCTGATGAAAATGACTGCACTGAAAACTTAGGTTCAGCACATGCAGAGCTGCTGTCTTCTATTCAGTACGGGCACAGATATTTGGTGTGCACATTAATATTTTAGTTAAATATAATATCTCGAAATAAATCTTCTTTACTGTACTTTGTATTTGTATTTTTGAATTTCACGCAAAGCTACACGAGGGATGTCTGCGCTAGATACCCCTAATTTAGCAGTGTAAGACTACAAGGAAGGCGGCTAGTCATCACCACCCACCGCCAAATCTTGAATTACTCTTTTACTAACGAAGAGTTGGATTGACAATAACATTATAACGCACACACGGCTGAAAGGGTGAGCATGTTCGATGTAATGGTGATTAGAACCCGCGACTCTCGAATTACGAATGGACTCTCTTAACCACCTGACCATACCGGGCGTTCTTTACTCACATAGATACTTTGCCTGCACTTAGATATCAAGTGTGCACATGGATATAATGTTTGATCTTCTGTACGGTTCTTTGAATTGAACTTACAAGACTTTCATAAGTCCCAGCTCTTCAGGATATTGTGTTCACGTCTTACTTCTAATAATCTTTATAGTTATTTACATTAGCAACTAGTCACTGATTATCTCACACAGCATATTTCAGTCACGAATTATTTTCTACATCATCCTCCAATCCCTGGTTATTTCACACATCATAATGCAGTCACTGATTATTTTTTATATAATACTCCAATTACTAATTATTTTCTACATCATATTCCAGTCACTGATCATTTCCCACATCATACCCCAGTCACTGATTATTTCCCACATCATACTCCAGTCACTGATTATCTCACACATCATACTCCAGTCACTGATTATTTCCCACATCATACTCCAGTCACTGATTATCTCACACATCATACTCCAGTCACTGATCATTTCCCACATCATACTCAAGTCCCTGATTATTTCCCACATCATACTCCAGTCACTATTTCCCACATCATACTCCAGTCACTGATTATCTCACACATCATACTCCAGTCACTGATCATTTCCCACATCATACTCCAGTCACTGATTATTTCCCACATAATACTCCAGTCACTGATCATTTCCCACATCATACTCCAGTCACTGATTATTTTCCACATCATACTCCAGTAATTGATTATTTTCCACATCATACTCCAGTAACTGATTATTTTCCACATCATACTGCAATCACTGATTATTTTCCACATCATACTCCAGTAATTGATTATTTTCCACATCATACTCCAGTAATTGATTATTTTCCACATAATACTCCAGTAAGTGATTACTTTCCACATCATACTCCAGTAACTGATTATTTTCCACATCATACTCCAGTCACTGATTATCTCACACATCATACTCCAGTCACTGATTATTTCCCACGTCATACTCCTGTCACTGATTATTTCCCACATCATACTCCAGTCACTGATTATTTCCCACATCATACTCCAGTCACTGATCATTTCCCACATCATACTCCAGTCACTGATTATTTCCCACATCATACTCCAGTCACTGATCATTTCCCACATCATACTCCAGTAACTGATTATCTCACACATCATACTCCAGTCACTGATTATTTTCCACATCATACTCCTGTCACTGATTATTTCCCACGTCATAATACAATCACTGATTATTTCCCACGTCATACTCTAGTGACTCATTATTTCCCACATCATACTCCAGTCACTGATCATTTCCCACATCATACTCCAGTCACTGATTATTTCCAACATCATACTCCAGTCACTGATTATTTTCTACATTATACTCCAGTCACTGATAATATCCCACGTCATACTCCAGTCACTGATTACTTTCTACATCATCTTCCAGTCCTTGATTATTACACACATTATACTCCAGTCACTTATTCTTTTCCATGTCATACTCTAGTGACTGATTATTTTCCACATCATACTCAGTAAGTGATTATTTTCCACATCATACTCCAGTAAGTGATTACTTTCCAGATCATACTTCAGTAAGTGATTATTTTCCATATCATACTGCAGTCACTGATTATTTTCCACATCATACTCCTGTAATTGATTATTTTCCACATCATACTCCAGTAACCGATTATTTTCCACATCATACTCCAGTAATTGATTATTTTCCACATCATACTCCAGTAAGTGATTATTTTCCACATCATACTCCAGTAAGTGATTATTTTCCACATCATACTCCAGTAACTGATTATTTTCCACATCATACTCCAGTAACTGATTATTCTCCACATTATACTCCAGTAAGTGACTATTTTCCACATCATACTCCAGTAACTGACTATTTTCCATATCATACTCGAGTAATTGATTATTTTCCACATCATACTCCAGTAACTGATTATTTTCCACATCATACTCCAGTAAGTGATTATTTTCCACATCATACTCCAGTAACTGAATATTTTCCACATCATACTTCAGTAAGTGATTATTTTCCACATCATACTCCAGTAAGTGACTATTTTCCACATCATACTCCAGTAACTGACTATTTTCCATATCATACTCCAGTAATTGATTATTTTCCACATCATACTCCAGTAACTGATTATTTTCCACATCATACTCCAGTAAGTGATTATTTTCCACATCATACTCCAGTAACTGAATATTTTCCACATCATACTTCAGTAAGTGATTATTTTCCACATCATACTTCAGTAAGTGATTATTTTCCACATCATACTCCAGTAAGTGACTATTTTCCACATCATACTCCAGTAACTGATTAATTTCTACATCTTCTTCCAGTCCTTGATTATTACACACATTATACTCCAGTCACTTATTCTTTTGCATGTCATACTCTAGTGACTGATTATTTTCCACATCATACTCCAGTAACTGATTATTTTCCACATCATACTCCAGTAAGTGATTATTTTCCACATCATACTCCAGTAAGTGATTATTTTCCATATCATACTGCAGTCACTGATTATTTTCCACATCATACTCCTGTAATTGATTATTTTCCACATCATACTCCAGTAACCGATTATTTTCCACATCATACTCCCGTAATTGATTATTTTCCACATCATACTCCAGTAAGTGATTATTTTCCACATCATACTCCAGTAAGTGACTATTTTCCACATCATACTCCAGTAACTGATTATTTTCCACATCATACTCCAGTAACTGATTATTTTCCACATCATACTCCAGTAAGTGACTATTTTCCACATCATACTCCAGTAACTGACTATTTTCCATATCATACTCGAGTAATTGATAATTTTCCACATCATACTCCAGTAACTGATTATTTTCCACATCATACTCCAGTAAGTGATTATTTTCCACATCATACTCCAGTAACTGAATATTTTCCACATCATACTTCAGTAAGTGATTATTTTCCACATCATACTCCAGTAAGTGATTATTTTCCACATCATACTCCAGTAAGTGATTATTTTCCACATCATACTCCAGTAACTGATTATTTTCCACATCATACTTCAGAAACTGATTATTTTCCACATCATACCCCAGTAAGTGATTATTTTCCACATCATACTCCAGTAATTGATTATTTTCCACATCATACTTCAGTAAGTGATTATTTTTCACATCATACTCCAGTAAGTGTTTATTTTCCACATCATACTTCAGTAAGTGATTATTTTCCACATCATACTCCAGTAAGTGACTATTTTCCACATCATACTCCAGTAAGAGATTATTTTCCACATCATACTCCAGTAAGTGATTATTTTCTACATCATACTCCAGTAAGTGATTATTTTCCACATCATACTCCAGTAAGTGATTACTTTCCACATCATACTCCAGTAAGTGATTATTTTCTACATCATACTCCAGTAAGTGATTATTTTCCACATCATACTTCAGTAAATGATTATTTTCCACATCATACTCCAGTAAGTGACTATTTTCCACATGATACTCCAGTAAGTGATTATTTTCCACATCATACTCCAGTAAGTGATTATTTTCTACATCATACTCCAGTAAGTGATCATTTCCCACATCATACTCCAGTCACTGATTATTTCCCACATCATACTCAAGTCAATGATTATTTCCCACATCATACTCCAGTCACTGATCATTTCCCACATCATACTCCAGTAACTGATTATCTCACACATCATACTCCACTCACTGATTATTTCCCACATCATACTCCAGTCACTGATCATTTCCCACATCATACTCCAGTCACTGATTATTTCCCACATCATACTCCAGTCACTGATTATTTCCCACATCATACTCCAGTCACTGATCATTTCCCACATCATACTCCAGTAACTGATTATCTCACACATCATACTCCAGTCACTGATTATTTTCCACATCATACTCCTGTCACTGATTATTTCCCACGTCATAATACAATCACTGATTATTTCCCACGTCATACTCTAGTGACTCATTATTTCCCACATCAGACTCCAGTCACTGATTATTTCCCACATTATACTCCAGTCACTGATTATTTTCTACATTATACTCCAGTCACTGATAATATCCCACGTCATACTCCAGTCACTGATTACTTTCTACATCATCTTCCAGTCCTTGATTATTACACACATTATACTCCAGTCACTTATTCTTTTGCATGTCATACTCTAGTGACTGATTATTTTCCACATCATACTCAGTAAGTGATTATTTTCCAGATCATACTCCAGTAAGTGATTACTTTCCAGATCATACTTCAGTAAGTGATTATTTTCCATATCATACTGCAGTCACTGATTATTTTCCACATCATACTCCTGTAATTGATTATTTTCCACATCATACTCCAGTAACCGATTATTTTCCACATCATACTCCAGTAATTGATTATTTTCCACATCATACTCCAGTAAGTGATTATTTTCCACATCATACTCCAGTAAGTGACTATTTTCCACATCATACTCCAGTAACTGATTATTTTCCACATCATACTCCAGTAACTGATTATTTTCCACATCATACTCCAGTAAGTGACTATTTTCCACATCATACTCCAGTAACTGACTATTTTCCATATCATACTCGAGTAATTGATTATTTTCCACATCATACTCCAGTAACTGATTATTTTCCACATCATACTCCAGTAACTGAATATTTTCCACATCATACTTCAGTAAGTGATTATTTTCCACATCATACTCCAGTAAGTGACTATTTTCCACATCATACTCCAGTAACTGACTATTTTCCATATCATACTCCAGTAATTGATTATTTTCCACATCATACTCCAGTAACTGATTATTTTCCACATCATACTCCAGTAAGTGATTATTTTCCACATCATACTCCAGTAACTGAATATTTTCCACATCATACTTCAGTAAGTGATTATTTTCCACATCATACTCCAGTAAGTGACTATTTTCCACATCATACTCCAGTAACTGATTATTTTCCACATCATACTCCAGTAATTGATTATTTTCCACATCATACTCCAGTAACTGAATATTTTCCACTTTATACTCCTGTCACTGATTATTTCCCACGTCATAATACAATCACTGATTATTTCCCACGTCATACTCTAGTGACTCATTATTTCCCACATCATACTCCAGTCACTGATCATTTCCCACATCATACTCCAGTCACTGATTATTTCCCACATCATACTCCAGTCACTGATTATTTTCTACATTATACTCCAGTCACTGATAATATCCCACGTCATACTCCAGTCACTGATTACTTTCTACATCATCTTCCATTCCTTGATTATTAAAAACATTATACTCCAGTCACTTATTCTTTTGCATGTCATACTCTAGTGACTGATTATTTTCCACATCATACTCCAGTAAGTGATTATTTTCCACATCATACTCCAGTAAGTGATTACTTTCCACGTCATACTTCAGTAAGTGATTATTTTCCACATCATACTCCAGTAATTGATTATTTTCCACATCATACTCCAGTAACTGATTATTTTCCACATCATACTCCAGTAACTGATTATTTTCCATATCATACTCCAGTAATTTATTATTTTCCACATCATACTGCAGTCACTGATTATTTTCCACATCATACTCCAGTAATTGATTATTTTCCACATCATACTCCAGTAAGTGACTATTTTCCACATCATACTCCAGTAACTGACTATATTCCATATCATACTCGAGTAATTGATTATTTTCCACATCATACTCCAGTAACTGATTATTTTCCATATCATACTCCAGTAATTGATTATTTTCCACATCATACTCCAGTAACTGATTATTTTCCACATCATACTCCAGTAAGTGACTATTTTCCACATCATACTCCAGTAACTGACTATTTTCCATATCATACTCCAGTAATTGATTATTTTCCACATCATACTCCAGTAAGTGATTATTTTCCACATCATACTCCAGTAACTGAATATTTTCCACATCATACTTCAGTAAGTGATTACTTTCCACATCATACTCCAGTAACTGATTATTTTCTACATCATACTCCAGTAACTGATTATTTTCCACATCATACTTCAGTAAGTGATTATTTTCCACATTATACTTCAGTAAGTGATTATTTTCCACATCATACTCCAGTAATTGATTATTTTCCACATCATACTTCAGTAATTGATTATTTTCCACATCATACTTCAGTAATTGATTATTTTCTACATCATACTCCAGTAACTGATTATTTTCCACATCATACTTCAGTAAGTGATTATTTTCCACATCATACTCCAGTAACTGATTATTTTCCACATCATACACCAGTAATTGATTTTTTTCCACATCATACTCGAGTAACTGATTATTTTCCACATCATACTCCAGTAAGTGATTACTTTCCACATCATACTCCAGTAACTGATTATTTTCCACATCATACTCCAGTAATTGATTATTTTCCACATCATACTCCAGTAAGTGATTATTTTCCACATCATACTCCAGTAAGTGATTATTTTCTACATCATACTCCAGTAAGTGATTATTTTCCACATCATACTTCATTAAGTTATTATTTTCTACATCATACTCCAGTAAGTGATTATTTTCCACATCATACTCCAGTAACTGATTATTTTCCACATCATACTCCAGTAACTGATTATTTTCCACATCATACTCCAGTAAGTGATTACTTTCCACATCATACTCCAGTAACTGATTATTTTCCACATTATACTCCAGTAATTGATTATTTTCCACATCATACTCCAGTAATTGATTACTTTCCACATCATACTCCAGTAACTGATTATTTTCCACATTATACTCCAGTAATTGATTATTTTCCACATCATACTCCAGTAAGTGATTATTTTCTACATCATACTCCAGTAAGTGATTATTTTCCACATCATACTGCAGTAAGTGATTACTTTCCACATCATACTCCAGTAAGTGATTATTTTCCACATCATACTCCAGTAAGTGATTATTTTCCACATCATACTCCAGTAAGTGATTATTTTCTACATCATACTCCTGTAAGTGATTATTTTCCACATCATACTCCAGTAACTGATTATTTTCCACATGATACTCCAGTAACTGATTATTTTCCACATCATACTCCAGTAATTGATTATTTTCCACATCATACTCCAGTAACTGATTATTTTCCACATGATACTCCAGTAACTGATTATTTTCCACATCATACTCCAGTAATTGATTATTTTACACATCATACTCCAGTAACTGATTATTTTCCACATCATACTCCAGTAAATGATTACTTTCCACATGATACTCCAGTAACTGATTACTTTCCACATGATACTCCAGTAACTGATTATTTTCCACATCATACTCCAGTAATTGATTATTTTCCACATCATACTCCAGTAACTGATTTTTTTCCACATCATACTCCAGTAAGTGATTATTTTCCACATCATACTCCAGTAAGTGATTATTTTCCACATCATACTCCAGTAAGTGATTATTTTCCACATCATACTCCATTAACTGATTATTTTCCACATGATACTCCAGTAACTGATTATTTTCCACATCATACTCCAGTAATTGATTATTTTCCACATCATACTCCAGTAACTGATTATTTTCCACATGATACTCCAGTAACTGATTATTTTCCACATCATACTCCAGTAATTGATTATTTTCCACATCATACTCCAGTAACTGATTATTTTCCACATCATACTCCAGTAAGTGATTACTTTCCACATGATACTCCAGTAACTGATTACTTTCCACATGATACTCCAGTAACTGATTATTTTCCACATCATACTCCAGTAATTGATTATTTTCCACATCATACTCCAGTAACTGATTTTTTTCCACATCATACTCCAGTAAGTGATTATTTTCCACATCATACTCCAGTAAGTGATTATTTTCCACATCATACTCCAGTAAGTGATTATTTTCCACATCATACTCCAGTAATTGATTATTTTCCACATCATACTCCAGTAATTGATTATTTTCCACATCATACTTCAGTAATTGATTATTTTCCACATCATACTCCAGTAACTGATTATTTTCCACATCATACTCCAGTAAGTGATTATTTTCCACATCATACTCCAGTTAGTGATTATTTTCCACATCATACTCCAGTAATTGATTATTTTCCACATCATACTTCAGTAATTGATTATTTTCCACATCATACTCCAGTAACTGATTATTTTCCACATCATACTCCAGTAACTGATTATTTTCTACATCATACTCCAGTAACTGATTATTTTCCACATCATACATCAGTAAGTGATTATTTTCCACATCATACTTCAGTAAGTGATTATTTTCCACATCATACTCCAGTAATTGATTATTTTCCACATCATACTTCAGTAATTGATCATTTTCTACATCATACTCCAGTAAGTGATTATTTTCCACATCATACTTCAGTAAGTGATTATTTTCCACATCATACTTCAGTAAGTGATTATTTTCCACATCATACTCCAGTAATTGATTATTTTCCACATCATACTTCAGTAATTGATTATTTTCTACATCATACTCCAGTAACTGATTATTTTCCACATCATACTTCAGTAAGTGATTATTTTCCACATCATACTCCAGTAAGTGATTACTTTCTGCATCATACTTCAGTAAGTGATTATTTTCCACATCATACTCCAGTAAGTGATTATTTTCCACATCATACTCCAGTAAGTGATTATTTTCCACATCATACTCCAGTAAGTGATTATTTTCCACATCATACTCCAGTAAGTGATTATTTTCCACATCATACTCCAGTAAGTGATTATTTTCCACATCATACTCCATTAACTGATTATTTTCCACATGATACTCCAGTAACTGATTATTTTCCACATCATACTCCAGTAATTGATTATTTTCCACATCATACTCCAGTAACTGATTATTTTCCACATGATACTCCAGTAACTGATTATTTTCCACATCATACTCCAGTAATTGATTATTTTCCACATCATACTCCAGTAACTGATTATTTTCCACATCATACTCCAGTAAGTGATTACTTTCCACATGATACTCCAGTAACTGATTACTTTCCACATGATACTCCAGTAACTGATTATTTTCCACATCATACTCCAGTAATTGATTATTTTCCACATCATACTCCAGTAACTGATTTTTTTCCACATCATACTCCAGTAAGTGATTATTTTCCACATCATACTCCAGTAAGTGATTATTTTCCACATCATACTCCAGTAAGTGATTATTTTCCACATCATACTCCAGTAATTGATTATTTTCCACATCATACTCCAGTAATTGATTATTTTCCACATCATACTTCAGTAATTGATTATTTTCCACATCATACTCCAGTAACTGATTATTTTCCACATCATACTCCAGTAAGTGATTATTTTCCACATCATACTCCAGTTAGTGATTATTTTCCACATCATACCCAGTAATTGATTATTTTCCACATCATACTTCAGTAATTGATTATTTTCCACATCATACCCAGTAACTGATTATTTTCCACATCATACTCCAGTAACTGATTATTTTCTACATCATTCTCCAGTAACTGATTATTTTCCACATCATACATCAGTAAGTGATTATTTTCCACATCATACTTCAGTAAGTGATTATTTTCCACATCATACTCCAGTAATTGATTATTTTCCACATCATACTTCAGTAATTGATCATTTTCTACATCATACTCCAGTAAGTGATTATTTTCCACATCATACTTCAGTAAGTGATTATTTTCCACATCATACTTCAGTAAGTGATTATTTTCCACATCATACTCCAGTAATTGATTATTTTCCACATCATACTTCAGTAATTGATTATTTTCTACATCATACTCCAGTAACTGATTATTTTCCACATCATACTTCAGTAAGTGATTATTTTCCACATCATACTCCAGTAAGTGATTACTTTCTGCATCATACTTCAGTAAGTGATTATTTTCCACATCATACTCCAGTAAGTGACTATTTTCCACATCATACTCCAGTAAGTGATTATTTTCCACATCATACTCCAGTAAGTGATTACTTTCCACATCATACTCCAGTAAGTGATTACTTTCCACATCATACTCCAGTAAGTGACTATTTTCCACACCATACTCCAGTCACAAGCTGTTGTTCAATAGTTGAGCACGTTCTCCAGTATGTTATATCCTTATTAAGCCTCTGTAGCAATTTTAAACATTACAAGAGATACAATTCTGTTTCTTACAAAATTTTATCATTTTTTACCAATGAGTTTAAGATAATTAATAGTATTTACATGCATTAGCATACCTAATGACATGTTCATGCGAGATAAAAATGTTGCATGATAGAGGGCGGCATACATTACTTAAAGCTACACGTGTAAAAATAATAATATTTTATTATTACAGGTGCCACACACAATGAACTGCGAACAATTGACAATAGAGGATGTTTTTAATGCTTGATTTGTGGTTGTCATATGAAACCAATTTTTCAAATACTTTGAAAAACTCAAACCAGTTGTATCTGTTTTTCTGTTTATGGTCAATTGTTAATACAATAAACAGACTCTCTCTCTTTTCTTATCACAAAGCCACATCTGATGAGTCCCCCGAGAAATCGAACTATGATTTTAGCGTTGTAAATCCGTAGACATAACTTGATTCATTCTAAACGTTTCCTCACACTTGCCACGTCTGGAATCGAGCCCAGATCAACCACGTAGCATGCACAGATGCTAACTACTCTATCACCGTCGTCTTATAAAAACTATTGAGAAAAAGGTGAATTGTTAACTGAACTATATATGTAGAAACGGCTCGTTTGGGTTGAAAAATATTTTACGTAGAGGAGCGAACATCGATTCGACCTTCTTCGGTCATCGTCAGGTTCACAAATAAAGAAAAAGGTAACTGACCGGTGGCTGACCACATGTTTGAAAGGGGTTGTGTAATGAGTGTCGGAATGTAGAGGGCGTGCTTAGATGTTTGAATATATAATTTTATATTATTTATTGCACTATTATATTATTTTTAATATCGGTATAAAGGTGTTCCTTTATATTGGTTTATTTTGGGTTTAAGTTGTTGTATAAGTAAGGCTTCTTTAATTTTGCGTTTGTTTATGTTTGTTTTTTTATTTAGTATTTGAGTGTTTTCCATGGTTGTGTTGTGTTTATTTGACTTGCAGTGTTCGAAAACGTGTGAAGGTGACTTTTTATGTTCTTTAAATCTGGTTTCCATTCTTCTACTTATTTCTCCAATATAGAAGTCGTGACAGTTATCACATTGTATTTTATAAATAATGTTGGTGTGGTGTTTGTCAGTGTAGTTTTTACATAGTATAGACCTCAGTTTTGTGCCTTGTTTTTGAATAAATTTGGTATTAACTGGAATGTCATATTTTGTTACTAGTTTTTGCCAAATGTTGGTTATTTTTCTTTTGATGTCGGGAATATATGGTATGCAGCAGTATATGGTTTCGTGATTTTTTGATTCGTGAGATATATTTATTTTTGTTGGTTGATTTTGCTTTATGTCTAGGTGTGTGCGTAAAATGTTTTCTAAATAATATAAAATTATACATTCAAATATATAAGCACGCCCTCTACATTCCGACACTCAGTAACACAACCCTCTTTAAACATGTGGTCAGCTACCGGTCAGTTACCTCTTTCTTTCCTTGTGAACCTGACGATGACCGAAGAAGGTGGAATCTTTGTTCGCTTCTATACGTAAAATATTTTCTCATCCCAAACGAGCAGTTTCTACATATATATTTTTCTACAAGTGGGTTTTCTCGGCGTCACTGATTATTAACTGAACTGACTCGTGTTGCCTGTAGCTTCAGTCCGAAAGTTTAAAAACTACATATTTGAATAAGTTTCAATGTTCATAAATATAGTACACAGTAATGACAATCATATTTTTGTTATTGTTTTCAGAGTACAGTTACGAATAACGTGCACATTCTGTTGTTGAAAATCATCCATAAATTCACCGTTCCTTTTGTGTGTTGGTGGGATAATACCGAACCTACTACAGATTTAATATTTTAGTGGAGTAACAACTCACTGAATCAACTAAATATATAATGTTTTAGTGGAGTAACAACTCACTGAATCAACTAAATACCTAATGTTTTATTGGAGTAACAACTCACTGAATCAACTACATACTTAATGTTTTAGTGGAGTAACAACTCACTGAATCAACTAAATACCTAATGTTTTAGTGGAGTAACAACTCACTGAATCAACTAACTACTTAATGTTTTAGTGGAGTAACAAATCACTGAATCAACTAAATACTTAATGTTTTAGTGGAGTAACAACTCACTGAATCAACTAAATACTTAATGTTTTAGTGGAGTAACAACTCACTCAATCAACTAAATACTTAATATTTTAGTGGATTAACAACTCACTCAATCAACTAAATACTTAATGTTTTAGTGGAGTAACAACTCACTGAATCAACTAAATACTTAATATTTTAGTGGAGTAACAACTCACTGAATCAACTAAATATTTAATGTTTTAGTGGAGTAACAACTCACTGAATCAACTAAATATTTAATGTTTTAGTGGAGTAACAACTCACTGAATCAACTAAATATTTAATGTTTTAGTCGAGTAACAATTCACTGAATCAACTAAATACCTAATGTTTTAGTGGAGTAACAACTCTCTGAATCAACTAAATATTTAATGTTTTAGTGGAGTAACAACTCACTGAATCAACTAAATACTTAATGTTTTAGTGGAGTAACAACTCACTGAATCAACTAAATATTTAATGTTTTAGTGGAGTAACAACTCACTGAATCAACTAAATACCTAATGTTTTAGTAAAGTAACAACTCACTGAATCAACTAAATACCTAATGTTTTAGTGGAGTAACAACTCACTGAATCAACTAAATACTTAATGTTTTAATGGAGTAACAACTCACTGAATCAACTAAATACCTAATGTTTTAGTAAAGTAACAACTCACTGAATCAACTAACTACTTAATGTTTTAGTGGAGTAACAACTCACTGAATCAACTAAATACTTAATGTTTTAGTGGAGTAACAACTCACTGAATCAACTAAATACTTAACGTTTTAATGGAGTAACAACCCATTAAATCAACTAAATATTTAATGTTTTAGTGGAGTAACAACTCACTGAATCAACTATCGATTCAAAGTAGTTTTATTAAAATAGTCTACAATATCACAGGAAGGTTGAAAAACCGCTGGTTTATAAGGTTCTCTGACTACCTTTGGATATTCTGGTTCGTGTATAGCAGAAAAGCTATTTTGAAGGCGATTTTTGGTGCAGGTGAAAGAGAATTCATGGTTCAGATGAGCGATATACAAACTGTTCCAACACAAAGAGAACTTCAGACAAATAAATTACCCGTCAAAACAACCATACCCATATAAGGAATAAATATAATAAAACTAAAATGCAACGTCAAATACATCTTGTTTTCCTAAACAGAGTAAGTAATATTACTAGAGATAATACTGTAAGTAATATTACTATAGATAACACAGTAAGTAATATTACTACAGATAACACAATAAGTAATATTACTAGAGATAACACAGTAAGTAATATTACTAGAGATAACACAGTAAGTAATATTACTAGAGATAATACAGTAAGTAATATTACTACAGCTAACACAATAAGTAATATTACTAGAGATAACACAGTAAGTAATATTACTAGAGATAAAACAATATGTAATATTACTATAGATAATACAGTAAGTAATATTACTAGAGATAATACTGTAAGTAATATTACTAGAGATAACACAGTAAGTAATATTACTACAGATAACACAGTAAGGAATATTACTAGAGATAACACAGTAAGTAATATTACTAGAGATAATACAGTAAGTAATATTACTAGAGATAACACAGTAAGTAATATTACTAGAGATAATACAGTAAGTAATATTACTAGAGATAACACAGTAAGCAATATTACTAGAGATAAAATAATAAGTAATATTACTAGATATAACACAGTAAGTAATAATACTAGAGATAACACAGTAAGTAATATTACTAGAGATAACACAGTAAGTAATAATACTAGAGATAATACAGTAAGTAATGTTACTAGAGATAACACAGTAAGTAATAATACTAGAGATAACACAGTAAGTAATATTACTAGAGATAACAAAGTAAGTAATATTACTAGAGATAACACAGTAAGTAATATTACTAGAGATAACACAGTATTAGTAATAGTAATATTACTAAAGATAATACAGTATGTAATATTACTAGAGATAATACAGTAAGTAATATTACTAGAGATAATACTGTAAGTAATATTACTATAGATAACACAGTAAGTAATATTACTACAGATAACACAATAAGTAATATTACTAGAGATAACACAGTAAGTAATATTACTAGAGATAAAACAATAAGTAATATTACTAGAGATAACACAGTAAGTAATATTACTAGAGATAACACAGTAAGTAATATTACTACAGATAATACAGTAAGTAATATTACTACAGATAACACAATAAGTAATATTACTAGAGATAACACAGTAAGTAATATTACTAGAGATAAAACAATAAGTAATATTACTAGAGATAATACAGTAAGTAATATTACTAGAGATAATACTGTAAGTAATATTACTATAGATAACACAGTAAGTAATATTACTACAGATAACACAATAAGTAATATTACTAGAGATAACACAGTAAGTAATATTACTAGAGATAAAACAGTAAGTAATATTACTAGAGATAATACAGTAAGTAATATTACTACAGCTAACACAATAAGTAATATTACTAGAGATAACACAGTAAGTAATATTACTAGAGATAAAACAGTAAGTAATATTACTAGAGATAATACAGTAAGTAATATTACTACAGCTAACACAATAAGTAATATTACTAGAGATAACACAGTAAGTAATATTACTACAGATAACACAGTAAGGAATATTACTAGAGATAACACAGTAAGTAATATTACTAGAGATAATACAGTAAGTAATATTACTAGAGATAACACAGTAAGTAATATTACTAGAGATAATACAGTAAGTAATATTACTAGAGATAACACAGTAAGCAATATTACTAGAGATAAAATAATAAGTAATATTACTAGAGATAACACAGTAAGTAATAATACTAGAGATAACACAGTAAGTAATATTACTAGAGATAACACAGTAAGTAATAATACTAGAGATAATACAGTAAGTAATGTTACTAGAGATAACACAGTAAGTAATAATACTAGAGATAACACAGTAAGTAATATTACTAGAGGTAACACAGTAAGTAATATTACTAGAGATAACACAGTATTAGTAATAGTAATATTACTAAAGATAATACAGTATGTAATATTACTAGAGATAATACAGTAAGTAATATTACTAGAGATAATACTGTAAGTAATATTACTATAGATAACACAGTAAGTAATAATACTAGAGATAACACAGTAAGCAATATTACTAAAGATAACACAGTAAGTAATATTACTAGAGATAATACAGTAAGTAATATTACTAGAGATAACACAGTAAGTAATATTACTAGAGATAATACAGTAAGTAATATTACTAGAGATAACACAGTAAGCAATATTACTAGAGATAAAACAATAAGTAATATTACTAGAGATAATACAGTAAGTAATATTACTAGAGATAATACAGTGAGTAATATAACTAGGGAAAACACAGTAAATAATATAACTAGAGATAACACAGTAAGTAATATTACTAGAAATAACACAGTAAGTAATATTACTAGAAATAACACAGTAAGTAATATTACTAGAGATAATACAGTAAGTAATATTACTAGAGATAATACAGTAAGTAATATTACTAGAGATAATACAGTAAGTAATATTACTAGAGATAACACAGTAAGTAATAATACTGAAGATAATACAGTAAGTAATATTACTACAGATAACACAGTAAGCAATATTACTAGAGATAAAATAATAAGTAATATTACTAGAGATAACACAGTAAGTAATAATACTAGAGATAATACAGTAAGTAATGTTACTAGAGATAACACAGTAAGTAATAATACTAGAGATAACACAGTAAGTAATATTACTAGAGATAACACAGTAAGTAATAGTACTAGAGATAACACAGTAAGTAATAATACTAGAGATAATACAGTAAGTAATATTACTATAGATGACACAGTAAGTAATATTACTAGAGATAACACAGTAAGCAATATTACTAAAGATAACACAGTAAGTAATATTACTAGAGATAAAACAATAAGTAATATTACTAGAGATAATACAGTAAATAATATTACTAGAGATAACACAGTAAGCAATATTACTAGAGATAACACAGTAAGCAATATTACTAGAGATAACACAGTAAGCAATATTACTACAGTATAACACAGTAAGTAATATTACTACAAATAACACAGTAAGCAATATTACTAGAGATAAAACAATCAGTAATATTACTAGAGATAACACAGTAAGTAATATTACTAGAGATAATACAGTAAGTAATATTACTAGAGATAACACAATAAGTAATATTACCAGAGATAAAACAATAAGTAATATTACTAGAGATAATATAGTAAGTAATATTACTAGAGATAATACATTAAGTAATATAACTAGAGATAACACAGTAAATAATAATACAAGAGATAATACAGTAAATAATATTACTAGAGATAATACAGTAAGTAATATTACTAGAGATAATACAGTAAGTAATATTACTAGAGATAACACAGTAAGTAATAATACTGGAGATAATACAGTAAGTAATATTACTAGAGATAACACAGTAAGTAATATTACTACAGATAACACAGTAAGCAATATTACTAGAGATAAAATAATAAGTAATATTACTAGAGATAACACAGTAAGTAATAATACTAGAGATAACACAGTAAGTAATATTACTAGAGATAACACAGTAAGAAATAATACTAGAGATAATACAGTAAGTAATGTTACTAGAGATAACACAGTAAGTAATAGTACTAGAGATAACACAGTAAGTAATAATACTAGAGATAATACAGTAAGTAATATTACTATAGATGACACAGTAAGTAATATTACTAGAGATAACACAGTAAGCAATATTACTAGAGATAACACAGTAAGTAATATTACTAGAGATAACACAGTAAGTAATATTACTAGAGATAACACAGTAAGTAATATGAATAAAGATAATAAGTATATATTCTTGTGTTACAACATGACACTTTACCACAACTATTATCCTGAGATCTAAGTATATATTCTTGTGTTACAACATGACACTTTACCACAACTATTATCCTGAGATCTAAGTATATATTCTTGTGTTACAACATGACACTTTACCACAACTATTATCCTGAGATCTAAGTATATATTCTTGTGTTACAACATGACACTTTACCATAACTATTATCCTGAGATCTAAGTATATATTCTTGTGTTACAACATGACACTTTACCACAACTATTATCCTGAGATCTAAGTATATATTCTTGTGTTACAACATGACACTTTACCACAACTATTATCCTGAGATCTAAGTATATATTCTTGTGTTACAACATGACACTTTACCACAACTATTATCCTGAGATCTAAGTATATATTCTTGTGTTACAACATGACACTTTACCACAACTATTATCCTGAGATCTAAGTATATATTCTTGTGTTACAACATGACACTTTACCATAACTATTATCCTGAGATCTAAGTATATATTCTTGTGTTACAACATGACACTTTACCACAACTATTATCCTGAGATCTAAGTATATATTCTTGTGTTACAACATGACACTTTACCACAACTATTATCCTGAGATCTAAGTATATATTCTTGTGTTACAACATGACACTTTACCACAACTATTATCCTGAGATCTAAGTATATATTCTTGTGTTACAACATGACACTTTACCATAACTATTATCCTGAGATCTAAGTATATATTCTTGTGTTACAAGATGGCACTTTACCATAACTATTATCCTGAGATCTAAGTATATATTCTTGTGTTACAACATGACACTTTACCATAACTATTATCCTGAGATCTAAGTATATATTCTTGTGTTACAAGATGGCACTTTACCACAACTATTACCCTAAGATCTAAGTATATATTCTTGTGTTACAACATGACACTTTACCACAACTATTACCCTAAGATCTAAGTATATATTCTTGTGTTACAACATGACACTTTACCACAACTATTACCCTAAGATCTAAGTATATATTCTTGTGTTACAACATGACACTTTACCACAACTATTACCCTAAGATCTAAGTATATATTCTTGTGTTACAACATAACACTTTAACGCTACTCACCACATCGACCTTGAAATTTGACTTTAATATTTTTCTTTTCTTGACAGGCAGTTCGTCTGAGCTCACAAACTGTCGGGTAATCTTTGCCGTCGCTACCACAAACGGGTCTGGAACCTCGGCTATCGCCGTACGTAGCACATTTTGTTGGACAGATACATTCGGCTGTCCGACCGTCCATGGATGGACGGCATTCGGCCCCGAACTTGCATTCTTTATCTTCGCAAGGGTCCTTCATATCTTTAGGAAATTTATAACAACACCAAATGAGTGGAACACTTAGGACCAACAACAGTACTGTTTTATTTACACTTCTGAGTAAGGTGAAATGCATATTGGTTATTCAGAGCTTATTCTGGAAAGTTCGTCACACAATCTTTATTTTAGTATGAAATAAACAAAGTCGAAGCTTTGAGAGAAAATTGTGAACATAGCGTCAAATAAAGTAACTACTTATTTTGCAGGTCAAAGCGGTATCAGTTTGAAGTTACTTAAACTTAGCTGACAGACGTCATTCTAAAAAGTAAAGAACCCTATGGCTGCCGAGACTAAAAAGAAACCAGCTGAGCATGCGCCTTGTAATTACAACTCGTCGTACGACCAGAAACGACCCTTTACTAGAAGGCAAAAGGCGAAACCTATCAGTAATATTAAAATATCGTTAAACCAGAACAGAAAAACCAAGACTCGAACGTAGGGAAAGTTGACACAACAAGAGTTACAGAAAATCGTCTCCATTTTGTTAGGCTTACAAAAAACATGAGGAAGGGTTGATCAACGGTTGCATGAAGCGAAAGGATATTTCCTCTCGGGTTTCTGCCACACAGGCTGTGCCTGTCGAGAGTCGGTTGTTAGTCCTACGTTCCAACCTTTGCGCGTGCATTACCCGCAGTCTGACGATCAATATTTACTTCACAAGCAGGAGTCATTGAGATCAATGTAAAGTTTCGAGAGAAGGCTTAACTGTCTGCATACGAAGTCTTCTCAGAGATTAACTGAACTGATAAGTTCGTGTATTGTGTAATTTTAGTTCTACGCTTGGCAGAATAAAACACCTGGTCTGAGACAAGTTCTGTCAGCCGTCCGTTCTTCCAAACTTATAACAAGCACGTGTCCAGTTTGAAAGAGAAGTGAATGAAGTGTGAAATATATTATTGATCAGGTATGTGTCACGGCTGCAGCTTCCCGACGGAGATTATAAACATCAGAATATAGTCTTTTTATTTGTTAGAACAGATCGAAGACGAAAGAACTCATCCTACAAATTGAATTATCTGATACATGGACAAGTCCCTGTATCTGTCAAATACAAAAAAAAAAATAACACACTTAAAACACCTTTACTACGTCATACGGTTACTCCCGATTATTAAAACAATATGTTGATGTTTATATCTTTCAGATCCAGTGAAGTTTATGGTAATATTTAGGTTTGTAGAAGTACGACATGTTGGAGCAGGAAACATGGTTTATTGTAACCAGCTGGTTAAAAAGGTTCACGTGAATATTGACCATGTATAAAAGTATAAACATCCAAAGAATTTCAAACTAATATAGATAGACGAGTAGGTCACATGAGATAACCTCACCATCACACAGTAGTGGCTATTAGTAAAAGATAAACACAGAAAATCTAGACAACACCATACAGTACTGACCAAAGTAAAAGATAAACACAGATAATCTACAGTCAACACCATACAATACTGACCAAAGTAAAAGATAAACACAGATAATCTACAGTCAACACCATACAGTACTGACCAAAGTAAAAGATAAACACAGATAATCTACAGTCAACACCATACAATACTGACCAAAGTAAAAGATAAACATAGATAATCTACAGTCAACACCATACAGTACTGACCAAAGTAAAAGATAAACACAGATAATCTACAGTCAACACCATACAGTACTGACCAAAGTAAAAGATAAACACAGATAATCTACAGTCAACACCATACAGTAGTGGCTATTAGTAAAAGGTAAACACAGATAATCTAGACAACACCATACTGTACTGAGCAAAGTAAAAGATAAACATAGATAATCTAGATAACACCATACAGTACTGACCAATGTAAAAGATAAACATAGATAATCTACAGTCAACACCATACAGTACTGACCAAAGTAAAAGATAAACACAGATAATCTACAGTCAACACCATACAGTACTGACCAATGTAAAAGATAAACACAGAAAATCTAGACAACACCATACTGTAGTGAGCAAAGTAAAAGATAAACATAGATAATCTAGATAATATCATACAGTACTGACCAATGTAAAAGATAAACATAGATAATTTACACTCAACACCATACAGTAGTAGCCAGAAGTAAAAGATAAACATAGATAATCTACAGTCAACACCATACAGTAGTGGCTATTAGTAAAAGATAAACACAGATAATCTAGACAACACCATACAGTACTGACCAAAGTAAAAGATAAACACAGATAATCTACAATCAACACCATATAGTAGTGGCCAGAAGTAAAAGATAAACACAGATAATCCAGACAACAACATATATAACTGACCAAAGTAAAAGATATACACAGATAACCCACACTTAACACCGTACAGTATTGACCAAGGTAAAGAATAAACACAGGGAAAGATAAGTATTGTTTAAACAATGATATACTATATCTTAGAACGGCTGGTATGGGTATTAACACTTTTATTGATAAGGAGAGAACAACATTTCGACCTTCCTATGTCATCTTCTGGTTAAGAAAGAGAGAGTTTGAATGTGACCGTTGACGGATACGTCTTAGGGACGAGTATAAACGGTTACGGGATTGTAGGGGGCATTGCAGGTGGATGTTAGGTTGTTAATTAGTATAGGTATAAAGGTGTTCCTTTATATTGGTTTAATTTTGGTTTTAGTTGCTGTATAAGTAAGGCTTCTTTAATTTTGCGTTTGTTTATATTTCCCTACTTAATATCTGGGTGTTTTCTATGGTAATGTTGTGTTTATTTGATTTGCAGTGTTTAGAAACGTGTGAAAGTGTTTATTGTGTTCTTTGAATCTGATTTCCGTTTTTCTGCTTATTTCTCCAATACAAAAGTCATGGCTGTTGTTGTATTGTATTTTATAAATAATGTTGGTGTTGTGTTTGTCAGTGTAGTTTTTACATAGTATGGACTTTAGTTTTGTACCTGGTTTTTGAATAAATTTGGTGTTTGCTGGAATGTTGTGTTTTGTTAAGTTTTTTTTTTCCAAATGTTGGTTATTTATTTGCTGATATCAGGAACATATGGTATGCAGCAGTGTTAGGTTTTGTAGTTTGTTGTATCTTGGGATTTTGTTTGTTGTTGATCTAGATGTGTATATAATTTTTTCCACCGTTTTTTGGGGAAATCTGTTTATGTTGATGAAGTGTTGTTTTATTTTGTTTATTTCATCATTCATTTTATGTTTATTTTATCTGGTGAACATAGTTTTGTGACTGTGTTTGTTTTTTAATATGTTGAGTCTTTGTTTTGTTTCATGTGCTGAGTCCCAGGGAATGTATAGTCCAGTATGGGTGATTTTTCTATAGATTCCTGTTTTGAATTGTGTATCAGTTCTAGTGATCTTGAGGTTGAGAAATACTGTTTAGTTACATTTTCCTGTTTACAGGTGAACTTAATGTTGGGATGTATAGAGTTAACGTGATTGAAAAACCTAAGTGTGTGTTCTGTAGACGTGAATCCAGAAACTGTGTCATCAACATACCTGTACTAGTATAGTGGTGGGTGTATAAAAATGTTGGCTAGAACTGATGACATGGGATTGCTCACACTTAAGTGATTTATTTGTTTGTAGTTTATGAAGTAGTGAATTCTATGAGGGTGTCAGATTGGTTGCTGGGAATGTGTATCGATGGGTTGGGGTCTTGGATGTAAAGTTCTAAAGCTGTCTTGTGGGTTTTAGTTGTTGGGACTTCTGTGAAGAGGAAGATTACATCAAGCTGGCCATTAAAGCTTTATGATTTAATTGATTAAGAATATATTTAAAGTTAAAATAGTCTTTGAAAAAGGAGACAGCTGATGTTGCATATTTAGAAAATCTCCACACTATGTATTTACTGAGGTTGTAGTTAAACGATTCATAGGTCGACATTGAGGACAGTTAAGTTTGTGAGGTTTGGAGGTGTCGTATAATTGTGGTATGTGCAAGTTGGTCTTTCTTAGATAAGAATAAATGTTTTCTCAGATTATATTTGTAGTATTGTTTTGTTTAATTGGTTTTCATGTGGTTTTGTTGGACTTGTCTGTACTTGTTTAAATTTGTTTGTATCTGATAGAATGTTAATTATTTTTTGAATTATTCATTTATGTTCATTATAACTATAGCATTGCCTTTATCTGCTCTTAGAATTTTGATGTTGTTGTCTTGTTTTAAGTTATTTATAAAATTAATATATTTTTGTGTGAGGTTTTTATATTTCTTTTCTGTGACAAAACCAGGTACAAAACTGAGGTCTATACCTTGTAAAAACTACATTGACAAACACAACACCAACATTATTTATAAAATACAATGTGATAACTGTCACTACTTCTATATTGGAGAAACAAGCAGAAAAACGGAAACCAGATTCAAAGAACACAATAAACACCTTCACATGTTTTTGAACACTGGATATCAAATAAACACAACATAACCATAGAAAACACCCAGATATTAAGTAGGGAAATATAAACAAACGCAAAATCAAAGTAGCCCAACTTATACAGCAACTAAAACCAAAATTAAACCAATATAAAAGAACACCTTTATACCTATACTAATTAATAACGTGGCGTCTAACTGCAACACCCCCTACAATTCCTTAACCGTTTATACTCTCGTCCCTAAGACATGTGTCCGGCACCGGTCTCTCTTTCTTAACCTGAAGATGATTTAGGAAGGTCGAAACATCGGTTTCTATTAAATCAATAAAAGTGTTAATACCAGCGTTCTGAGATACATTTTTACTTCAAGTGAGTTTCTTGTCATCAAGAATAATATCCTGTCTCTCTCTTAAATCTTTTGCAACCGTTTCAACAGTGTTATCCTGTCTCTTAGTTATATCTCTTGTAATAGGTTGAACAGTGTTATTCTGTCTCTTTGTTATATCTCTTGTAATAGGTTGAACAGTGTTATCCTGTCTCTTAGTTATATCTCTTGTAATAGGTTGAACAGTGTTATCCTGTCTCTTAGTTATATCTCTTGTAAAAGGTTGAACAGTGTTATTCTGTCTCTTAGTTATATCTCTTGTAATAGGTTGAACAGTGTTATTCTGTCTCTTAGTTATATCTCTTGTACTAGGTTGAACAGTGTTATCCTGTCTCTTAGTTATATCTCTTGTAATAGGTTGAACAGTGTTATTCTGTCTCTCAGTTATATCTCTTGTAATAGGTTGAACAGTGTTATCCTGTCTCTTAGTTATATCTCTTGTAATAGGTTGAACAGTGTTATTCTGTCTCTTAGTTATATCTCTTGTAATAGGTAGAACAGTGTTATCCTGTCTCTTAGTTAAATCTCTTGTAATAGGTTGAACAATGTTATCCTGTCTCTTAGTTATATCTGTTGTAATAGGTTGAACAGTGTTATTCTGTCTCTTAGTTGTATCTACACCTGTAGTTTACAAGTTAAATACAGATTTCAGATTATTTATGCAAGTTCTAATAATGTCTTACATGAGCTAAGCCTAACGCAAATTCATTGAGATGGTTAGTCAGTTTGTTTCGACTATTTAAATATGGTCTGTCTGTGCTGATCGCCTGTAAAGGAAGCTAATCGACCAGGGCGAAAGCACCCAGTAAAGAGCGCCCGCCAATGTGTTTGAGCTGCTCTAATAGAAAAGTGGAATTTGACCGTAACGTTTGGGGACTGTGGGTAAAACACTACAACAAAAGACGATCAAATTTCATTATTCGATCTGACCAGATTAGCCCACTAGAAAAGACGGTAGATGATGTTAACTGGTCGCCTTTCTTCTAGTCTGTCACTTGAAAGTTGGGAAGCTGCAGTACAGATTAGCCCCGGAGTAACTTGTCACGGAATCCACCATAGAAAGGGATCAGATTTAGTAAATAATATTTCATACGTTAATGATTTTCTTTAACCTAAACATGTTATTGATTTTTCAATGACCGTATTAACGATATTCATGAGGTGGATTATTATATTCAAGTTATATTTATTAATTCTGCTAGCATTGTTAACAGTTTCATACTACGTTCACTTTAGAACGAAACAACATTGGACGATCTGATGTGGTTAGTGAGGTAAAGCCAACCACCGAGATACACTGTTTTGTGTTTTTCTTATAGCAAAGCCACAGTGGGCTATCTGCTCAGCCCACCGAGGGGAATCGAACCCCTGATTTTAGCGTTGTAAATCCGGAGACATACCGCTGTACTAGCGGGGGGCCCGAGGTACACTATAATTACTCATATTATTAACTATTATTTCTGTTATAATTACTAGCGACTTAATAATAGTCATAATTATTCAAGAATTAACTACTTGTTCAAATTGTTAAGGAAAAGAAAATTAAATCTACAAAACTATCAAACATTGTGTCTGCAGGTTATTGTCATTCACATATGTTAAATGACATATTTTGCTTGGTGTATCTACAAAATGTCAATAAATATGTCTAACTACTCTCTTAAAACTGAGGTTTTATTCCATCTAAGTCTTCCAGTGACCATGAAGACTTCGTTTACAGTTTCCAATAGATGTGCCACATGAAGAAATACCTTGTTCTGGGGCGGGTGTGTCTACAACGTGAATCAATATAAAGCAAGGTTTTAATGGCTGATTGTTTAAGTTTCACGTTGGTGGTTTACGTTCTGGGCTGTGTATCAGAAGGTCCCAAGATTGGAGATGCGAGCATGCTATGCACTTTTAGTTGTAAGGACGTCGTAAAAATGACATTTAACCTTTGGCAAGTGGTGTTCACAGGTTTTCTTCATTTTAATTAATAGTTTGAAATTACGGAATATTACGTCCGCACATTACGGATCTCTGAACTGGTTGCTCAGATATATCTTCGATGTCATTTGTAGATTTTCTAAAATGTATTTATATTTCTGTCTCGAAATTTTATTGTAAATTGACAAAGACTGTATTTGTTGTAGAATCCATATTTTACATCCTTAGACTAAACGTTTACTGCTGTATACTAGAACAAACTTTGAAGCATTACAACAGCTGTAAATAGTCATTTTTCAGTATGATAGGGCATTTATAAATAGTTCTAGTAACAAACCGATGATTCTAAACGACGGATTTTACAATTATCGTCAGGGTTAGAGTTCTAAACCTCGGAATTCTGGCAAGCAAGGAAGTCATGAAAAAATAGCAAAAAAGCAGAACTTCCACGTTCAACCTGTACGTTTGAGGACTGAAGATTGGTATCTTTTGGAAGTGTTGTAATGGGTCAGGTGTTTGAGGATTGAAGATTGGTATCTTTTGGAAGTGTTGTAATGGGTCAGGTGTTATAGTGGTTAAAATGTTCTAATGGTTCAAGTATTGTAATGTTTCGACTGTTGTAATGGTCCAAGTGTTGCAGTGGTTCAAGTATTGTAATGGTTCAAGTGTTGTAATGGTTCAAGTGTTGCAGTGGTTCAAGTACTGTAATGGTTCAAGTGTTGTAATGGTTCAAGTGTTGCAGTGGTTCAAGTACTGTAATGGTTCAAGTGTTGCAGTGGTTCAAGTTCTGTAATGGTTCAAGTGTTGCAGTGGTTCAAGTATTGTAATGGTTCAAGTGTTGTAATGGTTCAAGTGTTGCAGTGGTTCAAGTGTTGTAATGGTTCAAGTGTTGCAGTGGTTCAAGTGTTGTAATGGTTCAAATGTTGTAATGGTTCAAGTCTTGTAATGGTTCTTCTGTGTCGATTCAGTTATTGACCAATGAAAGATCATTTAGGGGTTTCAAGGTTTTATATTTGAGAGTACCAAACTGTTATGTGAATTTATACATATTTTACGTGGTACTAATAAAACTCTGAGTACATATTTCAGAAGTATAACAGAATATTTACAATTAACTGTGTTTTTCCCAAATTTCAAATGATTGGTCTCATGTGTTAAAAGTTTTCTGTAAAATCGGGAACTTCCAGAAACGTAATAAGCCAACTAATGGAACAGAACAATATATTTAACGTTTTATCCAATTTCCTCCAAATTCGGAATCTCCAAAGCTAAGTTCAAATACATTGTCGTCAATTGCTAAATAATAACCCAATAATATTTTAATACAGGATTGAACATCATAAAAATATATATGAGAGTATAATGATAGAGGATGGATGAATTAAGTAGGAGATGGAAAGAATACCGTGAGGGTTTTCAAATAAATCCTCAGGCACAGAAACAGAAGAGTTAATGAACAGAATGAATTACAGCGACATCTGGGTGTAGACAGAGCCAACGTCACTACTGCAAAAAGTGGAAAAGACAAGTGAAAAAACTGAACAACTGGAAAGTTAACGAGATACCAGGTGAGTAATTTAAAGATAAATAAAGATTGATATAAGTTATAAACACAATAAGAGAAGCAAACGGATGGCCTGAAAACTGGAAGCAGAAGGCATTAAAAGGAATATTTAAAATCCAGAATAATTAATTATATGATGAGTGTTTTTTTTGTTTGTTTTGTTTTTGAATTTTGCGCAAAGTTACTCGAGGACTATCTGCGATAGCCGTCCCTAATTTAGCAGTGTAAGACTAGAGGGAAGGCAGCTAGTCATCACCACCCACCGCCAACTCTTGGACTACTCTTTTACCAACGAATAGTGGGATTGATCGTAACATATAACGCCCCCACGGCTGGAAAGGCGAGCATGTTTGGTGCGACGGGGATGCGAACCCGCGACCCTCAGATTACGAGTCGCACGCCTTAACCACGTCGCCATGCCAAGGCTTGATGATTGTAGCTTCATTTTTCAGGCAAGTAAAATCTTATTAAAATTAAAATGAAAAGAAGGACTAATGAAGTTAAAGATGAAAAAGGACTAATGAGATTAAAGATAAAAGGAGGACTAATGAGCTTAAAGATAAAAAGAAGGACTGATGAGATTAAATATGAAAAGAAGGACTAATGAGATTAAATATGAAAAGAAGGACTAATGACATTAAAAATGAAAAGAAGGACTTATGAGATTAAAGATGGAAAGAAGGACTAATGACATTAAAGATGAAAAAGAAGGACTAATGAGATTAAAGATGGAAAAGGACTAATGACATTAAAGATGAAAAGAAGGACTAATGATATTAAATATGAAAAGAAGGACTAATGAAGTTAAAGATGAAAAAGGACTAATTAGATTAAAGATAAAAAGGAGGACTAATGAGATTAAAGATAAAAAGAAGGACTGATGAGATTAAAGATAAAAAGAAGGACTGATGAGATTAAATATGAAAAGAAGGACTAATGACATTAAAAATGAAAAAGAAGGACTAATGAGATTAAAGATGGAGAGAAGGACTAATGAGTTTAAAGATGAAAAGAAGGACTAATGAGATTAAGTATGAAAAGAAGGACTAATGAGATTAAGTATGAAAAGAAGGACTAATGAGATTAAAGATGGAAAGAAGGACTAATGAGATTAAAGATGAACAGAAAGACTAATGAGATTAAAGATGAAAAGAAAGACTAATGAGATTAAATATGAAAAGAAGGACTAATGAGATTAAATATGAAAAGAAGGAAAATGAAATTAAAATGAAGATGGAATAAATGAAATGAAGGAAGATTTAATGAAATATCAAGATGTTTTCAAGTTAAGAAGAGTGAACGTACTGTTTACTGTCTGGCTGTAGAAAAGTGTAGAGAATATAAAATATGGCTGTACCATAGATTATACCAAAGAGTTTGGCTGTGTATAACACCAGTTGATGTAATATGAAATATGCTACTAGCAAGTTGTGCGGGAAGCAGGAGATAGCTGTAAAAAACTGGGATAGATAATTGGTGTGAAATGGGGACTGGAGATAAGGTGTTAAGTTTTCACATGAATGCAGAAGATATCATAATGCACGTGGATGACATAATTCTGACTTGTGATAACATAAATTTAATGTAGAAGGTATAATGATGCATTACGTGAATGAATGACATAATTCTGACTTTTGAGAAAAGTAAACTTCTGACTAATGAAAGTGTTGGATGTAAATAAACATAGGCTATGTTAATGAAAACAGAAAACACAGAGGTGAACGTAGAATAATAATTTATTTAGAAGCCATCATTACTGAAAAATGAGTTTTTTCTGCAAATATTGAAGAAGCCGAGGTAGTGACTGTTATACTGATTAAGATGATGGCTGTTAACCAACGGTGGTTAAGATAATAACTGTTAACCAACAATAGCCAAGATGATTAACCAACAATAGTCAAGGTGATGATTGTTAACAACTGGTAAGATGATGACAGTTAACAATGGCCTAGATAATGACTGTTAACAATGGTCAAGATGATGACTGTTGACAGTGGTTAAGATGATGACGGTTAATCAACAATAGCCAAGATGACTGTTAACAACGATCATGATGATTACTGCTAACCAACAACAGTCAAGATAATGACTTTACAATGGTCAAGATGATGACTGTTAACAACGATCATGATGATTACTACTAACCAACAACAGTCAAGATAATGACTTTACAATGGTCAAGATGATTACTGTTAACAACGATCATGATGATTACTGCTAACCAACAACAGTCAAGATAATGACTTTACAATGGTCAAGATGATGACTGTTAACAATGATCATGATGATTACTGCTAACCAACAACAGTCAAGATAATGACTTTACAATGGCCGAGACGATGACTGTTAACAACGATCATGATGATTACTGCTAACCAACAACAGTCAAGATAATGACTTTACAATGGTCAAGATGATGACTGTTAACAACGATCATGATGATTACTGCTAACCAACAACAGTCAAGATAATGACTTTACAATGGTCAAGATGATGACTGTTAACAACGATCATGATGATTACTGCTAACCAACAACAGTCAAGATAATGACTTTACAATGGTCAAGATGATGACTGTTAACAACGATCATGATGATTACTGCTAACCAACAACAGTCAAAATAATGACTTTACAATGGCCAAGACGATGACTGTTAACAGTGGTTAAGATGATGACTGTGTAAATATTTGACTTTACAAGGTTGTTAAAGTTTCGTTTACTTACATACTGAGATTAACTATCCTCTCACTGACCAGCTACTTACGATTACGAAAGTCGTACGTTATGGTTTGTTTTTAGAACAAAACCGATTTGGATTATCTGATGTGTTCACCGCTGGAAATCGATCCTCGGGTTGTAGTATTGTAAGATCGTAAACTAACCACTGGTTGACTGGTGAGAAAAAAAAAAGATATGAAAACTTTGAACCTTTAGATTATAGAACATCAATGAGGATACCGAGAGTCAATAGAAGAGATGAATAACTAGGTGTTAGAAACAACAGGGTGCAAGAGAAGACTATTTAAAGACATCACGAGGGGCTCCTCAGTGGATAAACATATAGTGGTAGTAAGAGTTGAATAAAACACAAACAGACGAAGACCAAACACAAGGGGGGGGGGAATAAGAAAACAAATGGAATTTAGATGGTAGAAGCTTCAAGAATATTAGAAACACGTGGCGACATCTACAGTTCCGACAGGGATACGTGATAAACAACAAGGTAGTTTAATCATTATTTTTATTTCGAAATGTGTTATAAATAAATTTTGGTGAAATTAGAAGCTCTAAACCGTAATATTATGTTACGTTACAAATAATCACCCAATTTTGTTGAGATAAATTGTTAATTTTTACAAAAGGCTGACAAGACCAAATACGTTTTCTGAAAATTCGTTATTGTTTCCACCTGATAAAAGGTGTAATTTTAAGGTAGTATGTTAAGAAAGCTGGTAACTAAGAAGAAAAATCTATTTTTAAAGCTGCTGTTGAAACTCACGAGATGTGCTTATTAAATATGGTAAGGGAAATTTAAACTAGGCTGTATTAACTGTAAGAACGAGTTGCTTATTGTATGACCCAACTACGTTGTGAGATGCAAATTAATGATGTTTTATATTTTATTATGAATATCCAGTGACATAGTTTTGTGCATTGTAATAGTTTATGAGTAACCAATGGCGTGGCTTTGTGCACTGTTATAGTTTATGATATCCAATGAATCAGTTTTGTGCATTGTAATAGTTTATGAGTAACCAATGGCGTGGCTTTGTGCACTGTTATAGTTTATGATATCCAATGAATCAGTTTTGTGCATTGTAATAGTTTATGAGTAACCAATGGCGTGGCTTTGTGCACTGTTATAGTTTATGATATCCAATGAATCAGTTTTGTGCATTGTAATAGTTTATGAGTAACCAATGGCGTTGCTTTGTGCACTGTTATAGTTTATGAGTAACCAATGGCGTGGCTTTGTGCACTGTTATAGTTTATGATATCCAATGAATCAGTTTTGTGCATTGTAATACCTCATGGATATCTAATGATGTAGCTTGTTTTTTACATACAAACTACACTGCAGTCGATTTCCAGGATCAAGTGGTGTACTGTTTTATATAAAAAAAATATATAAACAATAAATATACAAAAACAAACACTTTAGAAACAAATTACGCCATAATTCCAACAATAAAGAGTACTTTTAATATATTACTGTTCTGAATCCACTTACTTAATCGTGTTGAACGAACATCCACAACTCAACTGAAATTCATTAGATAATTATAATATTATAAGCTACTTTAATAGCTGTATAGTACCACACACAGTAATAAAACAGAAAAAAGAAACTCATCACTAAACGTTTTAGATTATCATTTCTATAAACACCTGTGGGAGGTTTGTTCTTCCTCTGTGGCTAATGCAATTAACACAGAGTATTCATGGAATTTGAGTCTCATAAAAATATCCTACACGAAGAAATACATAACGGATTGTTAGTCTGTTAAACAAAGCATACAGAAATAAATATATTACGGATTTCTAGTCTATTGAATAGATACTATAGGAAAAATAGATTACGGTTTTCTAGCATCTTAAATAAATATTAAAGGAAAAATATATTATAGATTTCTAGTATCTAAATAGATACGACAGGGAGAAAGGTATTATGGATTTCTAGTATCTAAATACATACGACAGGGAGAAAGGTATTATGGATTTCTAGTCTCTTAATTATATACTACAGGAAGAAATATATAATAGATTTTTAGTCTCTTAATTAGTTACTATAGGAAGCAATATATGATGGATTTCCAGTATCTTAAATAGATAATACAGGAAGAAATATAAAATGGATTTTTGATGACAAAAAACCCACATAAAATAGAAATGTATCTCAGAACGGCTGGTATGGATATTAACACTTTTATTGACAAGCAGGGAACAACGTTTCGACCTTCCTAGGTCATGTTCTGGTTAACAAAGATAACGTGATCTGGAGATGACCTAGGAAAGTCAAAATGTTGTTCTCTGTTTATTAATAAAGGTGTTAATATCCATACCAGCCGTTTTGAGATACAAATGTATTATGCAGTTGTTGTATCTTAAATAGATAGTATAGAAATAAATATATTATGGATTTCTAGTCTCTTAAACTGATTATACACTAAAAATACATGTTGGAATTTCTAGAGAAACCTGCATGGCAGTTTTTCTTTGCCAACAATTCTTTTTGTTCACGAGCTGAAGGAGGAAGAATAATAGGAAATTCTAGACACGTGTACTAAGCACGTGCATACAGTACAACACGTGCTTCGAAATGCTCGTTCTCAGTTAAGGCAGATCATTACGTTAGTTCTTCGTGATTAGCAAGGAAGTTATTGGTGCGGTCAAAGTCCTCACATCAACAACGAACTCTCATGGTGTGGCGAGAATAAAAAAGACCAGGACACCTGTTTCTCAGATGAGTTAACTTCTACCAACTTGAAACGTAACCAATACACACATATAACTTGAAACGTAACCAACACACACATAACTTGAAACGTAACCAATACACACACATAACTTGAAACGTAACCAAAACACACATATAACTTGAAACGTAACCAATACACATATATAACTTGAAACGTAACCAATACACACATATAACTTGAAACGTAACCAAAACACACATATAACTTGAAACGTAACCAATACACACATATACTGGAAACGTAACCAACACACACACATAACTTGAAAAGTAACCAATACACACATATAACTTGAAACGTAACCAAAACACACATATAACTTGAAACGTAACCAATACACACATATACTGGAAACGTAACCAACACACACACATAACTTGAAAAGTAACCAATACACACGTATAACTTGAAACGTAACCAAAACACACATATAACTTGAAATGTAACCAACACACACACATAACCTGAAACGTAACCAACACACACACATATAACTTGAAACGTAACCAATACACACATATAACCTGAAACGTAACCAACACACACATATAACTTGAAACGTAACCAACACACACATATAACCTGAAACGTAACCAATACACACATATAACCTGAAACGTAACCAACACACACATATAACTTGAAACGTAACCAATACACACATATAACCTGAAACGTAACCAATACACACATATAACTTGAAACGTAACTAAAACACACATATAACTTGAAACGTAACCAACACACACATATAACTTGAAACGTAACCAACACACACATAACTTGAAACGTAACCAATACAAACACATAACTTGAAACGTAACCAATACACACATATAACTTGAAACGTAACCAATACATACACATAACTTGAAACGTAACCAACACACACATATAACTTGAAACGTAACCAATACACACATATAACTTGAAAAGTAACCAATACACACATATAACTTGAAACGTAACCAATACACACATATAACTTGAAACGTAACCAATACACACATATAACTTGAAACGTAACCAATACACACACATAACTTGAAACGTAACCAACACACACATATAACTTGAAACGTAACCAATACACACATATAACTTGAATCGTAACCAACACACACATATAACTTGAAACGTAACCAATACATACACATAACTTGAAACGTAACCAACACACACATATAACTTGAAACGTAACCAATACACACATATAACTTGAAACGTAACCAATACACACATATAACTTGAAACGTAAACAAGTAACCAATATACATATATAACCTGAAACGTAACCAATACATACACATAACTTGAAAAGTAACCAACACACACATAACTTGAAACGTAACCAATACAAACACATAACTTGAAACGTAACCAATACACACATATAACTTGAAACGTAACCAACACACACATATAACTTGAAACGTAACCAATACACACATATAACTTGAAAAGTAACCAATACACACATATAACTTGAAAAGTAACCAATACACACATATAACTTGAAACGTAACCAATACACACATATAACTTGAAACGTAACCAATACACACACATAACTTGAAACGTAACCAACACACACATATAACTTGAAACGTAACCAATACATACACATAACTTGACACGTAACCAACACACACATATAACTTGAAACGTAACCAACACACACATATAACTTGAAACGTAACCAACACACACATATAACTTGAAACGTAACCAATACACACATATAACTTGAAACGTAACCAATACACACATATAACTTGAAACGTAAACAAGTAACCAATATACACATATAACTTGAAACGTAACCAATACACACATATAACTTGAAACGTAACCAATACACACATATAACTTGAAACGTAAACAAGTAACCAATATACATATATAACCTGAAACGTAACCAATACATACACATAACTTGAAAAGTAACCAACACACACATAACTTGAAACGTAACCAATACAAACACATAACTTGAAACGTAACCAATACATACACATAACTTGAAACGTAACCAACACACACATATAACTTGAAACGTAACCAATACACACATATAACTTGAAAAGTAACCAATACACACATATAACTTGAAACGTAACCAATACACACATATAACTTGAAACGTAACCAATACACACACATAACTTGAAACGTAACCAACACACACATATAACTTGAAACGTAACCAATACATACACATAACTTGACACGTAACCAACACACACATATAACTTGAAACGTAACCAACACACACATATAACTTGAAACGTAACCAATACACACATATAACTTGAAACGTAACCAATACACACATATAACTTGAAACGTAAACAAGTAACCAATATACACATATAACTTGAAACGTAACCAATATATATAACCTTATATATAACCATATAACCTTAGAGAAAAAGATTTACCACTATGAAACGAACAGCAAATTGTGATCAAGAGAAACGTTTTCCCACAGGCTTAAAGTTTATTTAACAAGGCATCGAAAATTTTAAATCAAGTGTGTTAAGTATCCTAAGAATATGATAAAAAATTATTTAAAAATGAAGCTGACTGAAGTTCTTAAGACGGAATTAGAATATTGTGACCAGAAAACAAAACTAAACTATTTTCTATTTTTATTTAGGTCATCACTTGTTTGTTTTAAAGGTTAAACTACAATATTCGATACAAGGGGGAGATATAAGACCTAAAACATTATGTTTGTTTGAAATAACGCATGAAACTACACAGTAGACTATCTGTGCTCAGCTCACCACGGGTACAGAAATCCAGTTCATAGCGTTGTGAGTCTGAAGAAATACTGCTGTGCCACTGGAGGGGCACTAACCATTAGTATCTATCATAAAATACCGCTGTGCCACTGGAGGGGCACTAACCATTAGTATCTATCATAAAATACCGCTGTGCCACTGGAGGGACACTAACCATTAGTATCTATCATAAAATGCCGCTGTGTAACTGGAGGAACACTAACCATTAGAATCTATCATAAAATACCGCTGTGCCACTGGAGGGACACTAACTATTAGTATCTATCATAAAATACCGCTGTGCCACTGGAGGGACACTAACCATTAGTATCTAGCATAAAATACCGCTGTGCCACTGGACTGGAGGACACTAACCATTAGTATCTATCATAAAATACCGCTGTGCCACTGGAGGGACACTAACCATTAGTATCTATCATAAAATACCGCTGTGCCACTGGAGGGACACTAACCATTAGTATCTATCATAAAATACCGCTGTGCCACTGGAGGGACACTAACCATTAGTATCTATCATAAAATACCGCTGTGCCACTGGAGGGACACTAACCATTAGTATCTATCATAAAATGCCGCTGTATCACTGGAGGGACACTAACCATTAGTATCTATCATAAAATACCGCTGTGTCACTGGAGGGACACTAACCATTAGTATCTATCATAAAATACCGCTGTGTCACTGGAGGGACACTAACCATTAGTATCTATCATAAAATGCCGCTGTGTAACTGGAGGGACACTAACCATTAGTATCTATCATAAAATGCCGCTGTGTAACTGGAGGGACACTAACCATTAGTATCTATCATAAAATACCGCTGTGTCACTGGAGGGACACTAACCATTAGTATCTATCATAAAATACCGCTGTGCCACTGGAGGGGCACTAACCATTAGTATCTATCATAAAATACCGCTGTGCCACTGGAGGGACACTAACCATTAGTATCTATCATAAAATACCGCTGTGCCACTGGAGGGACACTAACCATTAGTATCTATCATAAAATACCGCTGTGCCACTGGAGGGACACTAACCATTAGTATCTATCATAAAATACCACTGTGCCACTGGAGGGACAATAACCATTAGTATCTATCATAAAATACCGCTGTGCCACTGGAGAGACACTAACCATTAGTATCTATCATAAAATACCGCTGTGCCACTGGAGGGACACTAACTATTAGTATCTATCATAAAATACCGCTGTGTAAAATACCGCTGTGCCACTGGAGGGACACTAACCATTAGTATCTAGCATAAAATACCGCTGTGCCACTGGAGGGACACTAACCATTAGTATCTATCATAAAATACCGCTGTGCCACTGGAGGGACACTAACCATTAGTATCTATCATAAAATACCGCTGTGCCACTGGAGGGACACTAACCATTAGTATCTATCATAAAATACCGCTGTGCCACTGGAGGGACAATAACCATTAGTATCTATCATAAAATACCGCTGTGCCACTGGAGGGACACTAACCATTAGTATCTATCATAAAATACCGCTGTGCCACTGGAGGGGTACTAACCATTAGTATCTATCATAAAAATATTGGTTTGTTTCGAATTTTACACAAAGCTACTCGAGGGCTATTTGCGCTAGCCGTCTCTAATTTAGCAGTGTAAGACTAGAGGGAAGGCAACTAGTCATCACCACCGCCAACTCTTGAGTTACTCTTTTACATAATATATGGGAACCAGTACTTTGAATAATAGGTTTTTGGCTGATGAATTCCATAGAGTGGCACGTGAATTGTTTTGAATACTTTTCAATTCCTACTATTAAGAACTAACTTAAAATAGTAATTTACATTTTATAGAACTTTACGAATACATGAGTTAAAATATTATAATTACGTAATTATTTATACCAAGAGAGCTCATAACTGGTTTGAATTTCGCACAAGGCTACGCGAGGGTTATCTGCGCTAACCGTCCCTAATTTAGCGGCTAGTCATCATCAATTACCGTCAACTGTTGGGCTACTCTTTTACCAACAAATAGGGGGAATGACTGTCACATTGTAACGCCCCCATGGCTGAAAGGGAGAACATGTTTGGTGCAACAGGAATTCGAATCGGCGACCCTCAGATTACGAACCGAGTGCCTTAACCATATCGCCATGCCGGGCCTAGAGCTGACCTTCAGATTACGAGCCTTAACCACCTAGCCATGCCGGGCCTAGAGCTGACCCTCAGATTACGAGCCTTAACCACCTAGCCATGCCGGGCCTAGAGCTGACCCTCAGATTACGAGCCTTAACCACCTAGCCATGCCGGGCCTAGAGCTGACACTCAGATTACGAGCCTTAACAACCTAGCCATGCCAGGCCGAGAGCTGACACTCAGATTACGAGCCTTAACCACCTAGCCATGCCGGGCCTAGAGCTGACCCTCAGATTACGAGCCTTAACCACCTAGCCATGCCGGGCCTAGAGCTGACACTCAGATTACGAGCCTTAACCACCTGGCCATGCCAGGCCGAGAGCTGACACTCAGATTACGAGCCTTAACCACCTAGCCATGCCGGGCCTAGAGCTGACCCTCAGATTACGAGCCTTAACCACCTAGCCATGCCGGGCCTAGAGCTGACACTCAGATTACGAGCCTTAACTACCTAGCCATGCCGGGCCTAGAGCTGACACTCAGATTACGAGCCTTAACCACCTAGCCATGCCAGGCCGAGAGCTGACACTCAGATTACGAGCCTTAACCACCTAGCCATGCCGGGCCTAGAGCTGACCCTCAGATTATGAGCCTTAACCACCTAGTCATGCTGGGCCTAGAGCTGACACTCAGATTACGAGCCTTAACCGCCTAGCCATGCCGGGCCTAGAGCTGACCCTCAGATTACGAGCCTTAACCACCTGACCATGCTAGGCTTAGAGCTGACCCTCAAATTACGAACGAGCCTTAACCACCTGGTCATGCCGGGCCTAGAGCTGACACTCAGATTACGAGCCTTAACCACCTGGCCATGTCGGGCCTAGAGCTGACACTCAGATTACGAGCCTTAATCCACCTGACCTTGTCGGACCTAGAGCTGACCCTTAGATTTCGAGCCTTAACCACCTAGCCATGCCGGGCCTAGAGCTGACCCTCAGATTAAGAGCCGGGCCTAGAGCTGATAATATTCTAGTAAGAACTATATCCAAGAAATCCGAAATTTAATAAGTTTTAAAACTGTATTTTCTACAAATCATGTATTTATATAAAGAGAATGTTTGTTCAGAAAAATCATACTGTTTTGTCTAACTATATTTGGATTTGCCACGTGATGTGAAACTTTCAAAAACAATTCCAGTTTTGCAGTACGTCAGAAAATGTATTGAAATAACTACATTACTGTCACAATAAACTACCTGAACAATATGTATCATTGTTCGAGAGGAAGTATTTGTTTCGGGGCAGTGATGGGAAGTCGACGCACGTGTGAAAACAAGGGCACACATATAGCATTCTACCTGCAAGAGTGAATGTGTTATTCTTAAAGAAGTATATATTAAAGAGAAAGAGATGAAAGAATAAAATATCTTATTTTGATTGTAAATAAAAAACAAAGTGACACGCACAATATTATTCTAGTGAGGATAAACGTAAGAAATAGACAGAACTATATTCTGATGAGGACGTAGTTAAAAGAACAAAGTAACATAAATAACTTTATTCTAGTGAGAAGGTAGGTAAAAGTAACAAAAAGACATAAATAACTTTATCCTTTTGAGGACATAAAGTAACAAAGTGACATAAATAGCTTTATTCATTTGAGGTTATAGATGAAAGTAACAAGTGACATAAATAACTTTATTGTAATGAGAATGTACGTAAAAGTAACAAAGTGACATAAATTAATCTATCTTTTTGAGGATATAGATAAATGTATCAAAGTGACACAAATAACTTTATTTATGTGAATACGATAGAAATTTGCAGTGTAGATAAATTGACCTTCGCTTGTTGACGAACTTGTGTGGAAAGTGTTATAGACATGACAATTCATTATTTGGGGTATCTTTATAAGGGGTTTCAGATAACATTTCTAGACGTGTGTTTGTTCTGAGAGAGTGAGATAACCAAGAGATAAGAACAGAGGCATTACTGCAGAGTAGTCACTTTACTGTAGTTATATATGTATCCACAAGAGGGAGACATAATGAAGAAGGAATATACAGTGTCAAAACATAACACTTCTTCTACTATATAGTGTTACAAATAACCACAAGAGGGCGATACAAAAAGTGAAGAAATTTTTCACTCACTTCAGCTACTATCGAGTATTAAGTCCATTAGTAAGTAATGAAAAGCTGTCTCTGTTCTGTTTAGGAAGAAACCTTAAAATTAATTAAATTAAATATTACAAAAGACATTGTTGGACTTTTTTTTTAAAGTAACAAATTTGTAGAAAAAGAAAACATGACAAATATCAGTGACGTAGTTACGTGGAAAAGCGAGAAAGAAGTAATTTAAATTTCTCTAATTATTTTACCTACAAATTAAAACTCTTGAAGTATTTGTTGCCATGGTTACATTTTCCTTCACGAGCTAGTTCGGTTTAAAGGAGAAATAAAGTTTCCACAGGTTTTTCACTTGATTTTTTAAAGTCCTTATTGTACGTTATTTGTGTTCTGTAATACCTTCATTCAACTTTCTGTAGGACCAAAACACCACCATGCACGTGACTATACTTCATGGTTGATCGTTTAACAAACCAATCCATTTTTGGTTTTCTAGCTTTCGGGAGAGGAACTTTTGTTGATATTTTATCAAGAGATATAACGGTACATACGTAGCTACTTACAGACTCGTACCACCTAATTAACGTAGAGATTAAGAGACTCATTAACAGAGCTCTCCACACATACGCGCTGAAAGTCTAATGTTTCAGAACAAGAGATAGAATTCTCTGTAATTAATCACGCTCCTAAACGAACACTAGTGGGTTAATATATAGATGAAAATGTATAATAACTAATAACATTGGTCGTAATACAGTGTAAATAATACAGTGATTACAAGACAGTGTTTATAGTACAGAGATTATACTACAGTGTTTATAATACAATGATTTTAATAAACTGTTTATAATACAGACATAATAACACAGTGTTTGTAATACAGTGATTATAATACAGACATAATAATACAGTGTTTGTAATACAGTGATTATAATACAGTGTTGATAATACAGTGATTATTTCGCCTAAAAAGCAGAAATAGAATAAGATAGAAGAGAATAAATTGAATAGTAGAATTCGGAAGTTACTAAATAACAGAACAAGTTCAATAGTTACTAAATAACATAACAAGTTCAATAGTTACTAAATAACAGAACAAGTTCTATAGTTACTAAATAACAGAACATATTCAATTGTTACTAAATAACAGAACATATTCAATCGTTACTAAATAACAGAACAAGTTCTATAGTTACCAGATAACAGAAAAAATTCAAGTGCCACCGGATATAGCTGAGTTCACTAGTTAAAAAAGAAAAAACGAGTTATAAGTTAAAAAAATATCTTAACTGATTCTTCAGACTCGACTAAACCCGGTGGGTTTGGTATTCGATTCACAAACTTAGAATCTCAAGTGCGAAGCCCGAACATAATGGCCATTTCAACAGTGGGGTATTATTAGGTAACAGTCGATCCCACTTTTTGTTGGTAAAAGTGTAGCCCAAGAGTTGAATGTGGGTGTTTTCGATTAACTGCCTTCAACAGTCTGTGGCTTTGAAATCATGGTCGGTTAGCGCAGATAGTCAACGAGTAACAAACATCCCAACCCAAAGAGACCAGTAAACGAGTTTATATACATTTAAGTAAAATGTATTAAACCAAAGTAAACGTTGTTCGGCACGAGAGATGTTTCTTATCATTTGAAATATAATTCATTGTTAAAAAATTCTAAATTTTAAACAAGAAGAAATGAGAATTCAAAGAAGTTTTTGTCTCTATCTATAATTTTCGATAAAATGTAAAAAAAGAAATGAAAAATAGAGTGTGTTTATATTCTCACTCGAAGAAGTGCATGGAAAAGAACTAGTTAGGCTTACCACTTCTCACTTGAAGAAGTGCATGGAAAAGAACTAGTTAGGCTTACCACTTCTTACTTGAAGAAGTGCATGGAAAAGAACTAGTTAGGCTTACCACTTCTCACTTGAAGAAGTGCATGGAAAAGAACTAGTTAGGCTTACCACTTCTCACTCGGCGAAGTGCATGGAAAAGAACTAGTTAGGCTTATCACTTCTCACTCGAAGAAGTGCATGGAAAAGAACTAGTTAGGCTTACCACTTCTCACTCAACGAAGTGCATGGAAAAGAATTAGTTAGGCTTACCGCTTCTTGCTCGAAGAAGTGCATGGAAAAGAATCTAGTTAGGATTACCACTTCTCACTCGAAGAAGTGCATGGAAAAGAACTAGTTAGGCTTACCACTTCTCACTCAACGAAGTGCATGGAAAAGAACTAGTTAGGCTTACCGCTTCTTGCTCGAAGAAGTGCATGGAAAAGAATCTAGATAGGCTTACCACTTCTCACTCGACGAAGTGCATGGAAAAGAACTAGTTAGACTTACCGCTTCTCACTCGAAGAAGTGTATGATAAAGAATTAGGCTTACCGCAAGGCCCTTGGTGTTTAACGAAAATCGTACGTTGTTGGGTACAGGACGCCATCCTCATAACACAATCGCTCATATACGTCACACCGTCACTTCCACAAATAGGGGCGAAAATCTCACTGCAAGCATCACGACAGTGGCAGTAGGCCTGGTGGGTTCGGTCGTCCACAAGACAATGGGCCCCGTAGGCGCAGTACATCTTCTCACATGGTTCTTAAACACAAGAAATAGATAAATAAACATCTAAGTGCGATAAATACATACACAGTAAAGCCGTGAGTATAGATTTATTGTAACGCAATGGAAAAGACAACTATATATATTTTTCTTTTTTAGTTTCAAAAAGTTACGTGATACGTGATAAGTACGTGATTACCGGATGAAACTCCTAACGACACTAAAATAAACAAAGATAATCCATAAAAAAATTAAATAAATTTGTTGAAAGTTAATAGAACTTGAGAACTAATGGCAGAATTCACCCACAAAACGAATATGTCATAACTTATATACGTACTTCAGGTGTTGTGTTATGAAAACACACAATGTTTCGGTTCATTTTGTACGTGCCAACCACCCTGAAAATAATATGTCATTTCAACTACAGACCTGATTATTCGTTTTTCAAAATGCTATTGATATAAACGATTGACCTCTCGTCACTTCATGTAAACATCATGGGTCTCAACAAACACGTTCAGCTAGTATATATCCCGGATAAAAATAAACAAAAAATAAGCGAGAAGCTAAAGGATGTGTAAACATTAGCGACATGTTAAAACTTAAATAATACAATAAATTATCAGATGATATGTAGACGAAAGGGTAAAACTTAAATAATACAATAAATTATCAGATGATATGTAGACGAAAGGGTAAAACTTAAATAATACAATAAATTATCAGATGATATGTAGACGAAAGGGTAAAACTTAAATAATACAATAAATTATCAGATAATATGTAGACGAAAGGGTAAAACTTAAATAATACAATAAATTATCAGATGATATGTAGACGAAAGGGTAAAACTTAAATAATACAATAAATTATCAGATGATATGTAGACGAAAGGGTAAAACTTAAATAAGACAATAAATTATCAGATGATATGTAGACGAAAGGGTAAAACTTAAATAAGACAATAAATTATCAGATGATATGTAGACGAAAGGGTAAAACTTAAATAATACAATAAATTATCAGATGATATGTAGACGAAAGGGTAAAACTTAAATAAGACAATAAATTATCAGATGATATGTAGACGAAAGGGTAAAACGTGAATAAGACAATAAATTATCAGATGATATGTAGACGAAAGGGTAAATATGACAATAAATCATCAGATGATATGTAAACGAAAGGGTAAAACTTAAATAATACAATAAATTATCATATGATATGTAGACGAAAGGGTAAAACTTAAATAATACAATAAATTATCAGATGATATGTAGACGAAAGGGTAAAATTTAAATAATACAATAAATTATCAGATGATGTGTAGATGAAAGGGTAAAACTTAAATAAGACAATAAATTATCAGATGATATGTAGACGAAAGGGTAAAACTTAAATAAGACAATAAATTATCAGATGATATGTAGACGAAAGGGTAAAACTTAAATAATACAATAAATTATCAGATGATATGTAGACGAAAGGGTAAAACTTAAATAAGACAATAAATTATCAGATGATATATAGACGAAAGGGGAAAACTTAAATAAGACAATAAATTATCAGATGATATGTAGACGAAAGGGTAAAACTTAAATAAGACAATAAATTATCAGATGATATGTAGACGAAAGGGTAAAACGTGAATAAGACAATAAATTATCAGATGATATGTAGACGAAAGGGTAAATATGACAATAAATCATCAGATGATATGTAGACGAAAGGGTAAAACTTAAATAAGACAATAAATTATCAGATGATATGTAGACGAAAGGGTAAAACTTAAATAAGACAATAAATTATCAGATGATATGTAGACGAAAGGGTAAAACTTAAATAAGACAATAAATTATCAGATGATATGTAGACGAAAGGGTAAAACTTAAATAATACAATAAATTATCAGATGATATGTAGACGAAAGGGTAAAACTTAAATAAGACAATAAATTATCAGATGATATATAGACGAAAGGGTAAAACTTAAATAAGACAATAAATTATCAGATGATATGTAGACGAAAGGGTAAAACTTAAATAAGACAATAAATTATCAGATGATATGTAGACGAAAGGGTAAAACGTTAATATGACAATAAATCATCAGATGATATGTAGACGAAAGGGTAAAACGTTAATATGACAATAAATCATCAGATGATATGTAGACGAAAGGGTAAAACTTAAATAAGACAATAAATTATCAGATGATATGTAGACGAAAGGGTAAAACTTAAATAAGACAATAAATTATCAGATGATATGTAGACGAAAGGGTAAAACGTTAATATGACAATAAATCATCAGATGATATGTAGACGAAAGGGTAAAACTTAAATAAGACAATAAATTATCAGATGATATGTAGACGAAAGGGTAAAACTTAAATAAGACAATAAATTATCAGATGATATGTAGACGAAAGGGTAAAACGTTAATATGACAATAAATCATCAGATGATATGTAGACGAAAGGGTAAAACTTAAATAAGACAATAAATTATCAGATGATATGTAGACGAAAGGGGAAAACTTAAATAAGACAATAAATTATCAGATGATATGTAGACGAAAGGGTAAAACGGTAATATGACAATAAATCATCAGATGATATGTATACGAAAGGGTAAAACTTAAATAAGACAATAAATTATCAGATGATATGTAGACGAAAGGGGAAATCTTAAATAAGACAATAAATTATCAGATGATATGTAGACGAAAGGGTAAAACTTAAATAAGACAATAAATTATCAGATGATATGTAGACGAAAGGGTAAAACGTGAATAAGACAATAAATTATCAGATGATATGTAGACGAAAGGGTAAATATGACAATAAATCATCAGATGATATGTAGACGAAAGGGTAAAACTTAAATAAGACAATAAATTATCAGATGATATGTAGACGAAAGGGTAAAACTTAAATAAGACAATAAATTATCAGATGATATGTAGACGAAAGGGTAAAACGTTAATATGACAATAAATCATCAGATGATATGTATACGAAAGGGTAAAACGTTAATATGACAATAAATCATCATATGATATGTAGACGAAAGGGTAAAACTTAAATAAGACAATAAATTATCAGATGATATGTAGACGAAAGGGTAAAACTTAAATAAGACAATAAATTATCAGATGACATGTAGACGAAAGGGTAAAACGTTAAATAAGACAATAAATTATCAGATGATATGTAGACGAAAGTGTAAAACTTAAATAAGACAATAAATTATCAGATGACATGTAGACGAAAGGGTAAAACGTTAAATAAGACAATAAATTATCAGATGATATGTAGACGAAAGGGTAAAACTTAAATAAGACAATAAATTATCAGATGATATGTAGACGAAAGGGTAAAACGTTAATATGACAATAAATCATCAGATGATATGTAGACGAAAGGGTAAAACGTTAATATGACAATAAATCATCAGATGATATGTAGACGAAAGGGTAAAACTTAAATAAGACAATAAATTATCAGATGATATGTAGACGAAAGGGTAAAACTTAAATAAGACAATAAATTATCAGATGATATGTAGACGAAAGGGTAAAACGTTAATATGACAATAAATCATCAGATGATATGTAGACGAAAGGGTAAAACTTAAATAAGACAATAAATTATCAGATGATATGTAGACGAAAGGATAAAACTTAAATAAGACAATAAATTATCAGATGATATGTAGACGAAAGGGTAAAACGTTAATATGACAATAAATCATCAGATGATATGTAGACGAAAGGGTAAAACTTAAATAAGACAATAAATTATCAGATGATATGTAGACGAAAGGGGAAAACTTAAATAAGACAATAAATTATCAGATGATATGTAGACGAAAGGGTAAAACGGTAATATGACAATAAATCATCAGATGATATGTATACGAAAGGGTAAAACTTAAATAAGACAATAAATTATCAGATGATATGTAGACGAAAGGGGAAATCTTAAATAAGACAATAAATTATCAGATGATATGTAGACGAAAGGGTAAAACTTAAATAAGACAATAAATTATCAGATGATATGTAGACGAAAGGGTAAAACGTGAATAAGACAATAAATTATCAGATGATATGTAGACGAAAGGGTAAATATGACAATAAATCATCAGATGATATGTAGACGAAAGGGTAAAACTTAAATAAGACAATAAATTATCAGATGATATGTAGACGAAAGGGTAAAACTTAAATAAGACAATAAATTATCAGATGATATGTAGACGAAAGAGTAAAACGTTAATATGACAATAAATCATCAGATGATATGTATACGAAAGGGTAAAACGTTAATATGACAATAAATCATCAGATGATATGTAGACGAAAGGGTAAAACTTAAATAAGACAATAAATTATCAGATGATATGTAGACGAAAGGGTAAAACTTAAATAAGACAATAAATTATCAGATGACATGTAGACGAAAGGGTAAAACGTTAAATAAGACAATAAATTATCAGATGATATGTAGACGAAAGTGTAAAACTTAAATAAGACAATAAATTATCAGATGACATGTAGACGAAAGGGTAAAACGTTAAATAAGACAATAAATTATCAGATGATATATAGACGAGAAGTTCAACAAGTCGTTATTATAAGCGAGATGGTAAAAGATAAAAGAGGGTTATATTCTTTAAAAGAAGAAAACCATGAGTTCACGGAACCGTGTAGAAAATTAGGTTTAGGTCCTGTTGACCGATCCATCGAATCCACTTAAGTTCGACCAATTCATTGAGCATGAAATCCTGTCAAGCAGATGTCGTGAAATCTATTGTATTGTCTAACAGTTCTAGAACGCCGCCACGTGGAAAGTGGAAACTAAAATACTTTCACGTGATAAATGGTCGGTAAACCAATGAAATATATCTGTCAATCAGTTCTTGTAAGAAACAGAGAATGTCAATCAGTTCCTGCAAGTAACAGAGGACAGGAATGTTTTAGTGTGTTGCTATTTTAGCTTTAAAATATCATAAAATAACTCGGTTTCAGTTCCTTTCTCTTTAATTTCACTAACACTACTCATTGGCAAGAAAGTCTTCGTTGTTTTGAAGACAGATGTTGCACTCTGCCTTTATGTTACTCGAACTGAACAAACACGAATTTTATATAGTAACAGACTGCTTCTGCCTCGTTTCTCCTGAGTGGGATGACGTTTCGGTTTGTATTATAAAGGATTGTAATGAGCTGCTCTGCCTCGTTTCTTTTAAGATGTATGACGTTTCGGTTTCCATACTGAAGATCTGTAATGAAGTGCACTGCCTCGTTTCTCTTAATTTGTACGACGTTTCGGTCTCTATACTGAAGGGTTGTAATGACATGCTCTGCCTCGTTTTTCTTAATTTGTACGACGTTTCAGTCTCTATACTGAAGGGTTGTAATGACATGCTGTGCCTCGTTTCTTTTAGGTTGTCCGATGTTTCGGCCTCTATACTGAAGGGCTGTAATGAAGTGTCTTGAATCTCATGAGTGTGACGACGTTTCTCTTACTAAGCTCCATATTCTCTCACCAACCGACATTTTCATACGCCCGAAATGGAAGATGCTAAAGCTTCTCAAATGCAACGGAATTTGGAACACAAATAAGCTGATAAGTAATACTGAGACAGTGACGATTAATTAACAGAATAAAAAAAACAAACCATAAAGCCTATCTTCTTGCTCTTCGGGAGATTCGACTTTAGCGACCTCTTTCTTTGTTCAGCTAATGAGCGCCGATTGAAGAACTCACAATATTAGAATTAATCAGTGAATAATAAAACCACACAGTCACAGAAACTAACCTAACTAGAGATGTCGGTAACAAACACAATGGCGGTCTTGATCAACTTACTTCTTTAAAACTGTCTAAAAATAGTTTAAATTTAACGGCAGCTACAGGGAAACTGTTCGTTCAATGAAATAATATGTAATATTTCACGTTCTCTACAAAAATTGGATAAATCCCCAGGAAAATAAACTTTTTGCTGTGGAATTCCTCGGGGATCGGTGTGTCCTAGTGGCTAGTGCTCCGAACCATGAATGCGAAGGTCCGTGATTTGCGTCTTTTTACCGAAGAAAAAAAATACGCCCCGATTTTGAGGGATGACTTTGTGAATCCATCAGATCCATTAGAGTAACCACAGTGTTGGCGGTGTGTGCTGTTGATTTCCCTCTAACCTATTAGATCATAATTAAAGACGACAAGCAAAAATATCATCGGTATAGCTTTATATGAATACTGATATTCTTGGTATAACTGCATATGAATACTGATATCCTTGGTATAACTTTATATGAATACTGATATCCTTGGTATACCTTTATATAAATACTAATGTCCTTGGTATAATTGTGTGTGAATACTGATATCCTTGGTGTAACTGTGTGTGACTACTGATATCCTTGATATAACTGTGTGTGAATACTGATATCCTTGGTGTAACTGTGTGTGAATACTGATATCCTTGGTATAATTGTGTGTGAATACTTATGTCCTTGGTGTAACTGTGTGTGAATACTGATATCCTTGGTGTAACTGTGTGTGAATACTGATATCCTTGATATAACTGTGTGTGAATACTGATATCCTTGGTATAATTGTGTGTGAATACTGATATCCTTGGTGTAACTGTGTGTGAATACTGATATCCTTGGTATAATTGTGTGTGAATACTGATGTCCTTGGTGTAACTGTGTGTGAATACTGATATTCTTGGTGTAACTGTGTGTGAATACTGATATCCTTGGTATAACTGTGTGAGTGAATATCCAAATGAAATCCTTTATCATGTAAAATTAGTTAATTATGTAACGCAGTAAATTGATTGATATGAAAATGCGAAACAACAAAACCAAATGGTTTTATTTAACCCTAAGTAAATATCTTGAGCTCTCCAGTTCTTATAGAAGTTAAGAATTGATTTAGACACTACATATAATGTATTTGTCTAAACTAGTTAGAGAACGCCAAGCTTCGCCTTCCTTGTCTGTTTTTTCCAATTTCATACAAAGCCACACGATGACAATCTGCACAAGCAACCCATAATTTAGTTGTGAAAGGCTACAGTGAGGGCAGCTAGTCATCATCATCCTAGTTACATAATAACGCCTCCACAGCTGAAAGAGTGAGTGTGCTGGGTGGGAGGGGGATTCGAACCATCGACCTTTAGATTGCGTGTCGAGCGATCTAACTACCTGACCATGCCATATTGTAGTCTTCAGCACCTATGTATAAGATACTTCCACCCCTTCGCCTATGTTACGAACCGGAGAAAGACGAACATCTCCACACTTTTAGTTGAGTTGGTTGTCACCAGGGGTATTGTAATTATGTCCAAATAAGACTAAGTAGATATATCAGTCAGCCAGAATTACACGTTAGGGTAATGTAAAAGTCAATGACACAAAATCCGGTATTATCGGCTATATAGAAAACAAAATTTATACAAAGAATAATTTTTTTATCAATAGGCATCTCACACGAACAGACATTCTGTTTGTTTTATGAAGACACAAAATAATTAATAAAGATTTAATATTTTTGTAGTCATCCAGGTATTATGAATGAAGTTCAACGATAAATAATTTGTACTTATGAAGCTCTTTCAGCTGGTTAGGCCTAGAGATGACTCACTCATTACTCTGATTACTGGCTCTTTTGTTTTAAGGTATTTTTAATAGATATATGTTTAAACATGCTACTAGATGGCGCTAAGTTTCGTCCATGTTGTTAACCGTCTCTTCAAGTTTCCAGTAAAAGGTTTCTCCACTATTAAAATGTTTTGTAAAAATTGAACATTACAAATTATTACTTGACAAAGGTCTGCCACAAACATACAAATCGTGGTAAACTAACTAACGTTTCGATCACAAACAGTCTGGAAACTGGAAGTAAAATGTTTCAACAAAGTGTTGTTTTTGAATTTCACACAAAGCTACCCGAGGGCAATCTATCTGTGCTAGCCGTCCTTAATTTAGCAGTGTAAGACTAGAGAGAAGGCAGCTAGTCATCACCACCCACCGCCAACTCTTGGGCTACTCTTTTACCCGCGAATAGTGGGATTGACCGTAACATTATAACGTCCCCATGGCTGAAAGTTGAGCATGTCTGGTGCGACCGGGATTCAAACCTGCCACCCTCGGACTAAAAGTCGAATGCCTTAACACACTTGGCCATGGCGGGCCTCAAGAAATTGTTAAACTTTAGTTAAGTTATATTAATGGTAACTGTAAATAATGAGTTACAACTTTATATACCAACAAAATGGTAATACTTTTATTATTATAATGAGTTCTAACTTTATATACCTACAAAATGGTAATACTTTTATTATTATAATGAGTTCTAACTTTATATACCTACAAAATGGTAATACTTTTATTATTATAATGAGTTCTAACTTTATATACCTACAAAATGGTAATACTTTTATTATTTCAGTATAGATATATTTGGTACTCTAGAATGGACGGAAAAGATTTCCTAAGTATACATTTGATGTTGTTACCACAAAGTTGACTTTACACACAACTAATAAGAGTGACGTGACAAACAACTTTAGTACGGTGTTAACCTGACACACAACGTAGAAAGGTGACGTGACAAACAACTTTAGTACGGTGTTAACCTGACACACAACGTAGAAGAGCGACGTGACAAACAACTTTAGTACGGTGTTAACCTGACACACAACGTAGAAAGGTGACGTGACAAACAACTTTAGTACGGTGTTAACCTGACACACAACGTAGAAGAGCGACGTGACAAACAACTTTAGTACGGTGCTAACCTGACACACAACGTAGAAAGGTGACGTGACAAACAACTTTAGTACGGTGTTAACCTGACACACAACGTAGAAGAGCGACGTGACAAACAACTTTAGTACGGTGTTAACCTGACACACAACGTAGAAAGGTGACGTGACAAACAACTTTAGTACGATGCTAACCTGACACACAACGTAGAAAGGTGACGTGACAAACAACTTTGGTACGGTGTTAACCTGACACACAACGTAGAAGAGTGACGTGACAAACAACTTTGGTACGGTGTTAACCTGACACACAACGTAGAAGAGTGACGTGACAAACAACTTTAGTACGGTGTTAACCTGACACACAACGTAGAAGAGTGACGTGACAAACAACTTGAGTATGGTGTTAACCTGACACACAACGTAGAAAGGTGACGTGACAAACAACTTTAGTACGGTGTTAACCTGACACACAACGTAGAAGAGTGACGTGACAAACAACTTCAGTACGGTGTTAACCTGACACACAACGCAGAAGAGTGACGTGACAAACAACTTTAGTACGGTGTTAACCTGACACACAACGTAGAAGAGTGACGTGACAAACAACTTCAGTACGGTGTTAACCTGACACACAACGCAGAAGAGTGACGTGACAAACAACTTTAGTACGGTGTTAACCTGACACACAACTTACAACCTGTTGTAAGTGCATTACAGTAATACCACCAGTCACTCTGTGGTAGAAGTTCATGACACAGGGGCGAAACCTTTCTGATAGTAATGTATTTTTCTCGCCTGAAGCTGGGTGTGGCTAATGGTGAACAAGCTGGAATTGTAAGTCCAAATATTAATCACGGTTTGCGTCCCATTGCTGCAAAAACACGATTCGAGCTTTTGGGCTATGGATTCGCTATCCGGATAACAGCTACAGTCAGATGCCACTAGTTGGTCAGACAAGAGTTAGTACAATAGTTGGGAGGAAGGTTTGTCGGCTAGTTTACTTCCCCGAAGTCCATGAGTCCGAAAATAGGGACATATAAGTGTAGGTGGCGTTTTAGTAGCTTTGTGCGAAAAACCCTGAAACGAAGAGATAATCCATTTTCCAAATTGAGTACAGTCTAGAGTCTAATAAGAAATACACCTTTAACTTCTGTTTCCAACTTCACATGAACGTAAATATCTCTTCTCTGTTTGGAAGGTATCCAGTAGGTGTCAGACAGTTGAATTAATGGGTAAGACGTACCAAAAGCAGCTAGCTCATTGGTCTGCATGTGCTCAGAGTAATCAGATGTGCTCAGATTAATCAGGAAAATCAGTTTCTCCAAAGGCGTCGAGAAATGTATTGGAGTACAAGATGAGTACAATATTTAAGACGTATCGATAGTACGGAGTATTAGTACCCTAGTAATCCACAAGCTAATTGAAAAAAGACAACAGTAAAATGTATTCACATATGGTAGTTTATAATTACAATACTAATATAAAGAAACACTTATCAGTTTAAGGCTTAGATAAAGGACGATAAGTAAGTCCTTTTATATATACATATATAATTTTGTTTTAAATAAAACTTTATCACTAATACATTGGCTCGTTTCCGACCACTTAAAACATCTGGAATTGTTGTTCCAAGTATTTAAAGATATGTTTTATTTATTTATTTTCCAAATGTTTCATTTTGATGACCACCAGCATGAGTTAGTTGAAATACTAGAGTCCACTACTTTCGTGGCGTTGTTCTTAAATATTGAAAATTATTACTCAAACATTATTGTCCTTTATAAAACAAAATGAGCTTTAACTTTTGTGATTCTATAATGTTATATATGCTTATTGTGAATTTGTACAGGTTACGTAGTTGCTTACGTCATAAACTGAACAAACTTGGTTCTACACAAGAATCAAAGTACGATCAGTAAAAACATGTTAAATTTAAAAACCAACATAACCAGATAAACCTGTGTTAGTTAAAACATCTTCAAAGAATTTCATTCTGTTTTGAATTTCGTGCGAAGTTGCACGAGGACTGTCCGAGCTACGTGCCCTAAAGTTCTGAAGAGCTAGTCAACACCACCTAGCGTCCACTGTTGTGCCACTTTTTCACTAAACAAACGTTACATTATAACTGGCCTGGTGTGTTAAACCGTGGTACATAAACATACCAGACTGTTAAAACTGGTTTGGTATATTAAGCCGTGGCATATAAATACACCAGACTGATAAAACTCGTCTAGTATTTTGAACCGTGGTACATAAACATACCAAACTGTTAAAATTGGTCTAGTATGTTAAACCGTGGTACATAAATATATCAGCGTGATCAAACTGGTCTACTATATTAAACCGTGGTACATAAACATACTGGAATGTTACAACTGGCCCGGTATGTTAAACCGAGGTAAATAAACATACCGGACTGTTGGAACGATCAAGCAAAGTAAGACTAGACTTCTGGAGAGATTCAGCGAAGCGAGCTATACAATGATTCTCGATGAGTTTAATCAACAGCAGGACGTGACGAGATTCATAAGTAGTTCGAGTTGGATCGAGTTCAAGGAGGTAAAGTCGTCACCGTTTTACTTAAAACACTAATTGACTTTCGTGGGCAACATACAAGCTGCTACCAACCGTTGGAAAGTAGCTTTATAACACAGTGAGTAATAATCAAAACTGACTTGACAGTCACGCCCAATTGTTACCTAAACTTAACGAGAGATCTTATATAATATTTCATAAATCACAAAATCCATAAACGTTTGATATACAGGATAAACCTAGTAACTGGACATTAATGGTGTTTCAATCTTTTCAGCTTTACGTTTGATATACAGGACAAACCTAGTAACTGGGCATTAATGTTGTTTCAATCTTTTCAGCTTTACGTTTGATATACAGGACAAACCTAGTAACTGGACATTAATGTTGTTTCAATCTTTTCAGCTTTACGTTTGATATACAGGATAAACCTAGTAACTGGACATTAATGTTGTTTCAATCTTTTCAGCTTTACGTTTGATATACAGGACAAACCTAGTAACTGGACATTAATGTTGTTTCAATCTTTTCGGCTTTACGTTTGATATACAGGATAAACCTAGTAACTGGACATTAATGTTGTTTCAATCTTTTCAGCTTTACGTTTGATATACAGGATAAACCTAGTAACTGGACATTAATGTTGTTTCAATCTTTTCAGCTTTACGTTTGATATACAGGACAAACCTAGTAACTGGACATTAATGGTGTTTCAATCTTTTCAGCTTTACGTTTGATATACAGGATAAACCTAGTAACTGGACATTAATGTTGTTTCAATCTTTTCAGCTTTACGTTTGATATACAGGATAAACCTAGTAACTGGACATTAATGGTGTTTCAATCTTTTCAGCTTTACGTTTGATATACAGGACAAACCTAGTAACTGGACATTAATGGTGTTTCAATCTTTTCAGCTTTACGTTTGATATACAGGATAAACCTAGTAACTGGACATTAATGTTGTTTCAATCTTTTCAGCTTTACGTTTGATATACAGGACAAACCTAGTAACTGGGCATTAATGGTGTTTCAATCTTTTCAGCTTTACGTTTGATATACAGGATAAACCTAGTAACTGGACATTAATGTTGTTTCAATCTTTTCAGCTTTACGTTTGATATACAGGACAAACCTAGTAACTGAACATTAATGTTGTTTCAATCTTTTCAGCTTTACGTTTGATATACAGGACAAACCTAGTAACTGGACATTAATGTTGTTTCAATCTTTTCAGCTTTACGTTTGATATACAGGATAAACCTAGTAACTGGACATTAATGTTGTTTCAATCTTTTCAGCTTTACGTTTGATATATAAGACAAACGGTTTATCATGATTACAGTGTTTTAAGTAAAAGGTATTGATAACCAACAGAATGCATGGTGGGAAGTTGTTTGAATTAATGGATATTTTATTATAACCCTTCAGGTAATATAAACTTGTCACGTAGTAGTAACTGTTCCAAGAGTAATAACCTATCAGGTAGTATTGACCCACAAGTTGTAATAACCCATCAGGTAGTAATAAACCATCAGGATGTAATAATCCACCAGGCCACAATTAGTACTTTTATGTAAATATTAATGGGTTTTTTTTCTTTAAATAAAAATGTTTTATGAAAACCAAACCTGAAGCCAGACGGGACTCAAACCCTGTATTCAAAAGTGTCTTTGGTGCGAAGCACCATACCTTTGTTTCCATTTTCCACTTCATTCAGAGAAATGTTGATAAATCTCAAAACATTAGTGCTTTTCAAAACAAATAATATAAACAGAGATAAACAAAAAGTAACTAGGAATTTCAAAGAAACCTAACCGTAGTGGGTGGATGATACCTAACCGTAGTGGGTGGATGATATATAATGAAACCTAACCGTAGTGGGTGGATGATATATAACCTAACCGTAGTGGGTGGATGATATATAACCTAACTGTAGTGGGTGGATGATATATAACCTAACCGTAGTGGGTGGATGATATATAACCTAACTGTAGTGGGTGGATGATATATAACCTAACCGTAGTGGGTGGATGATATATAACCTAACTGTAGTGGGTGGATGATATATAACCTAACCGTAGTGGGTGGATGATATATAACCTAACTGTAGTGGGTGGATGATATATAACCTAACCGTAGTGGGTGGATGATATATAACCTAACTGTAGTGGGTGGATGATATATAACCTAACCGTAGTGGGTGGATGATATATAACCTAACCGTAGTGGGTGGATGATATATAATGGTATCAAGTCACGTGTCATATAGGAGAAATTGACTTTTCGGTCACTGAAGTAATGTATGTAAATACATATAAATATTTCATATAAATCAGTGTTAAGTAATTATCTTAGGATCTTTTGTCATAAATACCTGTGTATCGACATCAAAAGATTTCATTATATCTTTCCAGACCTGTTTGTTAGTACTTCTAATAATGTGAGTTCACTGACTTTATTGTAGCACTACAGCACCACCTGTAAACTACCAAACCTCTTAGAAAAATATATAAATTAATATATAAATAAAAACTGGAATATAAGAGTTTGGTTTGAATTTCACGCAAAGCTACTCGAGGACTATCTGCGCTAGCTGTCCCTAATTTAGCAGTGTAAGACTAGAGGGAAGGCAGCTAGTCATCACCAACCACTGTCAATTCTTGGGCTACTTATTCTTTTACCAACGAATGATGGGATTGACCGCACATTATAACGCCCCTACGGCTGAAAGACCGAGCATATTTGGTGTGACAGAGATTCGAACCCGCGACCCTCGGATCACAAGTCGAATGCCTTAACCACCTGGCCATGCCGAGCCAGAATATAATAGATGTTGGTTGTTGTTAACTGCAATGCTAAACAATGGGCTATATGTGTTCTGTCAACCACAAGTATCGAAACCCAGTTTTTAGCGTCATAAGCCTACAGATATGAGAAAATAAATGGGAACTGAGGAGAAAACAAATAAGCAGCTATAGCTTGTAGGAAATAAAATATTGTATTAATTCGAGACGTGAGCAACGCACCTGCGCAGTTAACTCAATAACCTGTTTAATTCTGTGGTCTTTAGAATTCGATTGACACAGCATCCTAAAGTTAGGTTTAGTTTACCTTGCTTTATGATTCAATTATGACGTGATTTCCTATGTACTCTTACAAGACTCATTCACAGTTCGACTCAAGAGTATTTTAATCACGTTAGTGTGAACCACAATGTAATTAAATGTAAGCCAAAATTCTAAATGTATCTTTTGATTTTACCCAGAAGAAATTTTAACATATAAATTCAATTAAAACTTTGTTTTAACTTTAAATATAGTCGCCGAATTTTCAGAGCTACAGCCCTTTATACTAACGTAATCAATAATATAATTCATGTCGACACAGATTTTTAGTAAGCACGAATAACATCATCTCTAGCTGGCGCTTCATTCTTTACCACCAGTTATTTCTTTAAAAGGAATGACAATGATTTCTTCTGAAAATACAAAACAAAAACTTCGTTGTATAAATTAAAACATTCAAGAGTTTCTAATAATTTGAAACAGATATATGAGTTTTTCGAAACGTTCGTGGCTCGAGCTAACAAAAAATCTAAACGTAGGTCCTTGTTTTTCTAAGTAATCAACTTCATGAAATTATTTTGTGTGTTGTGGATTTTTTAAGGAAACACGTGAACAGTGTTAAACATCATGGGGCAGCTCGTGCAGTGATAAAATGTTTAGTTTAAAAGGAAGAAACACCGCAAGAACTCCATCAGGACATGAACGGAAGAGTAAAAGAGAGGACATTTAACAGTGGAAGCGTGGTGCACTGAGTCTGAGTAGAAAATCACGATCAGATAGGCTCTTAACACCGACCACAACAGAAATTGCAGATAAAGTTCATGATTTTAAAATAGGAAGTTAAGTGAGGAAGTGGGAGTCGGTAGGAAGTTAAGTGAGGAAGCGGGAGTCGGTAGGAAGTTAAGTGAGGAAGCGGGAGTCGGTAGGAAGTTAAGTGAGGGAGTGGGAGTCGATTAGAGTATTGCAGCAAGCATTTAGAATGCGTAAGGTTGTTGTAAAATGGTTTTGAGATTGCTGTTGTCAGAGTGGTTGAAACACAATACCTTAAACAATAGATTAGTAGCTATGGATGAAACATGGGTTCAACACTTCTACCCAGATATATCAAGGATGAAAAGGTGGATCCTTACGTTAGACACGGTAAGAATATGTTTGATTATAACAAACACACATTGGGCTATCTGCTGTGTCCACCCAAAGGAATCGAACACCTGAATTTAGCATTGTAAATCCGAAGATTTACAGCTGTCCCATAAGGCGCAAGAGTCATAAGGTGAATACTTGAATTTAGTAATATCTTACTAAATCTAACGCGTCTAAAACTATTGACATAAATGAAATTCATTTACTTTTCAGTAAAACAAATAATTCGCAAACAAATATTTATCATACTTAAAATTAATTCAGAAACTTAAATTGTTATCAATAATTGAAGCAAATTTAAGTTAGTTTTATTTTAAACAAATATTGAGAAAAAAAGTTTCATAAACGCTTCTTTATATCCAGATAAAACAAGTTTGAAATAGTACATTTTTAACTGAAGACGTAAAACTTAAAGGTTACGACTGCTACAATTAAAGCCAAGACCAATAACGCGAAAGTGAATCCGCCTGGGTTTAGTGAAAGTTAATCACTTTAAAAGGGTTTCATTTACCACAGTTTCTACGTGTGGAATTATCGAGCTGGCTCGTAACTAGAATGTTCGAGAAAATCCATTCTGGAGAAGATAACAGTGATTTGAAGGAACCATTAAATACTGACCACTTTAGATTCTATAAAGTTCACGTGAAAGACAAGAAACCAACAACGTTAGCACCTTCACAGAAGTCTATTAAGAGTCACTAGTATGTTTCAAATTGACTGCATTTTATCAGAAAAGAAAACAAGACAAGATTCAAACTGCTGTGATAATAAATTACTTGTGATTATGTTATATATGTGTTCACAGATATAACATATTTATAATTATGTTATATATATGTATGATCAGATATTTAAATTACTTTTAAATATATATAAGTGTTCACATATCAAAACATTCATAACTATCTTCACAGATACAAATTACTTATAATTATTTTATACATATATATGTGTTCAGAGATACAAAATACTCATAATTACGATCTATATATATATGTGTGTTCAGATATACAAAATACTCATAATTACGATCTATATATATACGTGTGTTCAGAGATACAAAATACTCATAATTACGATCTATATGTAATGATGTTATATATAAGTGTTTGTAGATACAAAATACTTAAAATAATATTCTATATATGTGTTCATAAATACTAAATACTTATAATGATGTTATATATATCCATATATATATTTGTATGTATGTGCTCATAGATAGAAAATCCTTATCATTATGCTATATATATATATCTGAATTCACACATCAAAATACTTATAACGATGTTAAATATATACATACATATACGTGTGTTCACATGTTTAAAATACTTATCATGATGTCATATATATATATGTTTGCTCACAGATACAAAATACTTACAATTATGTTGTATACAGTGATGTCGAGAAAACCCACTTGTAGAGAAATATATATGTAGAAACGGCTCGTCGATGACCGAAGAAGGTCGAAACGTTGTTCGCTCTTCTATGTAAAATATTTTCTCAACCCAAACGAGCCGTTTTTGCATATATATGTTATATACATGTGTGTATATGTTATATATGTTCAAATACTCTAAATACTTACGACAATGTTATATATATGTGTTTACAAATACAACATAGTTGTAATGATATCGTATATGTGTTCACATATAAATATGTTACACATATGTGGCTACAGATAAACAAAATACTTATAATGATGTTACATATACGTGTGTGCTCACAGATACAAAATATTTGTAATAATATTATATAGAAATGTGTTCACTGATACATATTTATTAACACTACATACATAACTTCATTATAAGAAATCTGTATATGTGAACACATATATATATATCATATGAATATAAGTATTTTGTATGTGTAAACATATATATATAACGTAATTATAAGTATTTTGTATCTGTGAAAAAATAGATATATATAGCATAGTTATAAAAATTTTATATATGTCGACTCTGTATATATATATAGTATCATTATAAGTTTATGTGTATGTGAACATATATATATATATATGGAGAATAAATACAAGCATTCTCTATCAATGAACACATATATATAACATCATTTATAATAAATTTGTATATGTGAACACGTATATATAATATAATTATGAGTATTTTTATATGTGAACACACACATATATAACATGTGAACACACATGTTTCTGTATACATGGATATAACATAATTATATGTATTTTGTATCTGTGTAGAAATACATATATATAACATAATTATAAGAATTTTATATCTTTCAACACTGTATATATACATAACATCATTATAAGTGTTTTGCATAAGTGAACAGTCGTATATGCTTATATATATAACATTATTATACGTATGTTATATATGCAAACATATATGCCTTTGTGTAACATCATTACAAGGAATTTGAATAAGTGAATACATATGCATATAACATCATTATAAGTATTTTATACATATCAAAATGTAAATATATATATATAACATAATTATCAGTGTTTTATACATGTGAACCCTACCCTCTAATAGCTGGTGTTCCCCCTTTGGCTGAAATAACTGCAGTGAGACGCTTTTTGCAGCCATCTACCAGTATCTGACATCGGTCTGAAGAAAGTTTGCCCCACTCGTCAATGCAGAATTCTTTCAGCTGTGAAATGTTTGAGGGGTTTCTTGCATGTAGAGCCCGTTTCAAGTCACCCCACAGCATCTCAATGGGATTAAGATCTGGGCTTTGACTCGGCCATTCCAGGACTCCCCATTTCTTAGTTTACAGCCAGTCCTTGGTGCATTTACTGGTATGTTTTGGGTCATTGTCATGTTGCAGGATCCAGTTCCGCTTCAGCTTTAATTTTTTTACAGATGGTCTCACATGATCCTCAAGCACCCTCTGATACACAGTAGAATTTATGGTTGATTCTATGATTGTGAGCTGTCCAGGTCCTGCTGCAGAAAAGCAGCCCCAAACAATGACACTTCCACCTCCACGCTTCACAGTTGGCATGCGTTTCTTTTCCTGGAATGCTATATTTGGTTTACGCCAAACATGTCCTCTGTTCTGGTGTCCAAATAATTCAATTTTGGACTCATCTGTCCAAAGAACATAATTCCAGAAGTCCTGGTCGTTGTCTACATTCACTCTGGCAAACTTCAGTCTGGCCTTGATGTTTCTCTTAGAGAGCAAAGGTTTCCTCCTTGCATACATCCCATGCAAGTTAAACTTGTGCAGTCTCTTTCTGATTGTAGAGGCATGCACTTTCACATCAACAGTAGCCAGAGCCCGCTGTAGGTCTCGTGATGATATGTTAGGGTGTTTGGAGACCTCTTTTAGCATCTTGCGGTCTGCTCTCGGGGTGAACTTGCTTGGACGACCAGACCTGGGCATGTTGGTAGTTGTTTTGAAAGCCCTCCACTTGTTGACTATTTTCCGGACAGTGGAATGGCTTATTATTTGGGATCTTTTTAAATCCCTTACCAGACTCATAAGCTGCTACAATTTTCTTTCTGAAGGCCTCAGACAGTTCTTTTGCTCTCACCATGGTACTCACTCTCACTTCAACAGTCAGGAGCACACCAAACTAAATGTCTGAGGTTTAAATAGGGCAAGCCTCATTGAAAATGCTGAGTAACGATCTTCTAATCATGTGCACCTGGTGTGATAAACCTGTGTGTGAACGGAACCATTTTATGTAAGTATAAATGTGGGGGTGTCCTAACTTTTTACTCAGCTAGAATATACATTTTTGTAGCACGGCATTTACAGAAGATCTTGAAAAGTCTTTTCTTCAGTTTTAATTGTTTAGTTATATTCCTATAATCTCTCAGTATTGTTAAAATTGAGATTAAATATCTATATATCCAAAAATGTTACAAAAATACACAGGCTTTCATAGGGTGTCCTAACTTTTCACATGACTGTATGTATAGATACTTATACCTGTGTATTCACATAAATAAAATACTTATTATTATATTATATATTTATACATGTGTTCACATATAAAAATAATTATAATTATGTTATATATATTTGTTTCAGACACAACATACTTATAATGATGTTATATATATATATACACGTGTGTTCATAGATACAAAATACTTATAATAATGTTAGTTATATATATCTTCATAGATAGAAAATACTTATAATGATATTATATATATATATGTGTTTACACAGATAATATACAAATAATTATGTTATATATGTGTTTACACAGATAATATACAAATAATTATGTTATATATGTGTTTACAGATACAAAATACGTAGCAATATCCCACAGTTTAGTTACAATACTAGCTTTTGTTTTCACAGGTTAACAAGGTCAACCAGTTTAGTTATAATAATAACTTTTGTTTTCACAGGTTAACAATGTCAACCAGTTTAGTTACAATACTAGCTTTTGTTTTCACAGGTTAACAATGTCAACCAGTTTAGTTATAATAATAACTTTTGTTTTCACAGGTTAACAAGGTCAACCAGTTTAGTTATAATACTAGCTTTTGTTTTCACAGGTTAACAATGTCAACCAGTTTAGTTATAATAATAACTTTTGTTTTCACAGGTTAACAATGTCAACCAGTTTAGTTATAATAATAACTTTTGTTTTCACAGGTTAACAATGTCAACCAGTTTAGTTACAATACTAGTTTTGTTTTCACAGGTTAACAATGTCAACAAGTTTATTTACAATACTACCTTTTGTTTTCACAGCTTAACAATCTCAACCAGTTTAGTTACAATACTAGCTTTTGTTTTCACAGCTTAACAATCTCAACCAGTTTAGTTATAATACTAGCTTTTGTTTTCACAGGTTAACAATGTCAACCAGTTTAGTTATAATAATAACTTTTGTTTTCACAGGTTAACAATGTCAACCAGTTTAGTTACAATACTAGCTTTTGTTTTCACAGGTTAACAATGTCAACCAGTTTAGTTACAATACTAGCTTTTGTTTTCACAGGTTAACAATGTCAACCAGTTTAGTTACAATACTAGCTTTTGTTTTCACAGCTTAACAATCTCAACCAGTTTAGTTACAATACTAGCTTTTGTTTTCACAGCTTAACAATCTCAACCAGTTTAGTTACAATACTAGCTTTTGTTTTCACAGGTTAACAATGTAACACAGCTAAGTTATAATACTAACTTTTGTTTTCACAGGTTAACAATGTCAACCAGTTTAGTTACAATACTAGCTTTTGTTTTCACAGTTTTACAATATCACACAGTGTAATTACAGTAATAGCCTTTGTTTTCACCGGTTAACAGTGTCACACAGTATAGTTACAATAATAACTTTTGATTTCCCATGTTAACAATGCCACACAGTATAGTTACAATAATAACTTTTGATTTCCCATGTTAACAATGTCACACAGTATAGTTACAATAATAACTTTTGATTTCCCAGGTTAACAATGTCACACAGTATAGTTACAATAATAACTTTTGATTTCCCAGGTTAACAATGTCACACAGTATAGTTACAATAATAACTTTTGATTTCCAAGGTTAACAATGTCACACAGTATACTTACAATAATAACTTTTGATTTCCCATGTTAACAATGCCACACAGTATAGTTACAATAATAACTTTTGATTTCCCAGGTTAACAATGTCAGACAGTATAGTTACAATAATAACTTTTGATTTCCCATGTTAACAATGCCACACAGTATAGTTACAATAATAACTTTTGATTTTCCAGGTTAACAATGTCAGACAGTATAGTTACAATAATAACTTTTGATTTCCCAGGTTAACAATGTCACACAGTGTAGTTACAATAATAACTTTTGATTTCCCAGGTTAACAATGTCACACAGTATAGTTACAATAATAACTTTTGTTTTCACAGGTTAACAATATTCAGCGGTGTAGTTAGAATAAATCGAGTACTTTCGCTGTTCAAAGGTTAATATTTATTTAATCAGAGAAGTAAAAACCAATAATAACAAATAATTATTAGGAGATCACATTATCACTGAACAATGAACTGGTTATTTTCTATTATAATATGAGTTGTGAAGTGTCAACGTTGAAAGGTAACTATTCTTAAAAGTTGGTGATAGCGGAAGCTCGTGTGACGTCAAATAAAAATAGTAATTAAAAATCATATCTAAATAACACTTCATTTATACACTAGTGAGAACACTTCAAGGTACTATTTATACAGTAGTGAGAACACTTCATAGTACTATTTATACAGTAGTGAGAACACTTCATAGTACTATTTATACAGTAGTGAGAACACTTTAAGATACTATTTATACAGTAGTGAAAACACTTCAAGGTACTATTTATACACTAGTGAGAACGCTTCAAGGTACTATTTATACACTAGTGAGAACACTTCATAGTACTATGTATACACTAGTGAGAACACTTCATGGTACTATTTATACACTAGTGAGAACACTTCATGGTACTATTTATACACTAGTGAGAACACTTCATGGTACTATTTATACAGTAGTGAGAACACTTCAAGGTACTATTTATACACGAGTGAGAACACTTCAAGGTACTATTTATACACTAGTGAGAACACTTCATGGTACTATTTATACAGTAGTGAGAACACTTCATAGTACTATTTATACAGTAGTGAGAACACTTCAAGGTACTATTTATACACTAGTGAGGAACACTTCATGGTACTATTTATACACTAGTGAGAACACTTCATGGTACTATTTATACACTAGTGAGAACACTACATAGTACTATGTATACACTAGTGAGAACACTTCATGGTACTATGTATACACTAGTGAGAACACTTCATGGTACTATTTATACAGTAGTGAGAACACTTCAAGGTACTATTTATACACTAGTGAGAACACTTCATGGTACTATTTATACACTAGTGAGAACACTTCAAGGTACTATTTATACAGTAGTGAGAACACTTCATAGTACTATTTATACAGTAGTGAGAACACTTCATAGTACTATTTATACAGTAGTGAGAACACTTTAAGATACTATTTATACAGTAGTGAGAACACTTTAAGATACTATTTATACAGTAGTGAGAACACTTCATAGTACTATTTATACACTAGTGAGAACACTTCATGGTACTATTTATACATTCGTGAGAGCACTTCATAGTACTATTTATACATTAGTGAGAACACTTCATGGTACTATTTATATAGTAGCAACAACACTTCATGGTACTATTTATACAATAGTGAGAACACTTCATGGTACTATTTATGCAGTAGTGGGACATTTCAAGATACTATTTATTGTCTTGAGAACACTTCAAGGTACTGTTTATACAGTAGTTATAACATTTCAAGATACTTTTTGTAGTGTTGGGAGCACTTCAATGTAGTATCTCAACTGTTTGGAGAACACAAGAAATATTAGCAGGTTTTCAGCAAAATAAATCACAACCTGAAATACAGAAGTGTTTAAATGACATTTCAGGTTTAAAGACAGACCTCAAACTGAATGTTAAAGGAAGGGAGTCAGGGTGTGAAAGTGACGAATCCTCCTGAGAAAGGAGTTGAGTGTTAATCTCGTGATATGACATGAATTATTAGTTCATCATGTATTCATAGAAATGGTCTTTAGTATCGTATTACATTTACAAATGGAATTTTCTCTTGAAATGTTCTTTTTATACGCATATTGTTTCGAATTATTCATAGCGAGAGAACGACAATTCTCTATCTATAAGATAATATTCTTGAAAAATAAATTATATTTCTTGTTGAAACGTTCACTGAGTAACTTGTGTTGAGAAACGAAAGCCACCATTTCTTTCAACGTTTTACTAACTCCTTCAAAAAGTCCAGATGCTGCTTTACAAGATATATAACTTCAGTGTACAATCTTGGTAGCCACTACACAAGGACGTAGATACTTGAACGTTTTAACGAGAATTCCCTGAATAAAAGGGGGCCTAAAGTGCATTCATATTGGCAAGAAAAACAGAATTGTCTAGGTGATTACAACGACTTAATCTCGTATTCGCGTGCATGAAGATAAGGATTCGAAACTAAACTTGCAGCATTTGTTCGATACATATTCAGATATTGAGAGCTAGAAGATTGAAACTGGTTAATCATGGATCACGCAACGTGAAACTTCTAACAAACTCTATTTCTGTTCGTCTCTTGTTTCCTTAAAGATCCTGATAGCGTGTTATTATTATGATTAATGAAATCAAAATAAACTATGATCATCTTACGTCATAATTACGTCATTTCTAGTGTCATGATGAATCCATTTACCAAATATAAGAGAAAAACCTTTTTCTTAAAAGATAAAGTTAAAGTAGTCTATACTAATACGACTATTAACAGATTCATCAGGCACAAGTTAAAGTTTAGTAATAATAAAAAATTACTAAAGAAAAAAACCATTTCTCACATCAACGTTTCGGAATTTACAAATTTTATTAACACTAATATTACAACATTATTGTACATTACGACTAGAAATTTAAGACAGTTAATTTGGCAGAACATGAAACAGTAAACTAAGATAGCTGAAAGGCGTTTAGGTTAATATTCAGAACTGGGAATTCATTACATGTGAGCCCCACCACCATCAGCAGCGACTGTGAAGTGTCTTAAAAACTTCGATAAATTAAGTTGATATTTCTTGATGTGCCTGATGTAGATAAATAATATCTGTTGACCAGGGCTTGTTATGGCTGTGTTATTTCTTCCATTATGGCAGAGAGATGACAGCTGTTAATATGTTTTGGTTATTTCTTCTATTAGGCAACAGAGATGACAGCTGTTAATATATATTGGTTATTTCTTCCATTAGGGAACAGAGATGACAGCTGTTAATATGTTTCGGTTATTTCTTCCATTAGGGCACAGAGATGACAGCTGTTGATATGTTTTGGTTATTTCTTCTATTAGGGCACAGAGATGACAGCTGTTAATATGTTTTGGTTATTTCTTCTATTAGGGCACAGAGATGACAGATGTTAATATGTTTGGTTATTTCTTCTATTAGGGCACAGAGATGACAGATGTTAATATGTTTTGGTTATTTCTTGGATTAGGGCACAGAGATGACAGCTGTTAATATGTTTTGGTTATTTCTTCTGTTAGGGCACAGAGATGACAGCTGTTAATATGTTTTGGTTATTTCTTCTATTAGGCAACAGAGATGACAGCTGTTAATATATATTGGTTATTTCTTCCATTAGGGAACAGAGATGACAGCTGTTAGTATGTTTTGGTAATTTTTTCTATTAGGGCACAGAGATGACAGCTGTTAGTATGTTTTGGTTATTTCTTCTATTAGGGCACAGAGATGACAGCTGTTAATATGTTTTGGTTATTTCTTCTATTAGGCAACAGAGATGACAGCTGTTAATATATATTGGTTATTTCTTCCATTAGAGAACAGAGATGACAGCTGTTAGTGTGTTTTGGTAATTTCTTCTATTAGGGCACAGAGATGACAGCTGTTAGTATGTTTTGGTTATTTTTTCTATTAGGGTACAGAGATGACAGCTGTTAATATGTTTTGGGTATTTCTTCTATTAGGGCACAGAGATGACAGATGTTAATATGTTTTGGTTATTTCTTCCATTAGGTAAAACTGCTATTTTTACCTGCTTATCAGTATTTGCAGACACAGAGAGAGAGTGTGTAGTTTTATTTTTTTTACAAATGGTGTATTGAACTACACATGGTTTTCAAATGCATCTTTAGAATTTGTTTTATGGATAATAACGAACATTTTTCTTCACCATTCCACTGCTGTCATGTGTTTAAATGGATCAAAAGCATGCACAGACAGGTTTATCTTGTTACTGTCAGCGAGATACTGAGGTCTTTATAAAACGGGATACATACCATGAATCCAGAAGTGGTTTATTTTATTTTATTTTATTGATGTACTTAACTATCAATGGCATTATTTATTTAAATAATGATTGTTTAGAACCAATTGATCATAATAAATAATCTGTAAACATTACAATACTGTTGCTCAACCATCTCCAAAAATTAACACACCATTAGTCAACCATCTATGCACATTACAACACCGTTGATGTCTCACTTTATCAGCATCTGGTCGTTAAAACGAAGTATATATTGGAACCATTCTAAATAACTTCACTACTGTAAATCCAAACCTTCAGACAATATTTCACTTAAAGTAATCTTTTAATAAAATTTTATAATGTAGTGATGTGGGGTGAATTAATTATCTGGACAAGCTAAACCCTCTCTATAGAAACAAGTACCTTAGCTTAAGAGTAATAAACAATCTCACAAGATGAGATTCCTTTAAAAGTAAGCACTACATCTGACCATAGTCATTACCCGATATATCATATCGAGACTTCACTAATATGTGAACAGGGGAAACCATCTGAATAGAACAAAACTAAACATGAAACCAGTTGTGAACATAGCTAATTCAGGTTGATCATCTTACTTGTAAGGATTAGAACATATTGATTCATTGTTAGCAATATTCCAAACCATAATAATTTCCAACGGTATATCAGGAAGTTATACCAGTTTGGAAAATTTATGTTAGTCTAACTCCGTATACTAAACTACCAATGTAAAATAAACCAAATAATAAAAGTAAAAATGATAATTTATAAAATGGGTAGTTTATATACTAACCTATAGCATTACAAAACAGTTTATATACTAACCTACAGCATTACAAAACAGTTTATACAACACTAAACAAAGAATATGTTATTTTTAAAACCAATTGCTTGCTTCCTAAATTATCACTGATTCCCTGATGTTATTAAGCTATAGTAAATTATATAACACTCTAATCAATATAATATAACACTCTAATCAATATAATATAAAATTCTAATCAGTATAATGTAACACTCTAATCAATATAATATAACACTCTAATCAATATAATATAACACTCTAATCAGTATAATATAACACTCTAATCAATATAATATAACACTCTAATCAGTATAATATAACACTAATCAGTATAATATAACACACTAATCAATATAATATAACACTCTAATCAGTATAATATAACACTCTAATCAATATAATATAACACTCTAATCAGTATAATATAACAACTAACAGTATAATATAATCAATATAATATAACACTCTAATCAGTATAATATAACACTCCAATCAGTATAATATAAAGCTCTAATCAGTATAATATAACACTCTAATCAATATAATATAACACTCTAATCAATATAATATAACACTCCAATCAGTATAATATAACACTCTAATCAATATAATATAACACTCTAATCAGTATAATATAACACTCAAATCAGTATAATATAACACTCTAATCAATATAATATAACACTCTAATCAGTATAATATAACACTCTAATCAATATAATATAACACTCTAATCAGTATAATATAACACACTAATCAATATAATATAACACTCTAATCAGTATAATATAACACTCCAATCAGTATAATATAAAGCTCTAATCAGTATAATATAACACTCTAATCAATATAATATAACACTCCAATCAGTATAATATAAAGCTCTAATCAGTATAATATAACACTCTAATCAGTATAATATAACACTCCAATCAGTATAATATAAAGCTCTAATCAATATAATATAACACTCTAATCAGTATAATATAACACACTAATCAATATAATATAACACTCTAATCAGTATAATATAACACTCTAATCAGTATAATATAACACTCCAATCAGTATAATATAACACTCTAATCAATATAATATAACACTCCAATCAGTATAATATAACACTCTAATCAATATAATATAACACTCTAATCAGTATAATATAACACTCTAATCAGTATAATATAACACTCTAATCAATATAATATAACACTCTAATCAATATAATATAACACTCTAATCAGTATAATATAACACACTAATCAATATAATATAACACTCTAATCAGTATAATATAACACTAATCAATATAATATAACACTCTAATCAGTATAATATAACACTCTAATCAATATAATATAACACTCCAATCAGTATAATATAAAGCTCTAATCAGTATAATATAACACTCTAATCAATATAATATAACACTCTAATCAATATAATATAACACTCTAATCAGTATAATATAACACACTAATCAATATAATATAACACTCTAATCAGTATAATATAACACTCTAATCAATATAATATAACACTCTAATCAGTATAATATAACACTCTAATCAGTATAATATAACACTAATCAGTATAATATAACACACTAATCAATATAATATAACACTCTAATCAGTATAATACAAAACTCTAATCAGTATAATATAACACTCTAATCAGTATAATATAACACTCTAATCAATATAATATAACACTCTAATCAGTATAATATAACACTAATCAGTATAATATAACACACTAATCAATATAATATAACACTCAAATCAGTATAATATAACACTCTAATCAATATAATATAACACTCTAATCAGTATAATATAACACACTAATCAATATAATATAACTCTCTAATCAGTATAATATAACACTATAATCAATATAATATAACACTCTAATCAGTATAATATAACACTAATCAGCATAATATAACACACTAATCAATATAATATAACACTCTAATCAATATAATATAACACTCTAATCAGTATAATATAACACTCCAATCAGTATAATATAACACTCTAATCAATATAATATAACACTCTAATCAGTATAATATAACACTCTAATCAATATAATATAACACTCTAATCAGTATAATATAACACTCTAATCAGTATAATATAACACTCTAATCAATATAATATAACACTCTAATCAGTATAATATAACACTCTAATCAATATAATATAACACTCTAATCAGTATAATATAACACTCTAATCAATATAATATAACACTCTAATCAGTATAATATAACACTCTAATCAATATAATATAACACTCTAATCAGTATAATATAACACTCTAATCAGTATAATATAACACTCTAATCAATATAATATAACACTCTAATCAGTATAATATAACACTCTAATCAATATAATATAACACTCTAATCAGTATAATATAACACTCTAATCAATATAATATAACACTCTAATCAGTATAATATAACACACTAATCAATATAATATAACACTCTAATCAATATAATATAAAATTCTAATCAGTATAATGTAACACTCTAATCAATATAATATAACACTCTAATCAATATAATATAACACTCTAATCAATATAATATAAAATTCTAATCAGTATAATGTAACACTCTAATCAATATAATATAACACTCTAATCAATATAATATAACACTCTAATCAGTATAATATAACACTCTAATCAATATAATATAACACTCCAATCAGTATAATATAACACTCTAATCAATATAATATAACACTCTAATCAGTATAATATAACACACTAATCAATATAATATAACACTCTAATCAGTATAATATAACACTCTAATCAATATAATATAACACTCTAATCAGTATAATATAACACTCTAATCAGTATAATATAACACTCTAATCAGTATAATATAACACACTAATCAATATAATATAACACTCTAATCAGTAGAATATAACACTCTAATCAATATAATATAACACTCTAATCAGTATAATATAACACACTAATCAATATAATATAACACTCTAATCAGTATAATATAACACTCTAATCAATATAATATAACACTCTAATCAATATAATATAACACTCCAATCAGTATAATATAACACTCTAATCAATATAATATAACACTCTAATCAGTATAATATAACACTCTACTCAATATAATATAACACTCTAATCAGTATAATATAACACTCTAATCAGTATAATATAACACACTAATCAGTATAATATAACACACTAATCAATATAATATAACACTCTAATCAGTATAATGTAACACTCTAATCAATATAATATAACACTCTAATCAGTATAATATAACACTCTAATCAATATAATATAACACTCTAATCAGTATAATATAACACACTAATCAATATAATATAACACTCTAATCAGTATAATATAACACTCTAATCAATATAATATAACACTCTAATCAGTATAATATAACACTCTAATCAGTATAATATAACACTAATCAGTATAATATAACACACTAATCAATATAATATAACACACTAATCAGTATAATATAAAACTCTAATTAATATAATATAACACTCTAATCAGTATAATATAACACTCTAATCAATATAATATAACACTCTAATCAGTATAATATAACACACTAATCAATATAATATAACACTCTAATCAGTATAATATAACACTCTAATCAATATAATATAACACTCCAATCAATATAATATAACACTCTAATCAGTATAATATAACACTCCAATCAGTATAATATAACACTCTAATCAATATAATATAACACTCTAATCAGTATAATATAACCCTCTAATCAATATAATATAACACTCTAATCAGTATAATATAACACACTAATCAATATAATATAACACTCTAATCAGTATAATATAACACTCTAATCAATATAATATAACACTCTAATCAGTATAATATAACACTCTAATCAGTATAATATAACACTCTAATCAATATAATATAACACTCTAATCAGTATAATATAACACTCTAATCAGTATAATATAACACTCTAATCAATATAATATAACACTCTAATCAATATAATATAACACTCTAATCAGTATAATATAACACTCTAATCAATATAATATAACACTCTAATCAATATAATATAAAATTCTAATCAGTATAATGTAACACTCTAATCAATATAATATAACACTCTAATCAATATAATATAACACTCCAATCAGTATAATATAAAGCTCTAATCAGTATAATATAACACTCTAATCAATATAATATAACACTCCAATCAGTATAATATAACACTCTAATCAATATAATATAACACTCTAATCAATATAGCTCATTATTACATATTCTTATCTATTATTGCAATGTTTTGTCGAATATTTTCTCTTCTTTCAATATATTTTATTACTCCAATGTTTTAACCAATATATTCTCTGAATGTTTCATTTAACATATACCCTAACTGATATTTTGTATCGAATATTCGTCTTATTGTAATGTTTTATCGAACATTTCCTGTTATTGTAATCTTTTATGAAATGTTTCCTGTTATTGTAATGTTTTATCCAATATGTCCGCTTATTACAAGTTCTTATCCTAAATGTTTGGTTTGTTTTGAATTTCGCGCAAAGCTGCACGAGGACTATCTACGCTAGCCGTCTCTAATTTAGCAGAGGAGAGACAGCTAGTCATCACCACCCACCACCAACTCTTGAGCTACTCTTTAACCAACAAATAAAGGAATTGACCGACTCTTTATAACGCCCCCACGACTGAAAGGCCGAGCATGTTTGGTGTGACGAGGATTCGAACCCATGACCCTTGTTTTACGAGTCAAGTGCCTTATCCAAAAAAGATCCGCTTATTGCAATGTTTTACTCAGTAAACCCTCATATTGCAATGCTTTACTCAGTAAACCCTCATATTGCAATGCTTTATCCGATATTTTGTGTTCTTTGCTAGGACAATGTATAGAGCAGTCTTCTTCGCTTACTTGCTCATGGTGTTTGTTACTGGATCAGTTTAAAGTTGCTTGTTCATGGTGTTTGTTACTGGATCACTTTAAAGTTATTTTCTCATGGTGTTTGTTACTGGATCACTTTAAAGTTACTTGCTCATGGTGTTTGTTACTGGATCAGTTGAAAGTTACTTGCTCATGGTGTTTGTTACTGGATCAGTTTAAAGAATTATTATATAATGGGCCAATTTTTAAGGATACGATTTTTATCTGAGTTGCTCTGCTAGTAAATTAGCTCTCGGAAAGCTGTAAAGACAACCACATTCCCAAAACTCTGGAGAAAACGTGACAACTTCAGGCTGGCAGTAGACAAAAAGCACGTTTCAGTAAGTCTTATTTGGAATACTAACCACACCGAATAAGTTTTTTTTACTATGTCCTTAATTAATTGTTAGATTTCTTAGTCTTTAGATTTCTTATTATGGTTATATGTATGCACATTTTAATGAACTGATTTTATCACAATAAAATGGAAGTGTTCAGTAAAGTCAGAAACTTCTATAGGTCAACTATAACTGTAAAATAAATTACTTCACGTGATTCGATAAAATTGTGTTTTTTATAAAAGTTAACGCGACACAAACTTAATTTTCTAGTCTAAGAAATGCTTTATGGTAAAACAAAGATCTGATATCTTAAAGTTCGTGTTTCGTCACAGTATACTTTCTAATGTATATTTCTGAGACGAGTTATTCTCTACATTATAATAACTGTTATGTTAAGATGTTTTCCATTATACTTATTAATATGTTATGTTATTCATTATGTTACACTAAGTGATACATCGTGCTAGTACATGCTTTGTATTATACTTATTAACATGTTGTGTGATACATGCTATTCTTTATATTATATTTATTAACATGTTGTGTGTTACATGCTATTCTTTACATTATATTTATTAACATGTTGTGTGTTACATGCTATTCTCTATATTATATTTATTAACATGTTGTGTGTTACATGCTATTCTTTACATTATATTTATTAACATGTTGTGTGATATATGCTATTCTTTATATTATATTTGTTAACATGTTGTGTGTTACATGCTATTCTTTATATTATATTTATTAACATGTTGTGTGGTACATGCTATTCTTTATGTTATATTTATTAACATGTTGTGGTGGTACATGCTATTCTTTATATAATATTTATTAACATGTTGTGTGATACATGCTATTCTCTATATTATATTTATTAACATGTTGTGTGTTACATGCTATTCTTTACATTATATTTATTAACATGTTGTGTGATATATGCTATTCTTTATATTATATTTATTAACATGTTGTGTGATACATGCTATTCTTTATATTATATTTTTAACATGCTGTGTGATACATGCTATTCTCTATATTATATGTATTAAGATGTTGTGTGATACATGCTATTCTTTATATTATATTTATTAACATGTTGTGTGATACATGCTATTCTTTACATTATATTTATTAACATGTTGTGTGATACATGCTATTCTTTATATTATATTTATTAACATGTTGTGTGATACATGCTATTCTTTACATTATATTTATTAACATGTTGTGTGGTACATGCTATTCTTTATATTATATTTATTAACATATTGTGTGATATATGCTATTCTTTATATTATATTTGTTAACATGTTGTGTGACGCATGCTATTCTTTATATTATATTTATTAACATGTTGTGTGGTACATGCTATTCTTTATATTATATTTATTAACATGTTGTGTGGTGCATGCTATTCTTTATATTATATTTATTAACATGTTGTGTGATATATGCTATTCTTTATATTATATTTATTAACATGTTGTGTGATACATGCTATACTCTATATTATATTTATTAACATGTTATGTGGTACATGATATTCTTTATATTATACTTATTAACATGTTGTGTGGTGCATGCTATTCTTTATATTATATTTATTAACATGTTGTGTGACGCATGCTATTCTTTATATTATATTTATTAACATGTTGTGTGGTACATGCTATTCTTTATATTATATTTATTAACATGTTGTGTGGTGCATGCTATTCTTTATATTATATTTATTAACATGTTGTGTGATACATGCTATTCTTTATATTATATTTATTAACATGTTGTGTGGTACATGCTATTCTTTATATTATATTTATTAACATGTTGTGTGATACATGCTATTCTTTATATTATATTTATTAACATGTTGTGTAATACATGCTATTCTTTATATTATATTTATTAACATGTTGTGTGGTACATGCTATTCTTTATGTTATATTTATTAACATGTTGTGGTGGTACATGCTATTCTTTATATAATATTTATTAACATGTTGTGTGATACATGCTATTCTTTATATTATATTTATTAACATATTGTGTGATATATGCTATTCTTTATATTATATTTGTTAACATGTTGTGTGACGCATGATATTCTTTATATTATATTTATTAACATGTTGTGTGGTACATGCTATTCTTTATATTATATTTATTAACATGTTGTGTGGTGCATGCTATTCTTTATATTATATTTATTAACATGTTGTGTGATACATGCTATTCTTTATATTATATTTATTAACATGTTGTGTGGTACATGCTATTCTTTATATTATATTTATTAACATGTTGTGTGATACATGCTATTCTTTATATTATATTTATTAACATGTTGTGTAATACATGCTATTCTTTATATTATATTTGTTAACATGTTGTGTGGTGCATGCTATTCTTTATATTATATTTATTAAAATGTTGTGTGGTACATGCTATTCTCTATATTATATTTATTAACATGTTGTGTGATACATGCTATTCTTTATATTATATTTATTAACATGTTGTGTGGTACATGCTATTCTTTATATTATATTTATTAACATATTGTGTGGTACATACTATTCTTTATATTATATTTATTAACATGTTGTGGTGGTACATTCTATTCTTTATGTTATACTTATTAACATTTTGGGATGGTACACACTGACAGCTTCATCAGTGTCAGAAGTCTGATTTCTTGTATAATTAAATGTTTTTTGTCTCCTGTTTGCGGTTTCAGGTTTGTTTCATAGCACTAAACACAACAAAGATTCATGAAAGCGCAAGCTCTGAATTAAAGAACACGAGTTGTACGTCCTGTGTCATATTCGATATCGTATAATGTAACAGTAAATATTAAGGGTGTTTTGTTTTTACACAAGTAATGATTTTATTCTTTATTTAAACATGTTCATAGATGTTATTGTACTCACAATTCATCTCTCCTCTCTAATATAAAGTAAAAAGTAATAAAAATAGTAGAAACAGAATCTAACGCCTATCGATTACACGACAACAAGACAAAGGAGAAAAAAATTGTTTGCAGAGAAACTTGCCTCGAGACTGGCGCAAACCAGTCAGTGCCCAACAAGAACTCCCGCGGGATTTCATCCCACCACTGTTAGTAACTCTTTGCTTCGGGAGACACATTCTCTGCCCCTCTACACCGATACTTTAGTGAGAGTGAGGCTGAGATCTCATTTCTCGTATCCGAAGCTTAGGCATGACAGCATCAATATTTCTTAGAGGCTGACATAACAACAGTATTCAGTAGAAACAATACGGTACTATGTTCAATAGCAGATGTCTGACCACAAAGTTATCGCTTGTAGGTAGCAGGTGCGACGTACAACAAGCTTCTGGTTGCTGTTCGCCTCGAATATCCGTGTAATCCGTAAAAAAACACCAGCAACCGGTTTCGGATGTGAGAACACTGGGTAGTTGCCTCGACAGTGAACTTAAGCGACCAAGCCAGAGTGATAAATAGAATTGACACAAAAACCTGTTAGGGCGAGTATCATTTGTCACGGGTTGTTTTGTACTAACTGAAGCAGTTCTTCTGTGGTAAATTCTCTAAATTCTAAAACTCTAACATCGAGAAAGATTCATAGCCGTACTTACTACTGTTAATATACAGAATGAGAATCTTATATACTGTAATGGTGTTCTATTTGATAAAGTTACGTAACAAATTCATGGCTTTCCAAAGACCTATCACTGGAACAAGTGGTGTTTCTGTTGTTTTAAACTCATCGAATTTTGAATAATTGAAGCTAAATGGTTAATTCTCTAGATAATCCTCACGTGTTCTGTTAACCTGAAGTACGGCCATTACTTCTTACGAAAAATCTGAAATGCCTTCACCATGACAACCAGAGCACGTGCCACTCGCTAACTTCAGTCCTAAGGTTTCTTTAGAAGGAAACTTAACAACTTATTATTTGTCATGGCTACTTTATCAAGCCATACAAACATATTATAGTTTTAGGAAAGAAGTGACAACGTCTTTACGTATAGACACCAGAGAATTTAAATATAGACACTGAGCTTCAGGAACATCATGAGTTCATATGTTCATCTGTTCCGTAAGGTTCAGATAATTATTGTGTTCCATAAAATATAGGTAGTTCTTCTGTTGTGTAAGTAGTCCACGTGTTCTATAATGTTCAGATAATTATTATGTTCTATAAAATATAGGTAGTTCTGTTGTGTAAGTAGTTCACGTGTTCTGTAAGGTTCAGATAATTATTGTGTTCTATACAATATAGATAGTTATTTTGTTGTGAAGTAGTTCACGTGTTCTATAATGTTCAGATAATTATTGTGTTCTATAAAATATAGGTAGTTATTTTGTTGTGAAGTAGTTCACGTGTTCTATAATGTTCAGATAATTATTATGTTCCATACAATATAGGTAGTTATTTTGTTGTGAAGTAGTTCACGTGTTCTATAATGTTCAGATAATTATTGTGTTCTATAAAATATAGGTAGTTATTTTGTTGTGAAGTAGTTCACGTGTTCTATAATGTTCAGATAATTATTATGTTCTATACAATATAGGTAGTTATTTTGTTGTGAAGTAGTTCACGTGTTCTATAATGTTCAGATAATTATTGTGTTCTATAAAATATAGGTAGTGATTTTGTTGTGAAGTAGTTCACGTGTTCTATAATGTTCAGATAATTATTATGTTCTATACAATATCGGTAGTTATTTTGTTGTGAAGTAGTTCACGTGTTCTATAATGTTCAGATAATTATTGTGTTCTATAAAATATAGGTAGTTATTTTGTTGTGAAGTAGTTCACGTGTTCTATAATGTTCAGATAATTATTATATGTTCTATACAATATAGGTAGTTATTTTGTTGTGAAGTAGTTCACGTGTTCTATAATGTTCAGATAATTATTGTGTTCTATAAAATATAGGTAGTTATTTTGTTGTGAAGTAGTTCACGTGTTCTATAATGTTCAGATAATTATTATGTTCTATACAATATAGGTAGTTATTTTGTTGTGAAGTAGTTCACGTGTTCTATAATGTTCAGATAATTATTATGTTCTATACAATATAGGTAGTTATTTTGTTGTGAAGTAGTTCACGTGTTCTATAATGTTCAGATAATTATTGTGTTCTATAAAATATAGGTAGTTATTTTGTTGTGAAGTAGTTCACGTGTTCTATAATGTTCAGATAATTATTATGTTCTATACAATATAGGTAGTTATTTTGTTGTGAAGTAGTTCACGTGTTCTATAATGTTCAGATAATTATTATGTTCTATAAAATATAGGTAGTTCTTCTGTTGTGAAGTAGTTCACGTGTTCTGTAAGATAAAAGTAATTTACGTGTTCTATAAGATTCAGGTAAGTGCATGTGTTCTGCAAGGTTCAGGTAGTTCGTGTGTTCTGCAAGATTCAAGTAGTTCATGTGTTCTGTAAGGTTTAGGTAAGTGCATGTGTTCTATGAGATTCAAGTAGTTCATGTGTTCTGTAAGGTTCAGGTAGTTTACGTGTTCTGTAAGGTTCAGGTAGTTTACGTGTTCTGTAAGGTTCAGATAGTTTACGTGTTCTGTAAGGTTCATGTAGTTCACGTGTTCTGTAAGGTTCATGTATTTCCTGCATTCTGTAAAGTTCAGGTAGTTCGTGCGTTTTGTAAGATTCAAGTAGCTCACGTGTTCTGTAAGGTTCAGGTAGTTTACGTGTTCTGTAAGGTTCAGGTAGTTTACGTGTTCTGTAAGGTTCATGTAGCTCACGTGTTCTGTAAGGTTCATGTAATTCACGTGTTCTGTAAGGTTCATGTAGTTCACGTGTTCTGTAAGGTTTATTGTAGTTCCTGTTTTCTGTGAGGTTCATGTAGTTTCCTTTTTCTGCACAACATATGTCGTAAGTAAAGACAGATTCTGAGTAGGTTAAACTGACTCAGTAAAATAAAGGTAGATCGCTAACTCTATTCAAACCAGTTCATGTACTCTTGTTTAGAGTCCAGTAAAGTTACAACGTATCAAATATCGTAATATTTGAAACATTGTGTCGTGCATGTTTTCACATTTTCTGGCAAATTTTATATTTGTTTTTGCAAAGATTCTTCAAATGCCGTAAAAATATAAGATGTGTTTCTTTGTTTAGTGTTTTCAGGTTCCAACTCACCACAACATACTGCTGGTTACAAAAGTTAGAAAAAAGGCTGGCCATCAGAAAATTTGAGGGCTAATAACACTAAAATTAAGGGTTAGATCCCCGCGTATGTCACTTGTGATGTAACTATAAAATAATGACTATAGAATATAATACAGTTTAGAACGTCAAACTAATCATAAGTGTGTGTTGTATTTGGATGTCATAGTACTTTAAAAAGTTATATAATAGTATACTTTGAAATAAATTATTTTAACCTCGTCTGTCGTTTGGAGGTGTGAATTTACCAATTTAATATAATCCACAAATGATAATTTTGGTTTTATGTTTGAAAAAAAAAGCTGCGGATAAGATTCATAAGTGATGAATGTTTATTTTCATTCCTAAACTGGATAATGACCTGCATGACGTTGTGTTTGTCGCAGAGTTCGACCTCAGTATTTGAGAAATATTTTATAATTTTCAAATACAGTGAACATAAATTGGGATATTTTTCACGAATAAATGTTGTGTAGGTGCGTCTTAATCGATTTATAGGTGTTCATTGTTACACGAGTATTATAAATAACAAAATAATTCATTCTACAACAAAACATGGTGAGTGTTAGATCACGTAGCTACTCTAATCTACCTGAAGCAATGCGTTAACAAGGTATTATTGAAACCAAAGAGGAAAAAACTTGAAAAGCCCAAGTTGTTCTACAAAGCACCAAACCACCAATATCTTATTCATTACGTGAAGGTGTTCAGAGTCGATAATCTCGCAATCTCTCGTTCTGGTGTGTTAAAACGTGTCTTAAGTACACGTCCAGATTACTACTATCATAAACGCTTGCATTCAAATAATATTCCCATGAGGTATATACGTAGCTACTGATTTTCCCGCCACTTGGCATATTTAGAGACTCCTAGTTTTTTTTTTATTCTCGGAACGTTGAACGGCAGTTATTAAGACCCAATTAGAATCACAATGTATGATTTATTGAGCTCTTCATAAGGGATTTAAATAGCGACTGTAAGTTTCTTCAATACTTACATAAATATTAATATTTTATCTTTAACCACCACATTTTGTGATTCATTAAATAGAAGCCAATAACCACCATTCAGATAAAAGGTGGGTTTTCCACACTAGTTGGAATCGAATTGCTTGGTACGTTTGAAAACGTGTGGTTTATACGGACAAGAATATTATTTCTGTAACGTTTCGTTTCTAAGAGAAGTTTACTGGCGATATCTCTTTCAATGAGGAACGGGTTATAACAAAAACTCAAATGTGTAAAAATGTGACAAAAGCACAAATGTGTAGAAATGTATTTTTTAAAAAAAGCTCTAAGCTGATTCGTTTCTCAGTTCTTGTCTGCGTGAGAGATTATTTGTTTATACGAGGGAGAGAAAGAAAATTATGAAAATCCATAAATCTCCGAACACAATCTATTCATGGTAATGGTTGTGTATGCTTGTTTTGAATTTCGAGCGAAGCTACACGAGGGCTATCTGCGCTAGCCATCCCTAATTTAGCAGTGTTATACTAGAGGGAAGGCAGCTAGTCATCACCACCCACTGCCAACTCGTGGGCTTCTCTTTTGCCAATGAATAGTGGGATTGAACGTCACTTTATAACGCCCCCACGGCTGAAAGGGCGAGCATGTTTGGTGTGACAGGGATCCGAACCCGCGACCCTCAGATTAGTAATGGTAGTAACGCGTTAGATAATTTTTATTTAATAAATTATTGCAACAGACATTCCAAAATAACGACATGCAAAGGCCCAAAACTATCACAGCTATTCTGGTGTTTTAGTAACACAATATGAACCGTTAAAACATCATCTATGAACGCAATATTTTTCCCATGGAGGGGTAACAACATTTTCTTAAGAAGCGATCTACGAACCTCTGCACAAAAACAACGTAATACAATACATTAATTGATGGATAAAAACCTTGCTTGTCTATTGGCTATAACTAATATATCGTAAACATAACAGGGAACTACATGTATTGACAAATCTCGAAAGGGAACATGTGACAAGTGGGCATGACAGGAAGGGGTCTGATTTTCTATTTGATGGTTCTGTAACCAAACACGATTGGAGGCCAGTAAGAATTTGCTTTTTTCCAGTAATGACGTTACGATACTAAGTAATATAAGTTAAATTTACTAGAACCTAAATAAAGTAATGCCTTTGGTTACAGAACTCCAAATGTCTTGAAATAACTCGATTCTTCTCATGAACCATTCCTCAGCGTTGAACTGGGTATATCAGCTTATTGAAAGAAATACTGACATAGTGATACAGCGACGGAACACGTGGCACAATGTGAGGTCTAATCTATTATAAGAAACAAAACGTTTGGCTGCAGGTATTTTATTGTAACGTTGCAAAGTTTATCTCGAATATGTTAGAAACACCAACCTAAACTTTTCTATTTCATTCCACTCTGTCCTAGAAGATTTTAAAAGAAATAAACTTCGACAACACATGTAAAGGTCAGAAAAGCTAAATAGACATATGACAATATAAATTGAAATATCGAATGACCTTTGTTAAAACAGCCTGAATCTAATTTGGCAACTCAAAATAAATCATGTGAATAAATCTTTCCAAGCCAAACTAACAAGTGGAATATAAAATAATACTTATACAGAATGGACAAAGCATGGAAATATCGTTCACATGATCATCTCCCAACCTCAGTGAGCCTAAACACTATAATACGAAGAAAGAACCTGCCACAGTTCTTTCACATTAACACTATAATACGAAGAAAGAATCTGCCACAGTTCTTTCACATTAACACTATAATACGAAGAAAGAATCTGCCACAGTTCTTTCACATTAACACTATAATACGAAGAAAGAATCTGCCACAGTTCTTTCACATTAACACTATAATACGAAGAAAGAATCTGCCACAGTTCTTTCACATAAATATTGTAAGACAAAGAAACTGTCAGAGATCCTTCATTTTAACATTAAAAAAACCCTAAACTAACGTTACTTTATGTTATCTTATGTTCTCTCGGACATTGAAGCCACTACAGTCGGGGAGGGGGTTTGATGTCAGTTCATGATATACAGGATACAGAACAGGTTGTGAGTTTAGTGTTTATAACGTTACTTCATGATATACTGTGTCCTCTTAGACACTGCATCCACAACAGGTTGTGAGTTTAGTGTTTATAACGTTAGTTCATGATATACTGTGTCCTCTTAGAGACTGTAGCCACAACAAGATGTGAGTTTAGTGTTTATAACGTTACTTCATGATATACTGTGTCCTCTTAGACACTGCATCCACAACAGGTTGTGAGTTTAGTGTTTATAACGTTAGTTCATGATATACTGTGTCCTCTTAGAGACTGTAGCCACAACAAGATGTGAGTTTAGTGTTTATAACGTTAGTTCATGATATTCTGTGTCCTCTTAGAGACTGTAGCCACAACAGGTTGTCAGTTTAGTGTTTATAACGTTAGTTCATGATATACTGTGTCCTCTTAGAGACTGTAGCCACAACAAGATGTGAGTTTAGTGTTTATAACGTTAGTTCATGATATACTGTGTCCTCTTAGAGACTGTAGCCACAACAAGATGTGAGTTTAGTGTTTATAACGTTAGTTCATGATATTCTGTGTCCTCTTAGAGACTGTAGCCACAACAGGTTGTCAGTTTAGTGTTTATAACGTTAGTTCATGATATACTGTGTCCTCTTAGAGACTGTAGCCACAACAAGATGTGAGTTTAGTGTTTATAACGTTAGTTCATGATATTCTGTGTCCTCTTAGAGACTGTATCCAAAACAGGTTGTGAGTTTAGTGTTTATAACGTTAGTTCATGATATACTGTGTTCTCTTAGAGACTGTAGCCACAACAAGATGTGAGTTTAGTGTTTATAACGTTAGTTCATGATATTCTGTGTCCTCTTAGAGACTGTAGCCACAACAGGTTGTGAGTTTATTGTTTATAACGTTATTTCACGATATACTGTGTCCTCTTAGAGACTGTAGCCACAACAAGATGTGAGTTTAGTGTTTATAACGTTAGTTCATGATATACTGTGTCCTCTTAGAGACTGTAGCCACAACAGGTTGTGAGTTTAGTGTTTTCAACGTTAGTTCACGATATACTGTGTCCTCTTAGAGACTGTATCCAGAACAGGTTGTGAGTTTAGTGTTTATAACGTTAGTTCATGATATTCTGTGTCCTCTTAGAGACTGTATCCAGAACAGGTTGTGAGTGTATTGTTTATAACGTTAGTTCATGATATTCTGTGTCCTCTTAGAGACTGTAGCCACAACAAGATGTGAGTTTAGTTTTTATAACGTTAGTTCATGATATACTGTGTCCTCTTAGAGACTGTAGCCACAACAGGTTGTGAGTTTAGTGTTTATAACGTTAGTTCATGATATACTGTGTCCTCTTAGAGACTGTATCCAGAACAGGTTGTGAGTTTAGTGTTTATAACGTTAGTTCACGATATAATTTGTCCTCTTAGAGACTGTAGCCAAAACAGGTTGTCAGTTTAGTGTTTATAACGTTAGTTCATGATATACTGTGTCCTCTTAGAGACTGTAGCCAGAACAGGTTGTGAGTTTAGTGTTTATAACGTTTGTTCACGATATACTGTGTCCTCTTAGAGACTGTATCCAGAACATGTTGTGAGTTTATTGTTTATAACGTTATTTCACGATATACCGTGTCCTCTTAGAGACTGTAGCCACAACAGGTTGTCAGTTTAGTGTTTATAACGTTAGTTCATGATATACTGTGTCCTCTTAGAGACTGTATCCAGAACAGGTTGTGAGTTTAGTGTTTATAACGTTAGTTCATGATATACTGTGTCCTCTTAGAGACTGTATCCAGAACAGATTGCGAGTTTAGTGTTTATAACGTTATTTCACGATATAATGTGTCCTCTTAGAGACTGTATCCAGAACAGGTTGTGAGTGTATTGTTTATAACGTTAGTTCATGATATACTGTGTCCTCTTAGAGACTGTATCCAGAACAGATTGTGAGTTTAGTTTTTATAACGTTATTTCACGATATACTGTGTCCTCTTTGAGACTGTATCCAGAACAGATTGCGAGTTTAGTGTTTATAACGTTATTTCACGATATACTGTGTCCTCTTAGAGACTGTAGCCAGAACAGGTTGTGAGTTTAGTGTTTATAACGTTAGTTCATGATATACTGTGTCCTCTTAGAGACTGTAGCCACAACAGGTTGTGAGTTTAGTGTTTATAACGTTAGTTCATGATATACTGTGTCCTCTTAGAGACTGTAGCCACAACAGGTTGTGAGTTTAGTGTTTATAACGTTAGTTCATGATATACTGTGTCCTCTTAGAGACTGTAGCCACAACAGGTTGTGAGTTTAGTATTTATAACGTTAGTTCATGTCATCTTATCTTGTGAAAACGAATTTCCCACAGAGAACTGAGAAAACTGAGCAAAATAAAAATGATCTAACAATGTTTTGTAGCACGTGTTTACAGAAAGTTAAACTCATAAGAGAATCGCTAAACAAGCGCGGCCATTAGTTTTAGAAAACTGGAACAGCTAAACAAATACATCAATAAAACCCTTCGATAAATTAAACCAACTTTGTGTTCGTGAAAATTCTCTACTTTATTTGTATGTAATAAACGAGTTATTTGTTAGAGAAAGTACCTGCTTCAAAAGCTATACCGCAGTTTGTTGTCTTTTAATATTTCTACTATTAATGTGTATTTAACCTACCGTCTCATACACGACCTATCGGCGGGTCGTAACAGTCCTTCAGTAAGACCCACACGACCCACAGGTACGTCGCGCTCTGATTTCGTCTTAAAGGGCCATTTATTGGCTGGGACACAACAGCTACATATTCACTCTTCTTTAAAAAGTAATTATAAAATAACTAGTGGGACCCTGGAAAGTATCGGAGAAACCAACGTGTTACTGGTGTGAAATTGAAGAGCAGTGTTGTCAGTAAAACTATGATGCCACCTTCTGTCTAACACGTGCACTACGAAATATAATAAAACGTTTATCTGCTGTAGACAATAGAAACAGCTAAAACATATAAAAACTGTCTTTAAAAATGGACAAATAAATGCAACCATTGCTATCTGCCTTAAGTTTCTTTTTGATCCAAAACACAGAAAGAAAGATATTATTTTTATAAATATGATATACAATTAAAAATTCGCAGTACATTCACGTTTCCGGATATATTCTAATATTGAAATCCAAATCTAGTTGATTTTAGTATATTATGATATTTAACCTCAAATCCAGTTGACATAAGTATATTATGATACTTAACACCAAATCTAGTGAGATATAAGTATATCATGATACCAAACTCAAAATCTAGTTGACATAAGTATATTACTTAGTGATTCGCTTTTCATTTCTCAGGGATTACGTACCAACGAGACTTATATCATTTTACAATGTTAACTGTTATTACGAGCTGTACACATTTCCTTTGGAGACCATTACTATTTATTTGGAAGCTTTAGAGTTTACTAATGTCGTTCATTCTCTAACTAGACTTTGAAGAGATTTCCTATCGCTTGTTTTCTACATATATTACACAAACATATCTGTGGAGCTTCGCATCTATCACTAAAAAGATTACGTAAGGGTTTTCGTCAAGTTTCATCTGTGTAACTAAAGAGATAACACAATATATGAGAAGATTCAGCTGAGTTACTAACAGATTACACAACAATATCTATGAAGTTTCACTTGTGTTACTAAGAGATCACACAATAACGTCTATGAAGTTTCACTTGTGTTACTAAGAGATCACACAACAATATCTATGAAGTTTCACTTGTGTTACTAAGAGATCACACAACAATATCTATGAAGTTTCACTTGTGTTACTAAGAGATCACACAACAATATCTATGAAGTTTCACCTCTGTTACTAAGAGATCACACAACAATATCTATGAAGTTTCACTTGTGTTACTAAGAGATCACACAACAATATCTATGAAGTTTCACTTGTGTTACTAAGAGATCACACAATAACGTCTATGAAGTTTCACTTGTGTTACTAAGAGATCACACAACAATATCTATGAAGTTTCACTTGTGTTACTAAGAGATCACACAACAATATCTATGAAGTTTCAGGTGTGTTACTAAGAGATCACACAACAATATCTATGAAGTTTCAGGTGTGTTACTAAGATATCACACAACAATATCTATGAAGTTTCACTTGTGTTACTAAGAGATTACACAACAATATCTATGAAGTTTCACTTGTGTTACTAAGAGATTACACAACAATATTTGAAATGTTCTGCTTGATATTTCTAATGACACCACTCAATAACAGCACAGCTCCCAGCTTGCCTTGCGTTTTATTCATGGGTTATAAAATTTAAAGTCAAAGAGCGTTTCACTTGCGTGGAGCTGAGTATCTCGTTTCGCCTCGTCTGTAATGGACCATGGTAACGGAATCATAGGTACATTTAATATTTGTTAAAATTTACAGAAACTTACAGAACTAAAGTCGTATAATTAACGACTGCTACAACCTAGTCTTGCAATATGATATTTTAAAGCTTTATGGGGAGAACTCTCAATACGGTTCATAGTCTGGTTTTGGTAACAAAAACACCAGTGTTTGATGCGGCATGAAATCTCTGTATTCATCAAAATTATAAAGTTTATGATTCTGTGCTCAACAAATTACTTTTAATTTTTAACTTTAAATCTGGTTTTACGTTTACCCTAAAGCTTCAATAGCAGTTCCGATTCTGGTTCTAGGTTTACCTTAAACCTCCAATAGTAGTTCTGACTATGGTTCTAGGTGTACTCTAAAGTTCCAATAGTAGTTCTGACTATGGTTCTAGGTTTACCTTAAACCTCCAATAGTAGTCCTAACTATGGTTCTAGGTTTACCTTAAAGCTCCAATAGTAGTTCTGACTATGGTTCTAGGTTTACTCTAAAGCTCCAATAGTAGTTCTGACTTTGGTTCTAGGTTTACCTTAAAGCTCCAATAGTAGTTCTGACTATGGTTCTAGGTTTACTCTAAAGTTCAAATAGTAGTTCTGACTATGGTTCTAGGTTTACCTTAAAGCTCCAATAGTAGTTCTGACTATGGTTCTAGGTTTACCTTACAGCTCCAATAGTAGTTCTGACTATGGTTCTAGGTTTACCTTAAAGCTCCAATAGTAGTTCTGACTATGGTTCTAGGTTCACTCTAAAGTTCCAATAGTAGTTCTGACTATGGTTCTAGGTTTACCTTAAACCTCCAATAGTAGTTCTGACTATGGTTCTAGGTTTACCTTAAAGCTCCAATAGTAGTTCTGACTATGGTTCTAGGTTTACCTTAGAGCTCCAATAGTAGTTCTGACTATGGTTCTAGGTTTACTCTAAAGCTCCAATAGTAGTTCTGACTTTGGTTCTAGGTTTACTCTAAAGCTCCAATAGTAGTTCTGACTTTGGTTCTAGGTTTACCTTAAAGCTCCAATAGTAGTTCTGACTATGGTTCTAGGTTTACCTTAAACCTCCAATAGTAGTTCTGACTATGGTTCTAGGTTTACCTTAAAGCTCCAATAGTAGTTCTGACTATGGTTCTAGGTTTACTCTAAAGCTCCAATAGTAGTTCTGACTTTGGTTCTAGGTTTACCTTAAAGCTCCAATAGTAGTTCTGACTATGGTTCTAGGTTTACTCTAAAGTTCAAATAGTAGTTCTGACTATGGTTCTAGGTTTACCTTAAAGCTCCAATAGTAGTTCTGACTATGGTTCTAGGTTTACTCTAAAGTTCCAATAGTAGTTCTGACTATGGTTCTAGGTTTACCTTAAACCTCCAATAGTAGTTCTGACTATGGTTCTAGGTTTACCTTAAAGCTCCAATAGTTGTTCTGACTATGGTTCTAGGTTTATTCTAACGTTGCAATAGTAGTTCTGATTTTGGTTGTGGGTTTACCTTAAAGTTCCAATAGTAGTTCTGACTATGGTTCTAAGTTTACTCTAAAGCTCCAATAGTAGTTCTGACTTTGGTTCTAGGTTTACTCTAAAGCTCCAATAGTAGTTCTGACTTTGGTTCTAGTTTTACCTTAAAGCTCCAATAGTAGTTCTGACTATGGTTCTAGGTTTATTCTAACGTTCCAGTAGTAGTTCTGACTATGGTTCTAGGTTTACTCTAAAGTTCCAATAGTAGTTCTGACTATGGTTCTAGGTTTACTCTAAAGTTCCAATAGTAGTTCTGAGTATGGTTCTAGGTTTACCTTAAACCTCCAATAGTAGTTCTAACTATGGTTCTAGGTTTACCTTAAAGCTCCAATAGTAGTTCTCACTATGGTTCTAAATTTACTCTAAAGTTCAAATAGTATTTCTGACTATGGTTCTAGGTTTACCTTAAAGCTCCAATAGTAGTTCTGACTATGGTTCTAGGTTTACTCTAAAGTTCCAATAGTAGTTCTGACTATGGTTCTAGGTTTATTCTAACGTTCCAATAGCAGTTCTGACTATGGTTCTAGGTTTATTCTAACGTTCCAATAGTAGTTCTGACTATGGTTCTAGGTTTATTCTAACGTTCCAATAGTAGTTCTGACTTTGGTTGTGGGTTTACCTTAAAGCTCCAATAGTAGTTCTGACTATGGTTCTAGGTTTACTCTAAAGCTCCAATAGTAGTTCTGATTTTGGTTCTAGGTTTACTCTAAAGCTCCAATAGTAGTTCTGACTTTGGTTGTGGGTTTACCTTAATGCTCCAATAGTAGTTCTGACTATGGTTCTAGGTTTACTCTAAAGCTCCAATAGTAGTTCTGACTTTGGTTCGAGGTTTACTCTAAAGCTCCAATAGTAGTTCTGACTTTGGTTCTAGGTTTACTCTAAAGCTCCAATAGTAGTTCTGACTTTGGTTCTAGGTTTACTCTAAAGCTCCAATAGTAGTTCTGACTTTGGTTCTAGGTTTACCTTAAAGCTCCAATAGTAGTTTTGACTATGGTTCTAGGTTTATTCTAACGTTCCAATAGTAGTTCTGACTATGGTTCTAGGTTTACTCTAAAGTTCCAATAGTAGTTCTGACTATGGTTCTAGGTTTACTCTAAAGTTCCAATAGTAGTTCTGAGTATGGTTCTAGGTTTACCTTAAACCTCCAATAGTAGTTCTGACTATGGTTCTAGGTTTACCTTAAAGCTCCAATAGTAGTTCTGATTGTGGTTCTAGGTTTATTCTAACGTTCCAATAGTAGTTCTGACTATGGTTCTAGGTTTACTCTAAAGTTCCAATAGTAGTTCTGACTATGGTTCTAGGTTTACTCTAAAGTTCCAATAGTAGTTCTGACTATGGTTCTAGGTTTACTCTAAAGTTCCAATAGTAGTTCTAACTATGGTTCTAGGTTTACCTTAAAGCTCCAATAGTAGTTCTCACTATGGTTCTAGGTTTACTCTAAAGTTCAAATAGTATTTCTGACTATGGTTCTAGGTTTACCTTAAAGCTCCAATAGTAGTTTTGACTATGGTTCTAGGTTTACTCTAAAGTTCCAATAGTAGTTCTGACTATGGTTCTAGGTTTACCTTAAACCTCCAATAGTAGTTCTGACTATGGTTCTAGGTTTATTCTAACGTTCCAATAGTAGTTCTGACTATGGTTCTAGGTTTATTCTAACGTTCCAATAGTAGTTCTGACTTTGGTTGTGGGTTTACCTTAAAGCTTTAATAGTAGTTCTGACTATGGTTCTAGGTTTACTCTAAAGCTCCAATAGTAGTTCTGACTTTGGTTCTAGGTTTACTCTAAAGCTCCAATAGTAGTTCTGACTATGGTTCTAGGTTTACCTTAAAGCTCCAATAGTAGTTCTGACTATGGTTCTAGGTTTATTCTAACGTTCCAATAGTAGTTCTGACTATGGTTCTAGGTTTACTCTAAAGTTCCAATAGTAGTTCTGACTATGGTTCTAGGTTTACCTTAAAGCTCCAATAGTAGTTCTCACTATGGTTCTAGGTTTACTCTAAAGTTCAAATAGTATTTCTGACTATGGTTCTAGGTTTACCTTAAAGCTCCAATAGTAGTTCTGACTATGGTTCTAGGTTTACTCTAAAGTTCCAATAGTAGTTCTGACTATGGTTCTAGGTTTACCTTAAACCTCCAATAGTAGTTCTGACTATGGTTCTAGGTTTATTCTAACGTTCCAATAGTAGTTCTGACTATGGTTCTAGGTTTATTCTAACATTCCAATAGTAGTTCTGACTATGGTTCGAGGTTTATTCTAACGTTCCAATAGTAGTTCTGACTTTGGTTGTGGGTTTACCTTAAAGCTCCAATAGTAGTTCTGACTATGGTTCTAGGTTTACTCTAAAGCTCCAATAGTAGTTCTGACTTTGGTTCTAGGTTTACTCTAAAGCTCCAATAGTAGTTCTGACTATGGTTCTAGGTTTACCTTAAAGCTCCAATAGTAGTTCTGACTATGGTTCTAGCTTTACTCTAAAGTTCCAATAGTAGTTCTGACTATGGTTCTATGTTTACCTTAAAGTTCCAATGGTAGTTCTGACTATGGTTCTAGGTTTACCTTAAAGCTCTGGTTCTATCTTAATGCTAAATTTGTAACAACATTCCAGCTCTAGCTTAACAAGTATTGAGGGAATCTATAATTAACAAAGTAATGTAGGTCTGGCTACTGAACTTGAAAACTGAACCGAACAAGAAAGATTTGGAAGTGGACATCACTTGATTAGTTAGTGATCAAATAACAGACTTTAGTTAACTTTAGAATATCATTTTCATAACTATTTTATGATAGATTAACATTTTACAATTAGAAAATCTGGGTCTGTTTATTTCGCCAGTGAGGAAGCCAGCAAACTAGGTGTTTTATTCTCCATGTAAAGTCGAGACAGCTGAGTCTGTTACATGATCATTAACCAGGCAAGTGATGTCTTCACTTGTTTTGTTCATTTTTTCACCCTCCGGTGGCACAGCAAAATGTCTACGGTCTTACAAATTACATTTCGGATTTCAATACCTCTGATGGGCAGAGTACAGATAGCCCATTTTGTAACTTTGTGCTCAATTACAAACAAATAAACAAAGAATTTTTTTCAAGTTAAACAGTCAGCCGTACATAACGTTGTTTATTTAGTGATAATGTTTATATTTGTACTTCTTTCTTTATGTTTTATAAGCTGGTGTACGTGGATAATTAGGTTATAGAGTCTTCTCAAAATTTATATGTATACAAGTGACAGTAAAATATACGCATGTTAACGTTATTTCTTAACTTATAAATTATATCAGTTTAAGCTGCAATTCTGAGAAAATAACAACATGAGAATAGAAAGGTTTAAACCAGTTATCTAACTGTTAACTTGTCTATCTGTCTGTCGTAAAATTGGACAGGTTTAAACCAGTTATCTAACTGTTTACTACCTTGTCTGTCTGTCTGTCTGTCGTAAAATTGGAAAGGTTTAAACCAGTTATCTAACTGTTTACTACCTTGTCTGTCTGTCTATCGTAAAATTGGACAGGTTTAAACCAATTATCTAACTGTTTACCTTGTCTGTCTGTCTGTCGTAAAATTGGACAGGTTTAAACCAGTTATCTAACTGTTTAACTTGTCTGTCTGTCTGTCGTAAAATTGGACAGGTTTAAACCAGGTATCTAACTGTTTACTACCTTGTCTGTCTGTCTATCGTAAAATTGGACAGGTTTAAACCAATTATCTAACTGTTGACCTTGTCTGTCTGTCTGTCGTAAAATTGGACAGGTTTAAACCAGTTATCTAACTGTTTAACTTGTCTGTCTGTCTGTCGTAAAATTGGACAGGTTTAAACCAGTTATCTAACTGTTTAACTTGTCTGTCTGTCGTAAAACTGGACAGGTTTAAACCAGTTATCTAACTGTTTAACTTGTCTGTCTGTCTGTCGTAAAATTGAACAGGTTTAAACCAGTGATCTAACTGTTTAACTTGTCTATCTGTCTGCCTAAAGTAATAAATAACTCACAAAGTTGAAATAGTGATATAATTAAGGTCAGTATATATCCACTGAAAGGTTTAGAATACATGTTCCTACAATGTAGCATCATCTTCATGAGGGGGTTACAAGACATAATCATGTCTTATTTATTTATATGCCCGGCATGGCCGAGCGCGTTATGCGTGCGACTCGTACTCCGAGGGTTGCGGATTCGCATCCCAGTCGCGCTAAACATGCTCACCCTTTCAGCCATGGGGCGTTATAATGTGACGGTCAATTCCACTATTCGTTGGTAAAAGAGTAGCCCAAGAGTTGGCGGTGGGTGGTGATGACTAGCTGCCTTCCCTCTAGTCTTACACTGCAAAATTAGGGACGGCTCAGGTTTCTCCTCCTGGTTCGGGGTTGTGCAGTAGGCTAATAATCTGCTCACTTAAAAAACCAGCCTGTTAATGAATCCGCAAGCGATTGCGGCCCTATGTTCCTTCATGGAATCGAGAGGCATAAATAATAATAAATAAATTTACTTATATATATATATATATTTAGTTAAATAGATCATATGATCTATATTTACAATTTCCACATAAATATTTTAGAGAAGGCCAACCCTACATTTTCACAAATATTCACCGGACCATCATGTATATTTAATAAAAGATTATCCATTTTATATTAATTATTTCCAAAGATTATCATATATTACTATCCATAATATAATACCTTTTGGTTGAGCTAATATAACAGTATTATCCCACAATACCAATATTACTAACTATAATATAATACCTTTTGGTTGAGCTAATATAACAGTACTATCCCACAATACCAATATTCCTAACTATAATATAATACCTTTTGGTTGAGCTAATATAACAGTATTATCCCACAATACCAATATTACTAACTATAATATAATACCTATTGGTTGAGCTAATATAACAGTATTATCCCACAATACCAATATTATTAACTATAATATAATACCTTTTGGTTGATCTAATATAACAGTACTATCCCACAATACCAATATTACTAACTATAATATAATACCTTTTGGTTGAGCTAATATAACAGTACTATCCCACAATACCAATATTATTAACTATAATATAATACCTTTTGGTTGAGCTAATATAACAGTACTATCCCACAATACCAATATTATTAACTATAACATAATACCTTTTGGTTGAGCTAATATAACAGTACTATCCCACAATACCAATATTACTAACTATAATATAATACCTTTTCGTTGAGCTAATATAACAGTACTATCCCACAATACCAATATTATAAACTATAATATAATACCTTTTGGTTGAGCTAATATAACAGTACTATCCCACAATACCAATATTACTAACTATAATATAATACCTTTTGGTTGAGCTAATATAACAGTACTATCCCACAATACCAATATTATTAACTATAACATAATACCCTTTGGTTGAGCTAATATAACAGTACTATCCCACAATACCAATATTACTAACTATAACATAATACCTTTTGGTTGAGCTAATATAACAGTACTATCCCACAATACCAATATTACTAATTATAATATAATACCTTTTGGTTGAGCTAATATAACAGTACTATCCCACAATACCAATATTACTAACTATAATATAATACCTTTTGGTTGAGCTAATATAACAGTATTATCCCACAATACCAGGTTGAGCTAATATAACAGTACTATCCCACAATACCAATATTACTAACTATAACATAATACCTTTTGGTTGAGCTAATATAACAGTATTATCCCACAATACCAGGTTGAGCTAATATAACAGTACTATCCCACAATACCAATATTATTAACTATAATATAATACCTTTTGGTTGAGCTAATATAACAGTACTATCCCACAATACCAATATTACTAACTATAATATAATACCTTTTGGTTGAGCTAATATAACAGTACTATCCCACAATACCAATATTACTAACTATAATATAATACCTTTTGGTTGAGCTAATATAACAGTACTATCCCACAATACCAATATTACTAACTATAATATAATACCTTTGGTTGAGCTAATATAACAGTATTATCCCACAATACCAATATTACTAACTATAATATAATACCTTTTGGTTGAGCTAATATAACAGTACTATCCCACAATACCAATATTCCTAACTATAATATAATACCTTTTGGTTGAGCTAATATAACAGTATTATCCCACAATACCAATATTACTAACTATAATATAATACCTTTTGGTTGAGCTAATATAACAGTACTATCCCACAATACCAATATTATTAACTATAATATAATACCTTTTGGTTGAGCTAATATAACAGTACTATCCCACAATATCAATATTATTAACTATAATATAATACCTTTTGGTTGAACTAATATAACAGTATTATCCCACAATACCAATATTACTAACTATAATATAATATCTTTTGGTTGAGCTAATATAACAGTATTATCCCACAATACCAATATTACTAACTATAATATAATACCTTTTGGTTGAGCTAATATAACAGTATTATCCCACAATACCAATATTACTAACTATAATATAATACCTTTTGGTTGAGCTAATATAACAGTACTATCCCACAATACCAATATTATTAACTATAATATAATACCTTTTGGTTGAGCTAATATAACAGTACTATCCCACAATACCAATATTACTAACTATAATATAATACCTTTTGGTTGAGCTAATATAACAGTATTATCCCACAATACCAATATTACTAACTATAATATAATACCTTTTGGTTGAGCTAATATAACAGTATTAACCCACAATACCAATATTACTAACTATAATATAATACCTTTTGGTTGAGCTAATATAACAGTACTATCCCACAATACCAATATTACTAACTATAATATAATACCTTTTGGTTGAGCTAATATAACAGTGTTATCCCACAATACCAATATTACTAACTATAATATAATACCTTTTGGTTGAGCTAATATAACAGTATTATCCCACAATACCAATATTACTAACTATAATATAATACCTTTTGGTTGAGCTAATATAACAGTATTATCCCACAATACCAATATTACTAACTATAATATAATACCTTTTGGTTGAGCTAATATAACAGTATTATCCCACAATACCAATATTACTAACTATAATATAATACCTATTGGTTGAGCTAATATAACAGTACTATCCCACAATACCAATAATACTAACCATAATATAATACCTTTTGGTTGAGCTAATACAACAGTACTATCCCACAATACCAATATTACTAACTATAATATAATACCTTTTGGTTGAGCTAATATAACAGTACTATCCCACAATACCAATATTACTAACTATAATATAATACCTTTTGGTTGAGCTAATATAACAGTATTATCCCACAATACCAATATTACTAACTATAATATAATACCTTTTGGTTGAGCTAATATAACAGTACTATCCCACAATACCAATATTACTAACTATAATATAATACCTTTTGGTTGAGCTAATATAACAGTACTATCCCACAATACCAATATTACTAACTATAATATAATACCTTTTGGTTGAGCTAATATAACAGTACTATCCCACAATACCAATATTATTAACTATAATATAATACCTTTTGGTTGAGCTAATATAACAGTACTATCCCACAATACCAATATTACTAACTATAATATAATACCTTTTGGTTGAGCTAATATAACAGTATTATCCCACAATACCAATATTACTAACTATAATATAATACCTTTTGGTTGAGCTAATATAACAGTACTATCCCACAATACCAATATTACTAACTATAATATAATACCTTTTGGTTGAGCTAATATAACAGTACTATCCCACAATACCAATATTATTAACTATAATATAATACCTTTTGGTTGAGCTAATATAACAGTACTATCCCACAATACCAATATTACTAACTATAATATAATACCTTTTGGTTGAGCTAATATAACAGTACTATCCCACAATACCAATATTACTAACTATAATATAATACCTTTTGGTTGAGCTAATATAACAGTACTATCCCACAATACTAATATTAACTATAATATTATACCTTTTGGTTGAGCTAATATAACAGTACTATCCCACAATACCAATATTACTAACTATAATATAATACCTTTTGGTTGAGCTAATATAACAGTACTATCCCACAATACCAATATTACTAACTATAATATAATACCTTTTGGTTGAGCTAATATAACAGTACTATCCCACAATACCAATATTACTAACTATAATATACCTTTTGGTTACCTTTTGGTTGAGCTAATATAACAGTACTATCCCACAATACCAATATTACTAACTATAATATAATACCTTTTGGTTGAGCTAATATAACAGTACTATCCCACAATACCAATATTACTAACTATAATATAATCCCATAATTTTGGTTGAGCTAATATAACAGTACTATCCCACAATACCAATATTACTAACTATAATATAATACCTTTTGGTTGAGCTAATATAACAGTACTATCCCACAATACCAATATTACTAACTATAACATAATACCTTTTGGTTGAGCTAATATAACAGTACTATCCCACAATACCAATATTACTAATATAATATAATACCTTTTGGTTGAGCTAATATAACAGTACTATCCCACAATACCAATATTACTAACTATAATATAATACCTTTTGGTTGAGCTAATATAACAGTACTATCCCACAATACCAGGTTGAGCTAATATAACAGTACTATCCCACAATACCAATATTACTAACTATAATATAATACCTTTTGGTTGAGCTAATATAACAGTACTATCCCACAATACCAATATTACTAACTATAATATAATACCTTTTGGTTGAGCTAATATAACAGTACTATCCCACAATACCAATATTACTAACTATAACATAATAACCTTTTGGTTGAGCTAATATAACAGTACTATCCCACAATACCAATATTACTAACTATAATATAATACCTTTTGGTTGAGCTAATATAACAGTACTATCCCACAATACCAATATTACTAACTATAACATAATACCTTTTGGTTGAGCTAATATAACAGTACTATCCCACAATACCAATATTACTAACTATAATATAATACCTTTTGGTTGAGCTAATATAACAGTACTATCCCACAATACCAATATTACTAACTATAACATAATACCTTTTGGTTGAGCTAATATAACAGTATTATCCCACAATACCAGGTTGAGCTAATATAACAGTACTATCCCACAATACCAATATTACTAACTATAATATAATACCTTTTGGTTGAGCTAATATAACAGTACTATCCCACAATACCAGGTTGAGCTAATATAACAGTATAACAGCTAATATAACAGGTACTATCCCACAATACCAATATTACTAACTATAATATAATACCTTTTGGTTGAGCTAATATAACAGTACTATCCCACAATACCAATATTACTAATATAATAATAATATAATACCTTTTGGTTGAGCTAATATAACAGTACTATCCCACAATACCAATATTAGCTAACTATAACATACTATACCTTTTGGTTGAGCTAATATAACAGTACTATCCCACAATACCAATATTACTAACTATAATATAATACCTTTTGGTTGAGCTAATATAACAGTACTATCCCACAATACCAATATTACTAACTATAATATAATACCTTTTGGTTGAGCTAATATAACAGTACTATCCCACAATACCAATATTACTAACTATAATATAATACCTTTTGGTTGAGCTAATATAACAGTACTATCCCACAATACCAATATTACTAACTATAATATAATACCTTTTGGTTGAGCTAATATAACAGTACTATCCCACAATACCAATATTACTAACTATAACATAATACCTTTTGGTTGAGCTAATATAACAGCTAATATAACAGTACTATCCCACAATACCAATATTACTAACTATAATATAATACCTTTTGGTTGAGCTAATATAACAGTACTATCCCACAATACCAATATTACTAACTATAATATAATACCTTTTGGTTGAGCTAATATAACAGTACTATCCCACAATACCAATATTATTAACTATAACATAATACCTTTTGGTTGAGCTAATATAACAGTACTATCCCACAATACCAATATTACTAACTATAATATAATACCTTTTGGTTGAGCTAATATAACAGTACTATCCCACAATACCAATATTATTAACTATAACATAATACCTTTTGGTTGAGCTAATATAACAGTACTATCCCACAATACCAATATTACTAACTATAATATAATACCTTTTGGTTGAGCTAATATAACAGTACTATCCCACAATACCAATATTATTAACTATAATATAATACCTTTTGGTTGAGCTAATATAACAGTACTATCCCACAATACCAATATTACTAACTATAATATAATACCTTTTGGTTGAGCTAATATAACAGTACTATCCCACAATACCAATATTACTAACTATAACATAATACCTTTTGGTTGAGCTAATATAACAGTACTATCCCACAATACCAATATTACTAACTATAATATAATACCTTTTGGTTGAGCTAATATAACAGTACTATCCCACAATACCAATATTACTAACTATAATATAATACCTTTTGGTTGAGCTAATATAACAGTACTATCCCACAATACCAATATTACTAACTATAACATAATACCTTTTGGTTGAGCTAATATAACAGTACTTATCCCACAATACCAGGTTGAGCTAATATAACAGTACTATCCCACAATACCAATATTACTAACTATAACATAATACCTTTTGGTTGAGCTAATATAACAGTATTATCCCACAATACCAGGTTGAGCTAATATAACAGTACTATCCCACAATACCAATATTATTAACTATAATATAATACCTTTTGGTTGAGCTAATATAACAGTACTATCCAATATTACACAATACCTTTTGGTTGAGCTAATATAACAGTACTATCCCACAATACCTATACTATATAATACCTTTTGGTTGAGCTAATATAACAGTACTATCCCACAATACCAATATTACTAACTATAATATAATACCTTTTGGTTGAGCTAATATAACAGTACTATCCCACAATACCAATATTACTAACTATAATATAATACCTTTTGGTTGAGCTAATATAACAGTACTATCCCACAATACCAATATTACTAACTATAACATAATACCTTTTGGTTGAGCTAATATAACAGTACTATCCCACAATACCAATATTACTAACTATAATATAATACCTTTTGGTTGAGCTAATATAACAGTACTATCCCACAATACCAATATTACTAACTATAATATAATACCTTTTGGTTGAGCTAATATAACAGTATATCCCACAATACCTATTGGTTGAGCTAATATAACAGTACTATCCCACAATACCAATATTACTAACTATAATATAATACCTTTTGGTTGAGCTAATATAACAGTACTATCCCACAATACCAATATTACTAACTATAATATAATACCTTTTGGTTGAGCTAATATAACAGTACTATCCCACAATACCAATATTACTAACTATAATATAATACCTTTTGGTTGAGCTAATATAACAGTACTATCCCACAATACCAATATTACTAACTATAATATAATACCTTTTGGTTGAGCTAATATAACAGTACTATCCCACAATACCAATATTACTAACTATAATATAATACCTTTTGGTTGAGCTAATATAACAGTACTATCCCACAATACCAATATTACTAACTATAATATAATACCTTTTGGTTGAGCTAATATAACAGTACTATCCCACAATACCAATATTACTAACTATAATATAATACCTTTTGGTTGAGCTAATATAACAGTATTATCCCACAATACCAATATTACTAACTATAATATAATACCTTTTGGTTGAGCTAATATAACAGTACTATCCCACAATACCAATATTACTAACTATAATATAATACCTTTTGGTTGAGCTAATATAACAGTACTATCCCACAATACCAATATTACTAACTATAATATAATACCTTTTGGTTGAGCTAATATAACAGTACTATCCCACAATACCAATATTACTAACTATAATATAATACCTTTTGGTTGAGCTAATATAACAGTACTATCCCACAATACCAATATTACTAACTATAATATAATACCTTTTGGTTGAGCTAATATAACAGTATTATCCCACAATACCAATATTACTAACTATAATATAATACCTTTTGGTTGAGCTAATATAACAGTACTATCCCACAATACCAATATTACTAACTATAATATAATACCTTTTGGTTGAGCTAATATAACAGTACTATCCCACAATACCAATATTACTAACTATAATATAATACCTTTTGGTTGAGCTAATATAACAGTATTATCCCACAATACCAATATTACTAACTATAATATAATACCTTTTGGTTGAGCTAATATAACAGTACTATCCCACAATACCAATATTACTAACTATAATATAATACCTTTTGGTTGAGCTAATATAACAGTACTATCCCACAATACCAATATTACTAACTATAATATAATACCTTTTGGTTGAGCTAATATAACAGTACTATCCCACAATACCAATATTACTAACTATAATATAATACCTTTTGGTTGAGCTAATATAACAGTATTATCCCACAATACCAATATTACTAACTATAATATAATACCTTTTGGTTGAGCTAATATAACAGTACTATCCCACAATACCAATATTACTAACTATAATATAATACCTTTTGGTTGAGCTAATATAACAGTATTATCCCACAATACCAATATTACTAACTATAATATAATACCTTTTGGTTGAGCTAATATAACAGTACTATCCCACAATACCAATATTACTAACTATAATATAATACCTTTTGGTTGAGCTAATATAACAGTACTATATCCCACTATAATATAATACCTTTTGGTTGAGCTAATATTACTATCCCACAATACCAATATTATCCCATAATACCTTTTGGTTGAGCTAATATAACAGTACTATCCCACAATACCAATATTACTAACTATAATATAGCTAATATAACAGTACTAACAGTATTATTACCTTTTGGTTGAGCTAATATAACAGTACTATCCCACAATACCAATATTATTAACTATACCTTTTGGTTATAATACCTTTTGGTTGAGCTAATATAACAGTACTATCCCACAATACCAATATTACTAACTATAATATAATACCTTTTGGTTGAGCTAATATAACAGTACTATCCCACAATACCAATATTATTAACTATAATATAATACCTTTTGGTTGAGCTAATATAACAGTACTATCCCACAATACCAATATTACTAACTATAATATAATACCTTTTGGTTGAGCTAATATAACAGTACTATCCCACAATACCAATATTACTAACTATAATATAATACCTTTTGGTTGAGCTAATATAACAGTACTATCCCACAATACCAATATTACTAACTATAATATAATACCTTTTGGTTGAGCTAATATAACAGTACTATCCCACAATACCAATATTACTAACTATAATATAATACCTTTTGGTTGAGCTAATATAACAGTACTATCCCACAATACCAATATTACTAACTATAATATAATACCTTTTGGTTGAGCTAATATAACAGTATTATCCCACAATAATTTGGTTGAGCTAATATAACAGTACTATCCCACAATACCAATATTACTAACTATAATATAATACCTTTTGGTTGAGCTAATATAACAGTACTATCCCACAATGCCAGGTTGAGCTAATATAACAGTACTATCCCACAATACCAGGTTGAGCTAATATAACAGAACTATCCCACAATGCCAGGTTGAGCTAATATAACAGTACTATCCCACAATACCAGGTTGAGCTAATATAACAGTACTATCCCACAATACCAATATTACTAACTATAACATAATACCTTTTGGTTGAGCTAATATAACAGTATTATCCCACAATACCAGGTTGAGCTAATATAACAGTACTATCCCACAATACCAATATTACTAACTATAACATAATACCTTTTGGTTGAGCTAATATAACAGTATTATCCCACAATACCAGGTTGAGCTAATATAACAGTACTATCCCACAATACCAATATTACTAACTATAATATAATACCTTTTGGTTGAGCTAATATAACAGTACTATCCCACAATACCAATATTACTAACTATAATATAATACCTTTTGGTTGAGCTAATATAACAGTATTATCCCACAATACCAATATTATTAACTATAATATAATACCTTTTGGTTGAGCTAATATAACAGTACTATCCCACAATACCAATATTACTAACTATAATATAATACCTTTTGGTTGAGCTAATATAACAGTACTATCCCACAATACCAATATTACTAACTATAATATAATACCTTTTGGTTGAGCTAATATAACAGTACTATCCCACAATACCAATATTACTAACTATAATATAATACCTTTTGGTTGAGCTAATATAACAGTACTATCCCACAATACCAATATTACTAACTATAACATAATACCTTTTGGTTGAGCTAATATAACAGTATTATCCCACAATACCAGGTTGAGCTAATATAACAGTACTATCCCACAATACCAATATTACTAACTATAATATAATACCTTTTGGTTGAGCTAATATAACAGTACTATCCCACAATACCAGGTTGAGCTAATATAACAGTAGTATAATAATACCAGGTTGAGCTAATATAACAGAACTATCCCACAATGCCAGGTTGAGCTAATATAACAGTACTATCCCACAATACCAGGTTGAGCTAATATAACAGTACTATCCCACAATACCAATATTACTAACTATAATATAATACCTTTTGGTTGAGCTAATATAACAGTACTATCCCACAATACCAATATTACTAACTATAATATAATACCTTTTGGTTGAGCTAATATAACAGTACTATCCCACAATACCAATATTATTAACTATAATATAATACCTTTTGGTTGAGCTAATATAACAGTACTATCCCACAATACCAATATTACTAACTATAATATAATACCTTTTGGTTGAGCTAATATAACAGTACTATCCCACAATACCAATATTATTAACTATAATATAATACCTTTTGGTTGAGCTAATATAACAGTACTATCCCACAATACCAATATTACTAATTATAATATAATACCTTTTGGTTGAGCTAATATAACAGTACTATCCCACAATACCAATATTACTAACTATAATATAATACCTTTTGGTTGAGCTAATATAACAGTACTATCCCACAATACCAATATTACTAACTATAACATAATACCTTTTGGTTGAGCTAATATAACAGTACTATCCCACAATACCAATATTACTAACTATAATATAATACCTTTTGGTTGAGCTAATATAACAGTACTATCCCACAATACCAATATTACTAACTATAACATAATACCTTTTGGTTGAGCTAATATAACAGTATTATCCCACAATACCAGGTTGAGCTAATATAACAGTACTATCCCACAATACCAATATTACTAACTATAATATAATACCTTTTGGTTGAGCTAATATAACAGTACTATCCCACAATGCCAGGTTGAGCTAATATAACAGTACTATCCCACAATACCAGGTTGAGCTAATATAACAGAACTATCCCACAATGCCAGGTTGAGCTAATATAACAGTACTATCCCACAATACCAGGTTGAGCTAATATAACAGTACTATCCCACAATACCAATATTACTAACTATAACATAATACCTTTTGGTTGAGCTAATATAACAGTATTATCCCACAATACCAGGTTGAGCTAATATAACAGTACTATCCCACAATACCAATATTACTAACTATAACATAATACCTTTTGGTTGAGCTAATATAACAGTATTATCCCACAATACCAGGTTGAGCTAATATAACAGTACTATCCCACAATACCAATATTACTAACTATAATATAATACCTTTTGGTTGAGCTAATATAACAGTACTATCCCACAATACCAATATTATTAACTATAACATAATACCTTTTGGTTGAGCTAATATAACAGTACTATCCCACAATACCAATATTACTAATTATAATATAATACCTTTTGGTTGAGCTAATATAACAGTACTATCCCACAATACCAATATTACTAACTATAGCATAATACCTTTTGGTTGAGCTAATATAACAGTACTATCCCACAATACCAATATTACTAACTATAATATAATACCTTTTGGTTGAGCTAATATAACAGTACTATCCCACAATACCAATATTACTAACTATAACATAATACCTTTTGGTTGAGCTAATATAACAGTATTATCCCACAATACCAGGTTGAGCTAATATAACAGTACTATCCCACAATACCAATATTACTAACTATAATATAATACCTTTTGGTTGAGCTAATATAACAGTACTATCCCACAATGCCAGGTTGAGCTAATATAACAGTAGTATCCCACAATACCAGGTTGAGCTAATATAACAGAACTATCCCACAATGCCAGGTTGAGCTAATATAACAGTACTATCCCACAATACCAGGTTGAGCTAATATAACAGTACTATCCCACAATACCAATATTACTAACTATAACATAATACCTTTTGGTTGAGCTAATATAACAGTATTATCCCACAATACCAGGTTGAGCTAATATAACAGTACTATCCCACAATACTAATATTACTAACTATAACATAATACCTTTTGGTTGAGCTAATATAACAGTATTATCCCACAATACCAGGTTGAGCTAATATAACAGTACTATCCCACAATACCAATATTACTAACTATAATATAATACCTTTTGGTTGAGCTAATATAACAGTACTATCCCACAATACCAATATTATTAACTATAATATAATACCTTTTGGTTGAGCTAATATAACAGTACTATCCCACAATACCAATATTACTAACTATAATATAATACCTTTTGGTTGAGCTAATATAACAGTACTATCCCACAATACCAATATTATTAACTATAACATAATACCTTTTGGTTGAGCTAATATAACAGTACTATCCCACAATACCAATATTACTAACTATAATATAATACCTTTTGGTTGAGCTAATATAACAGTACTATCCCACAATACCAATATTACTAACTATAATATAATACCTTTTGGTTGAGCTAATATAACAGTACTATCCCACAATACCAATATTATTAACTATAACATAATACCTTTTGGTTGAGCTAATATAACAGTACTATCCCACAATACCAATATTACTAACTATAATATAATACCTTTTGGTTGAGCTAATATAACAGTACTATCCCACAATACCAATATTACTAACTATAATATAATACCTTTTGGTTGAGCTAATATAACAGTACTATCCCACAATACCAATATTACTAACTATAACATAATACCTTTTGGTTGAGCTAATATAACAGTACTATCCCACAATACCAATATTACTAACTATAATATAATACCTTTTGGTTGAGCTAATATAACAGTACTATCCCACAATATCAATATTACTAACTATAACATAATACCTTTTGGTTGAGCTAATATAACAGTATTATCCCACAATACCAGGTTGAGCTAATATAACAGTACTATCCCACAATACCAGGTTGAGCTAATATGACAGTACTATCCCACAATACCAATATTACTAACTATAACATAATACCTTTTGGTTGAGCTAATATAACAGTATTATCCCACAATACCAGGTTGAGCTAATATAACAGTACTATCCCACAATACCAATATTACTAACTATAATATAATACCTTTTGGTTGAGCTAATATAACAGTACTATCCCACAATACCAATATTACTAACTATAATATAATACCTTTTGGTTGAGCTAATATAACAGTACTATCCCACAATACCAGGTTGAGCTAATATAACAGTACTATCCCACAATACCAGGTTGAGCTAATATAACAGTACTATCCCACAATACCAATATTACTAACTATAATATAATACCTTTTGGTTGAGCTAATATAACAGTACTATCCCACAATACCAATATTACTAACTATAATATAATACCTTTTGGTTGAGCTAATATAACAGTACTATCCCACAATACCAGGTTGAGCTAATATAACAGTACTATCCCACAATACCAGGTTGAGCTAATATAACAGTATTATCCCACAATACCAGGTTGAGCTAATATAACAGTATTATCCCACAATACCAATGTTCCGTTTAACGTACACGTTCTACCATGGCTGAATTTTCATTTTTTTAATTATATTTCTTACTTATTCTTTATGCGCCATTAAACAATATTTTTAAATTACGTTTAGTCTGGCCGATACAGTTATTTCAACCCTCACCTTTAATATTAGGTATCCATGTTGTTGTTTATCCATTAATTGTGTGTTATATTTCGTATTACCTGAATTTTCCTTTATTTTATTAATTGGTTTAAATATAGGATAAAATATTTTTTGTTTTCTGAAGACTTCAGACAAATGATTAATTAAACTTGGAATATATGATAACATTAAAGTTTACTTTTTAATATTTTCATAACTGGGTTTTAAACTAGTACTTTGAAAAATTAAATTATAAATAAGACAATATTATGTTTTGTAACTTACTCCTCAAGATGTCGTTGGAACGTCGAAATATGTAGAGTGAACTTTTTAGCTGTCATATCCTGGTTTTAAATACAACGTTTTTAATTCTGTACCTGTTTTAACGTCGTGTGTCAATTATTTTAAAATTATACACAAGAACCAGGAATTAATGCTATCTTTCTGTCCGTCCGTCCACCTAAACCATCCATCTAGTGTAATATGTAAATTACACGCTTGCATTTTTCGTAGCAACGAACTTAGTGAAATTATTAATATATTAACAAAGTTCACAAGGTCACATTGTTGCATAAGAATACCTTACTTTCTAATCTAATACTAATCGTTCTGAAACAGTCGGGCCCGCGTTCAAATGGTTGAGAAGGAAACACCATATTGTCTGTCATCTTCCGAAACGAGAACCAGTTCGTATTTAGTGAGTGTAAAAAGGCACAATTACCGAAAAGATTAGGGTTGGGTCAAATATTAGCAAACTATAAAAAAAGTTGATGGATTTTTAAATATCAAATGTACCGGAGACAATTAGTAACAAAGTATACCAAACGTCCAATTTGACCTGATAATAACTATCTCTCGCAAAGAAATCTGTTCACTTCCCATACTCGGGTTTGCAAATCAGGTGGGTGCTCACGCGACGTGTGACGTCATTCGTAAGAAAAGAACCGCGAGCTATACCGATTAGAGAATATTTAATGCCAGTCGCAAAACTAAAAATGACATTTCGGGAAATATATAGAAATTAAAATCTACAAAGAACAACGGGTTCAAACTATATTCATTAAAAACGATTGAAGACTTGACTCTTTATTTTTAAATGTATTTTAATCGTTTTACAAGTTTCTAATTACATAACTTCTCTTTTACTGCATTTTTTGGATTTTAATTTTTTAATTAAAGGATAATAAATTTGTAAACGGAGAGAGGTAATAGTTATTAAATTTTTCTAACATTTCTGTTTCAAGTATTGATTTTTAAAGTCGTAGGTTCAACTAGGAATGTCAAGACGTAATTGTTAAGACGCGCTCGACTCGCAATCTGCTGGTCATGGGTTTGAATCCTTACATCGATCACTCAGGCACTATAACGTTATGCTTAATTCCACTTTCCATTGATAATAATAAATACGTTAATTACAACAATAAAAAAACTGCTTCACCAGAAGCTAAACTTACGTTGTCAGTGGTGTAAAATTGCGATGTAATACAGAAGTGTTATTGTTGTGAATCTAGACAACAAGTGTCACAGCTATTTATTATATGTTATTGTTGTGAATCTAGACAACAAGTGTCACAGCTATTTATTATATGTTATTGTTGTGAATCTAGACAACAAGTGTCACAGCTATTTATTATGTTTTTGTTGTGAATCTAGATAACAAGTGTCACAGCTATTTATTATATGTTATTGTTGTGAATCTAGATAAGTGTCACAGCTATTTATTATATGTTATTGTTGTGAATCTAGACAAGTGTCACAGCTATTTATTATATGTTATTGTTGTGAATCTAGACAACAAGTGTCACAGCTATTTATTATATGTTATTGTTGTGAATCTAGATAACAGGTGTCACAGCTATTTATTATATGTTATTGTTGTGAATCTAGACAACAAGTGTCACAGCTATTTATTATGTTTTTGTTGTGAATCTAGATAACAAGTGTCACAGCTATTTATTATATGTTATTGTTGTGAATCTAGATAAGTGTCACAGCTATTTATTATATGTTATTGTTGTGAATCTAGACAAGTGTCACAGCTATTTATTATATGTTATTGTTGTGAATCTAGACAACAAGTGTCACAGCTATTTATTATATGTTATTGTTGTGAATCTAGATAACAGGTGTCACAGCTATTTATTATATGTTATTGTTGTGAATCTAGACAACAAGTGTCACAGCTATTTATTATATGTTATTGTTGTGAATCTAGACAACAAGTGTCACAGCTATTTATTATATGTTATTGTTGTGAATCTAGATAACAAGTGTCAGAGCTATTTATTATATGTTATTGTTGTGAATCTAGATAACAAGTGTCACAGCTATTTATTATATGTTATTGTTGTGAATCTAGATAACAAGTGTCACAGCTATTTATTATATGTTATTGTTGTGAATCTAGACAACAAGTGTCACAGCTATTTATTATATGTTATTGTTGTGAATCTAGATAACAGGTGTCACAGCTATTTATTATATGTTATTGTTGTGAATCTAGATAACAGGTGTCACAGCTATTTATTATATGTTATTGTTGTGAATCTAGACAACAAGTGTCACAGCTATTTATTATATGTTATTGTTGTGAATCTAGACAACAAGTGTCACAGCTATTTATTATATGTTATTGTTGTGAATCTGGATAACAAGTGTCACAGCTATTTATTATAGGTTATTGTTGTGAATCTAGATAACAAGTGTCACAGCTATTTATTATATGTTATTGTTGTGAATCTAGATAACAAGTGTCACAGCTATTTATTATATGTTATTGTTGTGAATCTAGACAACAAGTGTCACAGCTATTTATTATATGTTATTGTTGTGAATCTAGACAACAAGTGTCACAGCTATTTATTATATGTTATTGTTGTGAATCTGGATAACAAGTGTCACAGCTATTTATTATATGTTATTGTTGTGAATCTAGATAACAAGTGTCACAGCTATTTATTATATGTTATTGTTGTGAATCTAGACAACAAGTGTCACAGCTATTTATTATATGTTATTGTTGTGAATCTGGGTAACAAGTGTCACAGCTATTTATTATATGTTATTGTTGTGAATCTAGATAACAAGTGTCACAGCTATTTATTATATGTTATTGTTGTGAATCTAGATAACAAGTGTCACAGCTATTTATTATATGTTATTGTTGTGAATCTAGACAACAAGTGTCACAGCTATTTATTATATGTTATTGTTGTGAATCTAGATAACAAGTGTCACAGCTATTTATTATATGTTATTGTTGTGAATCTAGATAACAAGTGTCACAGCTATTTATTATATGTTATTGTTGTGAATCTAGATAACAAGTGTCAAAGTTGTTGTTGTGGTGGTGGTATAACATAGCACAGATTGACCAATACGTAAATATCGTATTCATAATTGTATTTAACTTTTATGTTTCCAACATCCTCTAGGAGGTAAATCTGACATTGGATTCGACGCTCCTAGTTTAATGATTCTAAGTAATTGCATAACAAAGCTATCTACGATACGGAACAATTGTTTTTTACCTTTGAAGTGTTAGAGTTTTTGTTAGCGAAATCGATAAACCTGGCTCTTCAAACCAAAACCTTATCATGGAACATAGTTTAAAAGAAATCTATAAACCATATCTTCTTTTTAAAATCTCTAGGCTTTCCGTGAAGAACAAAGATATGCCTCCTTACAGTCATATACAAATAAACCAGTCTTTTATCAAAATTAAATTTTTCATGAGCAATTACTTTGCCTTGTAATGAAGTTAACTACAAATAACAATATTTTTACAAAATAGAAAAAAAATAATATGAAAGAAAAATTTTTGAAAATTCAGATTAAAGGTTTAAAGGTTCCATTTACTAATTAGTATACGATTTTTATCCTCAATGCAGTTCTAAAAGAAACACTTTAATTACATTTATCTTCTTACGATGGAGATACTGTTGTTTATATAGTGTAAGTTTACCACATCAAAGAACGAAAGAACCAATCAGTAGCTAAACTAATTACTGACAACTATTTACATCTATACAAAAATTAAGTATGTGCTTCATATCGTAAGTAAACTGTATTGGTATACGAATTTTATCTCACCTTTCCTAATGTTTTAGTACAAAATTATATTATTTTGTAATCATATTTGTTTATCTTGATGTTTTGTTTTCCTTTTAAGATAGCATTGAATATAAAGCTTTATTGAGTTATGAAATAACTCAAATAGCACAGCGATTTGGAAAGTAAGCTTTCCTTCATAAGGGTTAATTTCTTTCTGAGAGTGGACTTTCCATTATCATGGTTACATGTCACTCACTTCTGATGAAGGAAAGTACTTTCAGAAAAGCCTCCAGTGGCACAGCGGTATATTTACGGATTCACATCCCTAGAAATCTGGTTTCGATATCCGTGGTGCGCAGAGCACAGATGGCCTATTGTGTAGCTTTGTAGTTAATTTCAAACAAACAAGCAAACATTCACAAAGGCATTTAACTTGATAAAGGAAAGTTTACTTTCAGAAAAGCATTTACCCTGATGAAGGAAAGCTTATTTTCAGAAATACACTAAACCTGATGAAGAAAAGCTTACTTTAATAAAGACACTAAACCTTATGAAGGAAAGCTTACTTTCAGAAGGGTACTAAACCTGATGAAGGAAAACTTACTTTCAGAAAAACACTAAACGTGATGAAGGAAAGCTTACTTTCATAAAGGCACTAAACCTGATGAAGGAAAGTTCACCTTTCCAAAGCGCTCGGATTACATTACTCATTCCAAGTGTTTGTTTTAATCCTGTGTTATAGAATAAAGCTTATAAATCAATGAACATGTAAGTTAGAAATGTTAAGTTGATTTAAATAAATAAAAATGTAAGTGTTAAAAGTGAACTTACTGGAGGTATTTTCAGAAACAAAATACATAAATAAAAGACAATAATCTTTACGAAGCTTATGAGTATAAAAAAAATTCTTATTAGAAAACAAATCAGAAGAAGCGAATTAAATATGAATTTTCTTTGTTCCCGAAGTGAAATTGTTAGGCCTAACGGTTAGTACTCTCGAATCGCAATCAGCCAATTGTGGGTTCGAATCCAATCACTGAACGTTTTCTCCCTTTCAGCCACATGTATGTTGTAATGTCTCTTCCTTTTAAATTAGTAAGGGAGCTCAGACATCAAACAATGTTGACCGAAATTCAAAAAGGAAACAAAATTTGGTTGAGATTTGATTATTCTGAATTTCGCGCAAAGCTGCACGAGGACTATCTGCGCGAGCCGTCCCTAATTTAGCAGTGTAAGACTAGAGGGAAGGCGGCTAGTCATCACTACCCACTGCCAACTCTTGGGCTACTGTTTCGCCAACGAATGTGTAATTGAACGTTACATTATAACGCACCCACGGCTAAAAGGGCGAGCACGTTTGGTACGACGGGGATTCGAACCCACAATGCTCAGATTACGAATCGAACGCCCTAACCCACTTAGCCATGTCGGGCCGTAGGTTAAAATAAAAACAAATTCGAGAATATTTTCAATTAATTTAGAGTCATGAAGAAAAAATACAATGGTATAATTTTAAACTCAATACATTAAACAAAAATCTGTGTAAAAAACAGGAATATTATTTAAATAATAAGGTATTGATTTTATTTGAAAGATACTCTTATCACAACATCATCAGAATAAGTAACGACTTCTTTTTTTTTCTATAAACGACTGAAAAATTCATTCGAATAGTTGTAGGCTACAAAGGCAAAGCTGATGTGAGAAACGTAAAGAAATGGAATTATGATACACACAGAGGAAAAAGGGACTTTCTATGCTAGCTTAAGCAATAAACTCATGAAATAATAGACCTTTTCCAGATGTTCCATGCATTAAGATATAAAAGAATCAATAATAGAAATAGAACTGATAACATGTTGAGATAATAGCATTGTCTAAATCTTTAAAATGTGTTTTACGTCAACTGACAGTTTCAGCGCCCACTACCACCCATACCACTCACCCTCCTATAAACGAATGAACTACGAAACGCACAACAGCGTAATACATTACATGTTGCCACACAGAGTTATTAGAAATAATAACAGTTTATAACACCAAGGAATGGCTACCAGAATATCTACAGAACAATATAAGAAGCTAAACTTCTGTCTCCACCAAGAAAATACATTTATTCATTAAAAAATATTTCTAACAAAAAGAAAGCTATTGAGAGAGAAAACCTATTGTTCTAATTCTACCAAGTTTATAAACCTACCAGGATAAAGAGTTGAGAAGTAATAAAAATAAATGTCTTTCAGTTTTATCAAAATTAGTGTATTCCTAACAAAATACTCCAGTTTCTAAATCCATCAGGTGAATCATTACGTTCCAAACAAAATACTACTGTTTCTAAATCCATCAGGTGAATCATTACGCTCCTAAAAATACTCCTGTTTCCAAATCCATCAAGTGAATCATTACGTTCCTGACAAAATACTCTTGTTTGTAAATCCACCAGGTGAATCATTACGTTCCTTACAAAATAATACTGTTTCAAAATCCATCAGGTAAATCATTACGTTCCTAACAAAATACATCTGTTTCAAAATCCATCAGGTGAATCATTACGTTCCTAAAAAATACTACTGTTTCTAAATCCATCAAGGGAATCATTACGTTCCTAACAAAATAATTCTGTTTCTAAATCCATCAGTAGAATCATTACGTTCCTTACAAAATACTTTTGCTTCTAAATCCATCAGGTGAATCATTACGTTCCTGAAAAAATTCTCCTGTTTCTAAATCCATCAACTGAATCATTACGTTCCAAACAAAATACTCCTGTTTCTAAATCCATCAGGTGAATCATTACGTCCCTAACAAAATAATCTGTTTCTAAATCCATCACGTGAATCTTTAGGTTACTAACAAAATACTCCTGTTTCTAAGTCCATCAGGTGAATCATTACGTTCCTGACAAAATACTCTTGATTCTAAATCCATCAAGTGAATCATTACGTTCCTGACTAAATACTCCTGTTTCAAAATCCATCAGGTGAATCATTACGTTCCTGACAAAATACTTCTGTTTCTAAATCCATCAGGTGAATCATTACTTTCCTAAAAATACTCCTGTTTCCAAAACCTTCATGTGAATCATTACGTTCCTAACAAAATACTCCTGTTTCTAAATCCAGAAGGTGAATTATTAGGTTCCTAACAAAATAGTTTTGTTTCTAAATCCATCAAGTGAATCATTATATTCCTGACAAAATACTCCTGTTCCTGAATCCATCAGGTGTATAATTACGTTCCTAACAAAATACTCCTGTTTCTAAAACCATCAGGTGAATCATTACGATCCTAACAAAATACTCCTACTTCTGAATCCAGCAGGTGAATCATTAGGTTCCAAACAAAATACTCCTGTTTCTAAATCCATCAGGTGAATCATTACGTTACTGACAAATACTCCGGTTTCTAAATCCATCAGGTGAATTATTACGTTCCTAACAAAATACTCCTATTGATAAATCCATCAATAGAATCATTACCTTACTGAAAAAATACTTTTGTTTCTAAATCCATAAGGTGAATCATTACGTTCCAAACAAAATACTCCTGTTTCTAAATCCATCAGGTGAATCATTACGTTTCTGACAAAATACTGCTGTTTCTAAATCCATCAGGTGAATTATTAGGTTCCTAACAAAATATTCCTGTTGTTAAATCCATCAATTGAATCATTACCTTTCTGACAAAATACTCTTGTTTCTAAATCCATCAGGTGAATCATGATGTTCCTCACAAAATACCGCTGTATTTAAATCCATCAGGTGAATCATTACGTTCCTGACAAAATACTCCTGTTTCTAAATCCATCAAGTGAATCATTACGTTCCTGAGAAAATTCTCCTGTTTCAACATCCATCAGATGAATCATTACGTTCCTGACAAAATACTCATGTTTCTAAATCCATCAGATGAATCATTACGTTCCTGACAAAATACTCCTGTTTGTAAATCCACAAGGTGAATTATTAGGTTCATAACAAAATAGTCCTGTTTCTAAATCCATCAATTGAATCATTACGTTCTTGACAAAATACTCCTGTGTCTAGATCCATCAGGTGAATCATTAGGTTCCTAACAAAATACTCTATTTTCTAAATCCATCAGGTGAATCATTACGTTCCTAACAAAATACTCCTGGTTCTAAAACAATCAGGTGAATAATACGCTCCTAACAAAATACTCCTGTTTCTAACTCCATCAAGTGAATCATTACGTTCCTAACAAAATATTCCTATTTCTAAATCCATCAGGTTAATCATTACTTTCCTAACACAATACTCCTGTTTCTAAATCCTCCAAGTGAATCATTACGTTCCTGACAAGATACTTCTGTTTCTAAATCCATGAAATAAATCAGTACGTTCTAAACAAGATGCTCATGTTTCTAAATCCATCAGGTTAATGATTACGTTACTGACAAAATACTCCTGTTTCTTAATCCATCAGGTGAATCATTACGTTCCTAACAAAATACCCCTGTTTCTAAATCCATCAGGGGAAATATTACGTTCCTAACAAAATACTCCTGTTCTTAAATCCATCATTTGAATTATTACCTTACTGACAAAATACTTTTGTTTCTAAATGCATCAGGTAAATCATTACGTTCCAAACAAAATACTCCTGTTTCTAAATCCATCAGGTGAATCATTACGTTCCTAACAAAATACTCCTGTTTCTAAATCCTTTAGGTGAATCATTATGTTACTGAGAAAATACTTCTGTTTCTAAATCCATCAGGTGAATTATTACGTTCCTAACAAAATATTGCTGTTGTTAAATCCATCAATTGAATCATAACCTTCCTCACAAAATACTTTTGTTTCTAAATCCATCAGGTGAATCATTACGTTCCGAACAAACTATTCCTGTTTCTAAATCCATCAGGTGAATCATTACGTTCCTAACAAAATACTCCTGTTTCTAAATCCATCAGGTGAATCATTAGGTTCCTAACAAAATACCACTGTATTTAAATCCATCAGGTGAATCATTACGTTCTTGAAAAAATACTCCTGTTTCTAAATCCATCAATTGAATCATTATGTTCCTGAAAAAATAATCCTGTTTCTACATCCATCAGATGAATCATTACGTCACAAACAAAATACATCTGTTTCTGAATCCATCACGTGAATCATTACGTTCCTAACAAAATACTCTTGCTTCTAAATCCATCAAGGGAATCATTACTTTCCTAACAAAATACTTCAGTTTCTAAATCCTCCAAGTGCATCACTACGTTTATGACAAGATACTCCTGTTTCTAAATCCATGAAATAAATTATTACGTTCTAAACAAGATACTCCTGTTTCTAAATCCATCAGGTTAATCATTACGTTCGTTACAAAATACTCCTGTTTCTGTATCCATCAGGTGAATCATTACGTTCCTAACAAAATACTTCTGTTTCTAAATCCATCAAGTGAATCATTACGTATCTAACAAAATACTCCTGTTTCTAAATCCATCAACTGAGTCATTACGTTCCTCACAAAATACTCCTGTCTCTAAATCCATCAGATTAATCATTACTTTCCTAACAAACTACTCCTGTTTCTAAATCCATCAACTGAGTCATTACGTTCCTCACAAAATACTCCTGTTTCTAAATCCATCAGGTGAATCATTACGTTTCTGATAAAATACTCCTGTTTCTAAATCCATTAGGTGAATCATTATTTTCCTAATAATACTCATATTTCTAAACCCATCAACTGAATCATTACGTTCCTGACAAAATACTCCTGTTTCTAAATCCATCAGGTGAATCATTACGTACCTAACAAAATACTCCTTTTTGTAAATCCATCAAATGAATCATTACGTTTCTGACAAAATACTCCTGTTTCTAAATCCATCAGGTGAATCATTACGTTCCAAACAAAATACTCCTGTTTCTAAATCCATCACGTGAATCATTACGTTCTTGACAAAATACTCCTGTGTCTAGATGAATCAGGTGAATCATTACGTTCCTAACAAAATACTCTATTTTCTAAATCCATCAGGTGAATTATTACGTTCCTAACAAAATATTGCTGTTGTTAAATCCATCAATTGAATCACAACCTTCCTCACAAAATACTTTTGTTTCTAAATCCATCAGGTGAATCATTACGTTCCTAACAAACTATTCCTGTTTCTAAATCCATCAGGTAAATCATTAGGTTCCTAACAAAATACCACTGTATTTAAATCCATCAGGTGAATCATTACGTCCCTGAAAAAATACTCTTGCTTCTAAATCCATCAAGGGAATCATTACGTTCCTGACAAAATACTCCTGTCTGTAAATCCATCAGGTGAATCATTACGTTCCTGACAAAATACTCCTGTTTCTAAACCCATCAGGTGAATCATTAGGTTCCTAACAAAATACTCTTGTTTCTGAATCCCTCAAGTGAATCATTACGTTCCTAACAAAATACTCCTATTTCTAAATCCATCAGGTTAATCATTACTTTCCTAACAAAATACTCCAGTTTCTAAATCCACCAAGTAAATCACTACGTTTCTGACAAGATACTCCTGTTTCTAAATCCATGAAATAAATCATTACGTTCTAAACAAGATACTCCTGTTTCTAAATCCATCAGGTTAATCATTACGTTCGTTACAAAATACCCCTGTTTCTATATCCATCAGGTGAATCATTACGTTCCTAACAAAATACTCCTGTTTCTAAATCCTTTAGGTGAATTATTACGTTCCTAACGAAATATTGCTGTTGTTAAATCCATCAATTGAATCATAAATTTCCTCACAAAATACTTTTGTTTCTAAATCCATCAGGTGAATCATTACGTTCCGAACAAACTATTCCTGTTTCTAAATCCATCAGGTGAATCATTACGTTCCTAACAAAATACTCCTGTTTCTAAATCCATCAACTGAGTCATTACGTTCCTCACAAAATACTCCTGTTCCTAAATCCATCAACTGAGTCATTACGTTCCTGACAAAATACTCCTATTTCTAAATCCATCAGATTAATCATTACTTTCCTAACAAAATACTTCTGTTTCTAAATCCATCAGGTGAATCATTACTTTACTAACAAAATACTCCTGTTTCTAAATCCATCAACTAAATAATTACTTTCCTAACAAAATAATCCTGTTTCTAAATCCATCAACTGAATCATTACGTTCCTGACAAAATACTCCTATTTCTAAAACCATCAGATTAATCATTACTTTCCTAACAAACTACTCCTGTTTCTAAATCCATCAACTGAGTCATTACGTTCCTCACAAAATACTCCTGTTTCTAAATCCATCAGGTGAATCATTACGTTTCTGACAAAATACTCCTGTTTCTAAATCCATTAGGTGAATCATTATTTTCCTAATAATACTCATGTTTCTAAATCCATCAAATGAATCATTACGTTTCTGACAAAAACTCCTGTTTCTAAATCCATCAGGTGAATCATTACGTTCCAAACAAAATACTCCTGTTTCTAAATCCATCACGTGAATCATAACGTTCTTGACAAAATACTCCTGTGTCTAGATGAATCAGGTGAATCATTACGTTCCTAACAAAATACTCTATTTTCTAAATCCATCAGGTGAATTATTACGTTCCTAACAAAATATTGCTGTTGTTAAATCCATCAATTGATTCACAACCTTCCTCACAAAATACTTTTGTTTCTAAATCCATCAGGTGAATCATTACGTTCCTAACAAACTATTCCTGTTTCTAAATCCATCAGGTAAATCATTAGGTTCCTAACAAAATACCACTGTATTTAAATCCATCAGGTGAATCATTACGTCCCTGAAAAAATACTCTTGCTTCTAAATCCATCAAGGGAATCATTACGTTCCTGACAAAATACTCCTCTCTGTAAATCCATCAGGTGAATCATTACGTTCCTGACAAAATACTCCTGTTTCTAAACCCATCAGGTGAATCATTAGGTTCCTAACAAAATACTCTTGTTTCTGAATCCCTCAAGTGAATCATTACGTTCCTAACAAAATACTTCTATTTCTAAATCCATCAGGTTAATCATTACTTTCCTAACAAAATACTCCAGTTTCTAAATCCACCAAGTAAATCACTACGTTTCTGACAAGATACTCCTGTTTCTAAATCCATGAAATAAATCATTACGTTCTAAACAAGATACTCCTGTTTCTAAATCCATCAGGTTAATCATTACGTTCGTTACAAAATACCCCTGTTTCTATATCCATCAGGTTAATCATTACGTTCCTAACAAAATACTCCTGTTTCTAAATCAATCAGGTGAATCATTACGTTCCAGAAAAAATACTCCTGTTTCTAAATCCATCAGGTGTATCATTACGTTCCTAACAAAATACTTCTGTTTCTAAATCCATCAGGTGAATCATTACTTATCTAACAAAATACTCCTGTTTCTAAATCCATCAACTGAGTCATTACGTTCCTCACAAAATACTCCTGTTTCTAAATCCATCAGGTGAATCATTACGTTCCAAACAAAATACTCCTGTATCTAAATCAATCAGGTGAATCATTACGTTCCTGAAAAAATACTCCTGTTTCTAAATTCATCAGGTGTATCATTACGTTCCTAACAAAATACTTCTGTTTCTAAATCCATCAGGTGAATCATTACTTATCTAACAAAATACTCCTGTTTCTAAATCCATAAACTGAGTCATTACGTTCCTCACAAAATACTCCTATTTATAAATCCATCAGATTAATCATTACTTTCCTAACAAAATACTCCTGTTTCTAAATCCATGAACTGAGTCATTACGTTCCTTACAAAATACTCCTGTTTCTAAATCCATGAACTCAATCATTACGTTCCTGACAAAATACTCCTGTTTCTAAATCCAATAGGTGAATCATTATTTTCCTAAAAATACTCATGTTTCTAAATCCATCAACTGAATCATTACGTTCCTGACAAAATACTCCTGTTTTAAATCCATCAGGTGAATCATTACGTACCTGACAAAATACTCCTTTTTGTAAATCCATCAAATGAATCATTACGTTTCTGACAAAATACTCCTGTTTCTAAATCCATCAGGTGAATCATTACGTTCCTAACACAATAATCCTGTTTATAAATCCATCAGGTGAATCATTACGTTCCTGAAAAAATACTCTTGCTTCTAAATCCATCAAGTGAATCATTACGTTCCTGACAAAATACTCCTGTTTCTAAATCCATCAGGTTAATCATTACGCTCATAAAAATACTCCTGTTTCCAAATCCATCAAGTGAATCATTACGTTCCTAACAAAATACATCTGTTTCTAAATCCATCAGGAGATTCATTACGTTCCTAACAAAATACTTCTGTTTCTGAATCCATCAGTAGAATCATTACGTTCCTTACAAAATACTTTTGCTTCTAAATCCATCAGGTGAATCATTACGTTCCTGAAAAAATTCTCCTGTTTCTCAATCCATCAACTGAATCATTACGTTCCTAACAAAATACTCCTGTTTCTAACTCCATCAAGTGAATCATTACGTTCCTTACAAAAAACACCTATTTATAAATCCATCAGGTTAATCATTACTTTCCTAACAAGATACTCCTGTTTCTAAATCCATGAAATAAATCATTAAGTTCTAAACAAGATACTCCTGTTTCTAAATCCATCAGGTTAATCATTATGTTCGTTACAAAATACTCCTGTTTCTATATAAATCAGGTGTATAATTATGTTCCTAACAAAATACTCCTGTTTCTAAATCAATCAGGTGTATCATTACGTTCCTGACAAAATCTTTTGTTTCTAAATCCATCAATTGAATTATTACTTTCCTAACAAAATACTCTTGTTTCTAAATCCATCAGGTGTATCATTACGTTCCTAACAAAATACTTCTGTTTCTAAATCCATCAGGTGAATCATTACTTATCTAACAAAATACTCCTGTTTCTAAATCCATCAACTGAGTCATTACGTTCCTCACAAAATACTCCTGTTTCTAAATCCATCAGGTGAATCATTACGTTCCAAACAAAATACTTCTGTTTCTAAATCCATCAGGTGAATCATTACTTATCTAACAAAATACTCCTGTTTCTAAATCCATAAACTGAGTCATTACGTTCCTCACAAAATACTCCTATTTCTAAATCCATCAGATTAATCATTACTTTCCTAACAAAATACTCCTGTTTCTAAATCCATGAACTGAGTCATTACGTTCCTTACAAAATACTCCTGTTTCAAACTCCATCAATTGAATTATTACTTTCCTAACAAAATACTCCTGTTTCTAAATCCATCAGGTGTATCATTACTTTCCTAACAAAATACTTCTGTTTCTAAATCCATCAGGTGAATCATTACGTTCCAAACAAAATACTCCTGTATCTAAATCAATCAGGTGAATCATTACGTTCCTGAAAAAATACTCCTGTTTCTAAATTCATCAGATGTATCATTACGTTCCTAACAAAATACTTCTGTTTCTAAATCCATCAGGTGAATCATTACTTATCTAACAAAATACTCCTGTTTCTAAATCCATAAACTGAGTCATTACGTTCCTCACAAAATACTCCTATTTCTAAATCCATCAGATTAATCATTACTTTCCTAACAAAATACTCCTGTTTCTAAATCCATGAACTGAGTCATTACGTTCCTTACAAAATACTCCTGTTTCTAAATCCATCAACTCAATCATTACGTTCCTGACAAAATACTCCTGTTTCTAAATCCAATAGGTGAATCATTATTTTCCTAAAAATACTCATGTTTCTAAATCCATCAACTGAATCATTACGTTCCTGACAAAATATTCCTGTTTCTAAATCCATCAGGTGAATCATTACGTACCTGACAAAATACTCCTTTTTGTAAATCCATCAAATGAATCATTACGTTTCTGACAAAATACTCCTGTTTCTAAATCCATCAGGTGAATCATTACGTTCCTAACACAATAATCCTGTTTCTAAATCCATCAGGTGAATCATTACGTTCCTGAAAAAATACTCTTGCTTCTAAATCCATCAAGTGAATCATTACGTTCCTGACAAAATACTCCTGTTTCTAAATCCATCAGGTTAATCATTACGCTCATAAAAATACTCCTGTTTCCAAATCCATCAAGTGAATCATTACGTTCCTGACAAAATACTCCTGTTTGTAAATCGAGGAGGTGAATCATTACGTTCCTAACAAAATACATCTGTTTCTCAATCCATCAGGTGATTCATTACGTTCCTAACAAAATACTTCTGTTTCTGAATCCATCAGTAGAATCATTACGTTCCTTACAAAATACTTTTGCTTCTAAATCCATCAGGTGAATCATTACGTTCCTGAAAAAATTCTCCTGTTTCTCAATCCATCAACTGAATCATTACGTTCCTGACAAAATACTCCTGTTTCTAAACCCATCAGGTGAATCATTAGGCTCCTAACAAAATACTCCTGGTTCTAAAACAATCAGGTGAATCATTACGCTCCTAACAAAATACTCCTGTTTCTGAATCCCTCAGGTGAATCATTACGTTCCTAACAAAATACTCCTGTTTCTAACTCCATCAAGTGAATCATTACGTTCCTTACAAAAACACCTATTTATAAATCCATCATGTTAATCATTACTTTCCTAACAAGATACTCCTGTTTCTAAATCCATGAAATAAATCATTAAGTTCTAAACAAGATACTCCTGTTTCTAAATCCATCAGGTTAATCATTACATTCGTTACAAAATACTCCTGTTTCTATATAAATCAGGTGTATAATTATGTTCCTAACAAAATACTCCTGTTTCTAAATCAATCAGGTGTATCATTACGTTCCTAACAAAATACTCCTGTTTCTAAATCCATCAGGTGAATCATTACGTTCCTGACAAAATCTTTTGTTTTTAAATCCATCACGTGAATCATTACTTTCCTAGAATAATCTTGTTTCTAAATCCATCAGGTGAATCATTACGTTCCTAACAAAATACTTCTGTTTCTGAATCCATCAGTAGAATCATTACGTTCCTTACAAAATACTTTTGCTTCTAAATCAATCAGGTGAATCATTACGTTCCTGAAAAAATTCTCCTGTTTCTCAATCCATCAACTGAATCATTACGTTCCTGACAAAATACTCCTGTTTCTAAACCCATCAGGTGAATCATTAGGCTCCTAACAAAATACTCCTGGTTCTAAAACAATCAGGTGAATCATTACGCTCCTAATAAAATACTCCTGTTTCTGAATCCCTCAGGTGAATCATTACGTTCCTAACAAAATACTTTTGTTTCTAACTCCATCAAGTGAATCATTACGTTCCTTAGAAAAAACACCTATTTATAAATCCATCAGGTTAATCATTACTTTCCTAACAAGATACTCCTGTTTCTAAATCCATGAAATAAATCATTAAGTTCTAAACAAGATACTCCTGTTTCTAAATCCATCAGGTGTATCATTACGTTCCTAACAAAATACTCCTGTTTCTAAATCCATCAGGTGTATCATTACGTTCCTAACAAAATACTTCTGTTTCTAAATCCATCAGGTGAATCATTACTTATCTAACAAAATACTCCTGTTTCTAAATCCATAAACTGAGTCATTACGTTCCTCACAAAATACTCCTATTTCTAAATCCATCAGATTAATCATTACTTTCCTAACAAAATACTCCTGTTTCTAAATCCATGAACTGAGTCATTACGTTCCTTACAAAATACTCCTGTTTCTAAATCCATGAACTCAATCATTACGTTCCTGACAAAATACTCCTGTTTCTAAATCCAATAGGTGAATCATTATTTTCCTAAAAATACTCATGTTTCTAAATCCATCAACTGAATCATTACGTTCCTGACAAAATACTCCTGTTTTAAATCCATCAGGTGAATCATTACGTACCTGACAAAATACTCCTTTTTGTAAATCCATCAAATGAATCATTACGTTTCTGACAAAATACTCCTGTTTCTAAATCCATCAGGTGAATCATTACGTTCCTAACACAATAATCCTTTTCTAAATCCATCAGGTGAATCATTACGTTCCTGAAAAAATACTCTTGCTTCTAAATCCATCAAGTGAATCATTACGTTCCTGACAAAATACTCCTGTTTCTAAATCCATCAGGTTAATCATTACGTTCATAAAAAATACTCCTGTTTCTAAATCCATCAGGTGAATCATTACGTTCCTAACAAAATACATCTGTTTCTAAATCCATCAGGTGAATCATTACGTTCCTAACAAAATACTTCTGTTTCTAAATCCATCAGGTGAATCATTACGTTCCTTAACAAAATACTTTTGTTTCTAAATCCATCAGGTGAATTATTACGTTCCTGACAAGATACTCCTGTTTCTAAATCCATGAAATAAATCATTACGTTCCTAACAAAATACTCCTGTTTCTAAATCCGTCAGGTGAATATTTACGTTCCTAACAAAATACTCCTGTTTCTAAATCCATCAGGTTAATCATTACTTTCCTAACAAAATACTCCTGTTTCTAAATCCATCTAAAATAAATCATTATTACGTTCTAAACAAAATACTCCTGTTTCTAAATCCATCAGGTTAATCATTATGTTCCATTACAAAATACTCCTGTTTCTAAATCCATCAGGTGAATCATTACGTTCCTAACAAAATACTCCTGTTTCTAAATCCATCAGGTGTATCATTACGTTCCTAACAAAATACTTCTGTTTCTAAATCCATCAGGTGAATCATTACTTATCTAACAAAATACTCCTGTTTCTAAATCCATCAACTGAATCATTACGTTCCTCACAAAATACTCCTGTTTCTAAATCCATCAGGTGAATCATTACGTTCCAAACAAAATACTCCTGTATCTAAATCAATCAGGTGAATCATTACGTTCCTGAAAAAATACTCCTGTTTCTAAATTCATCAGGTGTATCATTACATTCCTAACAAAATACTTCTGTTTCTAAATCCATCAGGTGAATCATTACTTATCTAACAAAATACTCCTGTTTCTAAATCCATAAACTGAGTCATTACGTTCCTCACAAAATACTCCTGTTTCTAAATCCATCAGATTAATCATTACTTTCCTAACAAAATACTCCTGTTTCTAAATCCATGAACTGAGTCATTACGTTCCTTACAAAATACTCCTGTTTCTAAATCCATCAACTCAATCATTACGTTCCTAACAAAATACTCCTGTTTCTAAATCCATCAACTCAATCATTACGTTCCTGACAAAATACTCCTGTTTCTAAATCCAATAGGTGAATCATTATTTTCCTAAAAATACACATGTTTCTAAATCCATCAACTGAATCATTACGTTCCTGACAAAATACTCCTGTTTCTAAATCCATCAGGTGAATCATTACGTACCTGACAAAATACTCCTTTTTGTAAATCCATCAAATGAATCATTACGTTTCTGACAAAATACTCCTGTTTCTAAATCCATCAGGTGAATCATTACGTTCCTAACACAATAATCCTGTTTCTAAATCCATCAGGTGAATCATTACGTTCCTGAAAAAATACTCTTGCTTCTAAATCCATCAAGTGAATCATTACGTTCCTGACAAAATACTCCTGTTTTTAAATCCATCAGGTTAATCATTACGCTCATAAAAATACTCCTGTTTCCAAATCCATCAAGTGAATCATTACGTTCCTGACAAAATACTCCTGTTTGTAAATCAACGAGGTGAATCATTACGTTCCTAACAAAATACATCTGTTTCTCAATCCATCAGGTGATTCATTACGTTCCTAACAAAATACTTCTGTTTCTGAATCCATCAGTAGAATCATTACGTTCCTTACAAAATACTTTTGCTTCTAAATCCATCAGGTGAATCATTACGTTCCTGAAAAAATTCTCCTGTTTCTCAATCCATCAACTGAATCATTACGTTCCTGACAAAATACTCCTGTTTCTAAACCCATCAGGTGAATCATTAGGCTCCTAACAAAATACTCCTGGTTCTAAAACAATCAGGTGAATCATTACGCTCCTAACAAAATACTCCTGTTTCTGAATCCCTCAGGTGAATCATTACGTTCCTAACAAAATACTCCTGTTTCTAACTCCATCATGTTAATCATTACTTTCCTAACAAGATACTCCTGTTTCTAAATCCATGAAATAAATCATTAAGTTCTAAACAAGATACTCCTGTTTCTAAATCCATCAGGTTAATCATTACGTTCGTTACAAAATACTCCTGTTTCTATATAAATCAGGTGTATAATTATGTTCCTAACAAAATACTCCTGTTTCTAAATCAATCAGGTGTATCATTACGTTCCTAACAAAATACTCCTGTTTCTAAATCCATCAGATGAATCATTACGTTCCTGACAAAATCTTTTGTTTTTAAATCCATCACGTGAATCATTACTTTCCTAGAATAATCTTGTTTCTAAATCCATCAGGTGAATCATTACGTTCCTAACAAAATACTTCTGTTTCTGAATCCATCAGTAGAATCATTACGTTCCTTACAAAATACTTTTGTTTCTAAATCCATCAGGTGAATCATTACGTTCCTGAAAAAAATTCTCCTGTTTCTCAATCCATCAACTGAATCATTACGTTCCTGACAAAATACTCCTGTTTCTAAATCCATCAGGTGAATCATTAGGCTCCTAACAAAATACTCCTGGTTCTAAAACAATCAGGTGAATCATTACGCTCCTAATAAAATACTCCTGTTTCTGAATCCCTCAGGTGAATCATTACGTTCCTAACAAAATACTCCTGTTTCTAACTCCATCAAGTGAATCATTACGTTCCTTAGAAAAAACACCTATTTATAAATCCATCAGGTTAATCATTACTTTCCTAACAAGATACTCCTGTTTCTAAATCCATGAAATAAATCATTAAGTTCTAAACAAGATACTCCTGTTTCTAAATCCATCAGGTGTATCATTACGTTCCTGTTTCTAAAACAAAATACTCCTGTTTCTAAATCCATCATCAGGTGAATCATTACGTTCCAAACAAAATTCCTAACAAAATACTTCTGTTTCTAAATCCATCAGGTGAATCATTAGTTTCCTAACAAAATACTCCTGTTTCTAAATCAATCAACTGAGTCATTACGTTCGTCACAAAATACTCCTGTTTCTAAATCCATCAGGTGAATCATTACGTTCCTCACAAAATACTCCTTTTTGTAAATCCATCAAATGTATCATTACGTTTCTGACAAAATACTCCTGTTTCTAAATCCATCAGGTGAATCATTACGTTCCAAACAAAATACTCCTGTTCCTAAATCCATCAGGTGAATCATTACGTTCCTAACACAATAATCCTGTTTCTAAATCCATCAATTGAATTATTACGTTCGAAACAAAATACTCCTGTTTCTAACTCCATCAATTGAATCATTACTTTCCTAACAAAATACTTCTGTTTCTAAATCAATCAACTGAGTCATTACGTTCGTCACAAAATACTCCTGTTTCTAAATCCATCAGGTGAATCATTACGTTCCTGACAAAATACTCCTTTTTGTAAATCCATCAAGTGAATCATTATGTTTCTGAAAAAATAATCCTGTTTCTACATCCATCAGACGAATCATTACGTCCCGAACAAAATACATCTGTTTCTGAATCCATCACGTGAATCATTAGGTTCCTAACAAAATACCACTGTATTTAAATCCATCAGGTGAATCATTACGTTCCTGACAAAATACTCTTGCATCTAAATCCATCAAGTGAATCATTACGTTCCTGACAAAATACTCCTGTTTGTAAATCCATCAGGTGAATCATTACGTTCCTGACAAAATACTCCTGTTTCTAAACCCATCAGGTGAATCAATACATTCCTAACAAAATACTCCTGTTTCTAAATCCATCAGGTGAATCATTACGTCCCTTACAAAATACTCCTGTTTCTAAATCCATCAGATGAATAATTAAGTTCCTAACAAAATACTCCTGGTTCTAAAACCATCAGGTGAATCATTTCGCACCTAACAAAATACTCCTGTTTCTTAATCCCTCAGGAGAATCATTACGTTCTTAACAAAATACTCTTATTTCTAAATCCATCAGTTTAATCATTACTTTCCTAACAAAATACTCCTGTTTCTAAATACTCCAAATGAATCATTACGTTCCTGACAAGATACTCCTGTTTCTAAATCCATCAGGTTAATCATTTCGTTCGTTACAAAATACTCCTGTTTCTATATCCATCAAATGTATCATTATGTTCCTAACAAAATACTCCTGTTTCTAAATCAATCAGATGAATCATTACGTTCCTGACAAAATACTCCTGTTTCTAAATCCATCAGATGAATGTTTACATTCATGACAAAATCTTTTGTGTTTAAATCCATCACGTGAATCATTACTTTCCTAAAATAATCTTGTTTCTAAATCCATCAAGTGAATCATTACGTTAAATCAAAATTCTCCTATTTCTAAATCCATCAGATTAATCATTACTTTCCTAACAAAATACTTCTGTTTCTAAATCCATTAGGTAAATCATTATTTTCCTAAAAATACTCCTGTTTCTAAATCCATCAACTGAATCATTCCGTTCCTGACAAAATACTCCTGTTTCTAAATCCATCAAAAAAATCATTACGTTTCTGACAAAATACTCCTGTTTCTAAATCCATCAGATGAATCATTACGTTCCAAACAAAATACTCCTGTTTCTAAATCCATCAGGTGAATCATTACGTTCCTAACACAATAATCCTGTTTCTAAATCCATCAGGTGAATCATTAGGTTCCTAACAAAATAACACTGTATTTAAATCCATCAGGTGAATCATTACGTTCGTGACAAAATACTCCTGTTTCTAAATCCATCAAGTGAATCATTAGGTTTCTAACAAAATTCTCCTGTTTATTGATCCATCAAGTGAATCATTACGTTCCTAACAAAATACTTCTGTTTCTGAATCCATCAGTAGAATCACTACGTTCCAAACAAAATACTCCTGTTTCTAAATCCATCAGGTGAATCATTACGTTTCTGACAAAATACTTTTGTTTCTAAATTTATCAGGTGAATCATGATGTTCCTCACAAAATACCTCTGTATTTAAATTCATCAGGTGAATCATTACGTTCTTAACAAAATACTCTTATTTCTAAATCCATCAGTTTAATCATTACTTTCCTAACAAAATACTCCTGTTTCTAAATCCTCCAAATGAATCATTACGTTCCTGACAAGATACTCCTGTTTCTAAATCCATCAGGTGAATCATTACGTTCGTTACAAAATACTCCTGTTTCTATATCCATCAAATGTATCATTATGTTCCTAACAAAATACTCCTGTTTCTAAATCAATCAGATGAATCATTACGTTCCTGACAAAATACTCCTGTTTCTAAATCCATCAGATAAATCTTTACATTCATGACAAAATCTTTTGTGTTTAAATCCATCACGTGAATCATTACTTTCCTAAAATAATCTTGTTTCTAAATCCAACAAGTGAATCATTACGTTAAATCAAAATACTCCTATTTCTAAATCCATAAGATTAATCATTACTTTCCTAACAAAATACTTCTGTTTCTAAATCCATTAGGTGAATCATTATTTTCGTAAAAATACTCCTGTTTCTAAATCCATCAACTGAATCATTACGTTCCTGACAAAATACTCCTGTTTCTAAATCCATCAAAAAAATCATTACGTTTCTGACAAAATACTCCTGTTTCTAAATCCATCAGGTGAATCATTACGTTCCTAACACAATAATCCTGTTTCTAAATCCATCAGGTGAATCATTAGGTTCCTAACAAAATACCACTGTATTTAAATCCATCAGGTGAATCATTACGTTCGTGACAAAATACTTTTGTTTCTTATTCCATCAAGTGAATTATTATGTTCCTGAAAAAATAATCCTGTTTCTGAATCCATCACGTGAATCATTAGGTTTCTAACAAAATACTCCTGTTTATTAATCCATCAAGTGAATCATTACGTTCCTAACAAAATACTTCTGTTTCTGAATCCATCAGTAGAATCACTACGTTCGAAACAAAATACTCCTGTTTCTAAATCCATCAGGTGAATCATTACGTTTCTGACAAAATACTTCTGTTTCTAAATCCATCAGGTGAATCATGATGTTCCTCACAAAATACCCCTGTATTTAAATTCATCAGGTGAATCATTACGTTCCTGACAAAATACTCCTGTTTCTAAATCCTTTAAGTGAATCATTACGTTCCTGAGAAAATTCTCCTGTTTCAACATCCATCAGATGAATCATTACTTTCCTGACAAAATACTCATGTTTCTAAATCCATCAGATGAATCATTACGTCACTTACAAAATACTCCTATTTGTAAATCCAGAAGGTGAATTATTAGGTTCATAACAAAATAGTCCTGTTTCTAAATCCATCAATTGAATCATTACGTTATTGACAAAATACTCCTGTATCTAGATCCATCAGATGAATCATTACGTTCCTAACAAAATACCCCTATTTCTAAATCCAGCAGGTGAATCATTAGGTTCCTAACAAAATACTCCTGTTTCTAAATCCAGCAGGTGAATCATTAGGTTCCTAACAAAATACTCCTGTTTCTGAATCCCTCAGGTGAATCATTACGTTCCTGACAAAATACTCCTGTTTCTAAACCCATCAGGTGAATCAATACATTCCTAACAAAATACTCCTGTTTCTAAATCCAGCAGGTGAATCATTACGTTCCTGACAAAATACTCCTGTTTCTAAACCCATCAGGTGAATCAATACATTCCTAACAAAATACTCCTGTTTCTAAATCCAGCAGGTGAATCATTAGGTTCCTTACAAAATACTCTATTTTCTAAATCCATCAGGTGAATCATTACGCTCCTAACAAAATACTCCTGTTTCTGAATCCCTCAGGTGAATCATTACGTTCCTAACAAAATACTTTTGTTTCTACCTCCATCAAGTGAATCATTACGTTCCTAACAAAATACTCCTATTTCTAAATCCATCAGGTTAATCATTACTTTCCTAACAAAATACTCCTGTTTCTAAATCCTCCAAGTGAATCACTACGTTCATGACAAAATACTCCTGTTTCTAAATCAATCAGGTGAATCATTACGCTCCTAACAAAATACTCCTGTTTCTGAATCCCTCAGGTGAATCATTACGTTCCTAACAAAATACTCCTGTTTCTATATCCATCAGGTGTATCATCATGTTCCTAACAAAATACTCCTGTTTCTAAATCAATCAGATAAATCATTACGTTCCTGACAAAATACTCCTGTTTCTAAATCCATCAGATGAATCTTTACATTCCTGACAAAATCTTTTGTGTTTAAATCCATCAGATGAAGCTTTACATTCCTAACAAAATCTTTTGTTTCTAAATCCATCAGTTGAATCATTACGTTCCTAACAAAATACTCCTGTTTCTAAATCCATCAACTGAATCATTACGTTCCTGACAAAATACTCCTGTTTCTAAATCTATCAGGTGAATCATTACGTTCCTGACAAATTACTCCTTTTTGTAAATTTATCAAATGAATCATTACGTTTCTGACAATATACTCCTGTTTCTAAATCCATTAGGTGAATCATTACATTCCTAACAAAATACTCCTGTTTCTAAATTCAGAAGGTGAATCATTACGTCCCATACAAAATACTCATGTTTCTAAATTCATCAGGTGAATCATTAGGTTCCTAACAAAATACCACTGTTTCTAAATCCATCAGGTGAATCATTATGTTCCTAAAAAAAAACTCCTGGTTCTAAAACAATCATGTGAATCATTACGCTCCTAACAAAATACTCCTGTTTCTGAATTTTTCAGGTGAATCATTACGTTCCTAACAAAATACTCCAGTTTCTAACTCCATCAAGTGAATCATTACGTTCCTAACAAAATACTCCTATTTCTAAATCCATCAGGTTAATCATTTCTTTCCTAACAAAATACCCCTGTTTCTAAATCCTCCAAGTGAATCATTACGTTCCTGACAAAATACTTTTGTTTCTAAATCCATCAACTGAATCATTTCGTGTCTGACAAAATACTCCTGTTTTTAAACCCATCAGGTGAATTATTACGTTCCTGACAAGATACTCCTGTTTCTAAATACATGAAAAAAATCATTACGTTCCTAACAAAATACTCCTGTTTCTAAATCCGTCAGGTGAATATTTACGTTCCTAACAAAATACTCCTGCTTCTAAATCCATCAGGTGAATCATTACATTCCTAAAAAAATACTCCTGTTTCTAAATCCATCAGGTGAATCTTTACATTCCTAACAAAATCTTTTGTTTCTAAATCCATCAGTTGAATCATTACGTTCCTGACAAAATACTCCTGTTTCTCAATCCATCAACTGAATCATTACGTTCCTGACAAAATACTCCTGTTTCTAAATCCATCAGGTGTATCATTACGTTCCTAACAAAATACTTTTGTTTCTAATTCCATCAGATGAATCTTTACATTACTAACAAAATCTTTTGTTTCTAAATACATCAGGTGAATCATTACGTTCCTGACAAAATACTCCTGTTTCTAAATCCATCAACTGAATCATTACGTTCCTGACAAAATACTCCTGTTTCTAAATCTATCAGGTGAATCATTACGTTCCTGACAAATTACTCCTTTTTGTAAATCCATCAAATGAATCATTACGTTCCTGACAAATTACTCCTTTTTGTAAATCCATCAAATGAATCATTACGTTTCTGACAAAATACTCCTGTTTCTAAATCCATGAGGTGAATCATTGTTTTCCTAAAAATACTCCTGTTTCCAAAATCATCAGGTGAATCATTACGTTCCTAACAAAATACTCCTGTTTCTAAATCCAGATGGTTAATCATTACATTCCTTACAAAATACTACTGTTTCAAAATCCATCAGGTGAATCATTACGTTACTAACAAAATACATCTGTTTCTAAATCCATCAGGTGATTCATTACGTTCCTAACAAAATACTACTGTTTCTATATCCATCAAGTGAATCATTACGTTCCTAACAAAATACTTTTGCTTCTAAATCCATCAGGTGAATCATTATGTTCCTGAAAAAATTCTCGTTTCTCAATCCATCAACTGAATCATTACGTCCTATACAAAATACTCCTGTTTCTAAATCCATCAGGTGAATCATTACGTTCCAAACAAAACACTCAAGTTTCTAAATTCATCAGGTGAATCATTACGTTCCTGACAAAATACTCCTGGTTCTAAAACAATCAGGTGAATCATTACGCTCCTAACAAAATACTCCTGTTTCTGAATCCCTCAGGTGAATCATTACGTTCCTAACAAAATACTCCTGTTTCTAACTCCATCAAGTGAATCATTACGTTCCTAACAAAATACTCCTATTTCTAAATCCATCAAGTTAATCATTTCTTTCCTAACAAAATACTCTAATTTCTAAATCCATCAGGTGAATCATTACGTTCCTAACAAAATACTCCTGTTTCTAAATCCGTCAGGTGAATATTTACGTTGCTAACAAAATACTCCTGTTTCTAAATCCATCAGGTGAATCATTACATTCCTAGCAAAATACTCCTGTTTCTAAATCCATCAGGTGTATCATTACGTTCCTAACAAAATCTTTTGTTTCTAAATACATCAGGTGAATCATTACTTTCCTGACAAAATACTCCTGTCTCTAAATCCATCAACTGAATCATTATGTTCCTGACAAAATACTCCTGTTTCTAAATCTATCAGGTGAATCATTACGTTCCTGACAAAATACACCTTTGTCTAAATCCATCTAATGAATCATTACGTTTATGACAAAATACTTTTGTTTCTAAATCCATCAAGTGAATCATTACGTTCCAAACAAAATACTCCTGTTTCTAAATCCATCAGGTGAATCATTACGTTCCTAACAAAATACTTTTGTTTGTAAATCTATCAGATGAATCATTACGTTCCTAACAAATTACTCCTGTTTTTATATCCAGAAGGTGAATTATTAGGTTCTTAACAAAATAGTTTTGTTTCTAAATCCATCAAGTGAATCATTATATTCCTGACAAAATACTCCTGTTTCTGAATCCATCAGGTGAATCATTACGTTCCTTACAAAATACTCCTGTTTCCAAATCCACCAGGTGAATCATTACGTTCCTTACAAAATACTACTGTTTCATAATCCATCAGGGGATTCATTACGTTCCTAACAAAATACTACTGTTTCTAAATCCATCAAGTGAATCATTACCTTCCTCACAAAATACTTCTGTTTCTGAATCCATCAGTAGAATCACTACGTTCTTTACAAAATACTTTTGCTTCCAAATCTATCATGTGAATCATTACGTTCCTGAAAAAATTCTCCTGTTTCTCAATCCATCAACTGAATCATTACGTACCATACAAAATACTCCTCTTTCTAAATCCATCAGGTGAATCATTAGGTTCCAAACAAAATAGTACTGTTTCTAAATCCATCAGGTGAATTATTACGTTCTTAACAAAATATTGCTGTTGTTAAATCCATCAATTGAATCATAACCTTCCTCACAAAATACTTTTGTTTCTAAATCCATCAGGTGAATCATTACGTTCCTAACAAACTATTCCTCTTTCTAAATCCATCAGGTGATTCATTAGGTTCCTAACAAAATACCACTGTATTTAAATTCATCAGGTGAATCATTACGTTCCTGACAAAATACTCCTGTTTCTAAATCCATCAGATGAATCATTACGTCCCGAACAAAATACATTACTTTCTGAATCCATCACGTGAATCATTAGGTTCCTAACAAAATACTCTATTTTCTAAACTCATCAGGTGAATCATTACGTTCCTAACAAAATACTCCTATTTCAAAATCCATCAGGTTAATCATTACTTTCCTAACAAAATACCCCTGTTTCTAAATCCTCCAAGTGAATCATTACGTTCCTGACAAAATATTCCTGTTTCTAAATCCATCAACTGAATCATTTCGTCTCTGACAAAATACTCCTGTTTTTAAATCCATCAGGTGAATGAATACGTTCCTCCCAAAATACTCCTGTTTCTCAATCCGTCAGGTGAATATTTAAGTTGCTAATAAAATACTCCTGTTTCTAAATCCATCAGATGTATCATTACGTTCCTAACAAAATTCTCCTGTTTCTAAATCCATCAGATGAATCTTTACATTACTAACAAAATCTTTTGTTTCTAAATCCATCAGGTGAATCATTACGTTCCTGACAAAATACTCCTTTTTGTAAATCCATCAAATGAATCATTACGTTTCTTACAAAATACTCCTGTTTCTAAATCCATTAGGTGATTCATTATTTTCCTAAAAATACTTCTGTTTCCAAAACCATCAGGTGAATCATTACGATCTTAACAAAATACTCGTGTTTCTGAATCCAGCAAGTGAATCATTAGGTTCCTAACAAAATAGTTTTGTTTCTAAATCCATCAAGTGAATCATTATATTCCTGACAAAATACTCCTGTTTCGGAATCCATCAGGTCTATAATTACGTTCCTAAGAAAATACTCCAGTTTCTAAATCCATCAGGTGAATCATTACGATCCTAACAAAATACTCGTGTTTCTGAATCCAGCAGGTTAATCATTACGTTCCAAACAAAATACTCCTGTTTCTAAATCTATCAGGTGAATCATTACGTTACTGAAAAAATACTCCTGTTTCTAAATCCATCAGGTGAATCATTACGTTCCAAACAAAATACTCCTGTTTCTAAATCCATCAGGTGAATTATTAGTTTCCTAACAAAATATTCCTGTTGTTAAATCCATCAATTGAATCATTACCTTTCCGACAAAATACTCTTGTTTCTAAATCCATCAGGTGAATCATGATATTCCTCACAAAATACCCCTGTATTTAAATCCATCAGGTGAATCATTACGTTCATGACAAAATACTCCTGTTTCTAAATCCATCAAGTGAATCATTACGTTCCTGAGAAAATACTCCTGTGTCTAGATCCATCAGGTGAGTCATTAGGTTCCTGACAAAATTCTCGTTTCTCAATCCATCAACTGAATCATTACGTCCCATACAAAATACTCCTGTTTCTAAATCCATCAGGTGAATCATTACGTTCCAAACAAAATACTCATGTTTCTAAATTCATCAGGTGAATCATTAGGTTCCTAACAAAATACCACTGTGTTTAAATACATCAGGTGAATCATTACGTTCCTGACAAAATACTCCTGTTTCTAAATAGATCAGGTGAATCATTACATTCCTAAAAAAATACTCCTGTTTCTAAATCCATCAGATGAAGCTTTACATTCCTAACAAAATCTTTTGTTTCTAAATCCATCAGTTGAATCATTACGTTCCTGACAAAATACTCCTGTTTCTCAATCCATCAACTGAATCATTACGTTCCTGACAAAATACTCCTGTTTCTAAATCTATCAGGTGAATCATTACGTTCCTGACAAATTACTCCTTTTTGTAAATCCATCAAATGAATCATTACGTTTCTGACAAAATACTCCTGTTTCTAAATCCATTAGGTGAATCATTACGTTCCTAACAAAATACTCCTGTTTTTAAATTCAGAAGGTGAATCATTACGTTCCTTACAAAATACTACTCTTTATTAATCCATCAAGTGAATCATTACGTTCCTAACAAAATACTTTTGCTTCTAAATCCATCAGGTGAACCATTACGTTCCTGACAAAATTCTCGTTTCTCAATCCATCAACTGAATCATTACGTCCCATACAAAATACTCCTCTTTCTAAATCCATCAGGTGAATCATTACGTTCCAAACAAAATACTCATGTTTCTAAATTCATCAGGTGAATCATTAGGTTCTTAACAAAATACCACTGTGTTTAAATCCATCAGGTGAATCATTACGTTCCTGACAAAATACTCCTGTTTCTAAATCCATCAAGTGAATCATTACGTTCCTGTTTCAAAATCCAAAAAATAATCCTGTTTCTACATCCATCAGATGAATCAAGACATTCCTAACAAAATACTCCTGTTTCTAAATCCATCAGGTGAATCATTACGTTCCTAACAAAATACTGTTTCCTGTTTCTAAATCCATCAAGTGAATCATTACGTTCCTGACAAAATACTCTGTTAATAATTTTTTCTAAATCCATCAGGTGAATCATTACGTTCCTGACAAAATACTCCTGTTTCTAAATCCATCAGGTGAATCATTACGTTCCTAAAAAAAACTCCTGTTTCTACAGGTGAATCATTACGTTCCTAACAAAATACTCCTGTTTCTGAATCCATCAGGTGAATCATTACGTTCCTAACAAAATACTCCTGTTTCTAAATCCATCAGGTGAATCATTACGTTCCTAACAAAATACTCCTGTTTCTAAATCCATCAGGTGAATCATTACGTTCCTAACAAAATACTCCTGTTTCTAAATCCATCAGGTGAATCATTACGTTCCTAACAAAATACAAAATACCTGTTTCTAAATCCATCAAGTGAATCATTACGTTCCTGACAAAATACTCTTGTTTCTAAATCCATCAGGTGAATCATTACGTTCCTAACAAAATACTCCTGTTTCTAAATCCATCAGGTGAATCATTACATTCCTAACAAAATACTCCTGTTTCTAAATCCATCAGGTGAAATCATTACGTTCCTGTTACAAAATACTCCTGTTTCTAAATCCATCAGGTGAATCATTACCTCTGTTTCTAAATCCATCAGGTGAATCATTACATTGTTCCTAACAAAATACTCCTGTTTCTAAATCCATCAGGTGAATCATTACGTTCCTAACAAAATACTTTTGTTTCTAAATCCATCAGGTGAATCATTACGTTCCTAACAAAATACTCCTATTTCTAAATCCATCAGGTGAATCATTACGTTCCTAAACAAAATACTCCTGTTTCTAAATCCATCAGGTGAATCATTACGTTCCTGACAAAATACTCCTGTTTCTAAATCAATCCATCAGGTGAATCACATTATCTAACAAAATACTCCTGTTTCTGAATCCATCAGGAGAATTCATTATGTTCCTTACAAAATACTTTTGTTTCTAAATCCATCAGGTGTATCATTACGTTCCTAACAAAATACTCCTGTTTCTAAATCCATCAGGTGAATCATTACGTTCCTAACAAAATACTCCTGTTTCTAAATCCATCAGGTGAATCATTACGTTCCTAACAAAATACTTTTGTTCTCCCTGTTTCTAAATCCATCAGGTGAATCATTACTTTCTAACAAAATAATCCTGTTTTCAAATCCATCAGGTGAATCATTACGTTCCTGACAAAATACTCCTGTTTCTAAATCCATCAGGTGAATCATTACGTTCCTAACAAAAATACTCCTGTTTCTAAATCCATCAGATGAATCATTACATTCCTAACAAAATACTTTTTTTCTAAATCCATCAGGTGAATCATTACGTTCCTAACAAAATACTCCTGTTTCTAAATCCATCAGGTGAATCATTACGTTCCTGACAAAATACTCCTGTTTCTAAATCCATCATGAATCATTACATTCTGACAAAATACTCCTTTTCTAAATCCATCAGGTGAATCATTACGTTTCTAACAAAATACTCCTGTTTCTAAATCCATCAGGTGAATCATTACGTTCCTAACAAAAACAAAATACTCCTGTTTCTAAATCCATCAGGTGAATCATTACGTTCCTGCAACAAAATACCTTTTGTTTCTAAATCCATCAAGTGAATCATTACGTTCCTAAAAAAATAATCCTGTTTCTAAATCCATCAGGTGAATCATTACGTTCCTAACAAAATACTCCTGTTTCTAAATCCATCAGGTGAATCTATTACGTTCCTAACAAAATACTCCTTTTTCTAAATCCATCAGGTGAATCATTACGTTTCTAACAAAATACTCTCTGTTTCTAAATCCATCAGGTGAATCATTACGTTCCTAACAAAATACTCCTGTTTCTAAATCCATCAGGTGAATCATTACGTTCCTAAAAATCCTGTTCTAAAAAAATCATCAGGTGAAAATACTCCTGTTTCTAAATCCATCAGGTGAATCATTACGTTCCTAACAAAAATACCCTGTTTCTAAATCCATCAAGTGAATCATTACGTTCCTAACAAAATACTCCTGTTTCTAAAATCCATCAGGTGAATTCATTACTTTCCTAAACAAAATACCTGTTTCTAAATCCATCAGGTGAATCATTACGTTCCTGACAAAATACTCCTGTTTCTAAATCCATCAAGTGAATCATTTCTGTTCTGACAAAAAAAATTCTTGTTTCTAATCCATCAGGTGAATTGCCACGTTCTGACAAAATACTCAAATCCATGAAAAATTCACATGTTCCTAACAAAATACTCCTGTTTCTAAATCCATCAGGTGAATCATTACGTTCCTAACAAAATACTCCTGTTTCTAAATCCATCAGGTGAATCATTACGTTCTAAACAAAATACTCCTCCTTGTTTCAAAATCCATCA